>NC_058132.1:376378498-376484379 GCF_016433145.1 Gracilinanus agilis | reverse complement strand
TCTATATATATATATATATATACATATATATATATATATACACACACACATATATATCTATATAGGCTTTAAGGTTCATTTTCTTTATGTCCTTCTTGCCGTTGAGCTCCTTTTGGAGTTTTAAGTTGAAATTCTATTTTCTGTCCCTTTGCCAGGTTTCTTCTAATTCTAAATCCTCTCACAGAGCAGGCAGAAAAGAACTGGGAACTACTTCATCTGTCATTGAATGGAAAGCTGTCACCTTGCTCAGAAGTAATACCCTTTACTGAACTTTTAATTCTAGCAGAGTCTCCATATTAAATGGTTAACAAGCAACATGGCATTAATAAGTTCAGGACTCACTGGGTATCTAGTTTGGCATATCCGAACCACTTTAATTTCACTATTCTCTATTCCTGTGGTCTCCAAAATATGCCTGTGACATAACCCCAAAGGGATTGTGACTCAACCCCAAGGTGTACATAATCACCCAAACAAAAGGTAATAAGATGGGTTACATCTTACCCTTCCCAATTACCAACCATGAGCTTGTTTCCAATATGATTGCCCTATCCTCTTTGTTTTATAGATCAATATTCTTCACTTCCCCCTTCTTTCATACTTGGCTTCATGTGGCTTCCTGCTGCCCATATTGGCCCTTCAAGAAAGCTATAAATGAATCTCCATGTAGGTACCGCCAGTGGCAGCAATAGGAAAACATATCCCTTTACCTTCAGGGTACTCACACCTTGATTCTCAGATTACCCCTGGTTTCTTATACCCCTAAGAAGGTGTTTCTATGCTGGGGAACTGACTGATAACTCTCCCCTCTCTCTTATCTCTAAGGGGATAGTGAATAGGCACAGATGCATTGAAGATCACATTACATTAACTTTGACCCCAAACTTACCTCTTTCCCAAACTTTCCTTTTCCTCACAGGATACCATCATCCTTCTGGTCTCCAAGATTCTCATTCTCCTTATAATCTGTAACTCCTCATCAAATGAAACTGCTTACTCCAAAGGTTCTAATGATCTCTTACTTGCTAAAGTGATGGACCTTTTCCATTTCTCTTTCTTCTTCTCTGTAAAATTTGACACTGCTCACTATTCTCTCCTATTGAATATTTATTTTCTTCTTTAAAGGTTGCTGAATACAATGTAAATGGGTCACAAACTCTTCGCACTTAAAATATCTTGGAAACAAACTTTTCTGACCTATCTTAAATCTAAATGAACATTTGTTAAAATATAAATATGAAATATCTTCCTCTTATTTTGTAAAAAAATCAATTGATTAATATCAAGGGTCAAAAATTATTGACTGTTTCAACAAAAATCTTTATATAGGTAGAATAAAAAAATTAGTATCATGATTTAATAAGTACAGTCAATAATACATTTTTCCACTTGGAACAGTTATCTTTGTTAAATTATTTCCAGCTATAACAGCCAAATATAGAAACAAACTGAACTTAAAATCAAATCTTTGATCAAATGTATCACAATATGATGAAGATAAAAAATGAAGCATATTAAATGTTATTATTCTTACTAAAAATCCTCTTAATAATTTTAGTAAACAAAATGTTTTTGTATTGTTATTAAATAAAGCATTGTTTCTAAAACATTATTTCACTATTATCCTATCCACTTAAGTTTGTTGTATATATTTTTGTAATGTGCTTAGTTATTAACATGTTCACATATGTATATTATTTTTTACAAAATTAAAATCAATAGCATAACAATTAGTAAATTGTGTATTTGATGTTTTTTCTCCTGATTTAGTATGTAATTCAAAAGGTTTGGAGACCACTGCTTCAGTCAATAGAACTAATTGGCCATAACCATAGATAACTATTTAGTTTAAAATTTTTTTATTATAATAAATTTTCACATAAGTTTTTCAAAGTTATATGATCCATATTGTCTCCTTCCATTCTTCCTTCCCCATTCCTGAAACTGACAAGCAATTCAATCTGGGTTATACATGTATTATCATGCAAAACATATTATGGATTACTATTTTGAACAGTTTATGGTTATTCCTCAAGTTAGAACCAACACAATACAAATTACATCATTTTCCCAAACATTAAATAAAATGCTTTAGTATGACTGCTTACATATAAGGAAATGTGAAAAAGAGAGGGAAAAAAGGGTCCATTAATAAACATAATATAATTTGCATAATAGTATTAAATGATAAGAAAGTCAGAGAAACATTAGGAGAGCTATATGAACTGATCCAGGATAAAGAAAGCAGAAGCACAAAATGTACACAATAATTATAATCAAATAAGGGAAAAGGAAGTCAAAATCTGAATATAATGACTTGTCTTGGTCCTATCAAACAGATAATGAAACATTCATTCCTCTTATGAGCAGTGAGGAAGGAGACTTAAGAATAGGATTATGCAGATATAATCAGGAAAGTTCATTCTATCAGTTGTTTTATGTATTGCTCTTTATTATAAGGAAACATTCATTGTTTTAAATCTATTGAGTAACATATCTAGAAATAATTGAGGTGTAAAAATAATAATTATTGACATTTATATTACACATATTGTTTCTTTTAAATTATATAACATCCCTTTCAGGTATGTTCCATTTACTACTGCTCCTAGTGATACAGTGGAAAGAGTACCAGACCTGGAATCAGATAGACCCAAGTTCAAATTCTGCTTCAGACACTTAACAGATATGTGATTTTGAGCAAGTTACTTAACCTTTGTTTGCCTCAATTTCTTCATTTGTAAGAGGAAGAAAATACTAGCACCTACGTCCCAGGATTGTTGTGAAGATCAAATGAGATAATAATTTTAAATCATTTGGCACATATTGCCATGCAAGTGTTAGCTATTGTTATTCTAACGAATAATATTTTATAGATGAGGAAACTAAGTTTTAGAAAAATTATAATTTGTCCAGTATCACATAGCTAGTAGGTATTGAAAGTGGGATTTAAATTCAGGTCTTCCTTACTCCAGGTTCAATACTCTATTAAACCACATTTCTTACTTAAACAAAAGGCAATAATCCAGCTTATTTTTAAAAGAATATTCATTTCTGCCCACCCTAAATTTTCTTTTCTTAGCACATACGTAAAAATTAGGTAAATTTAAGTGTCATCTGTTTCTTCCATCTTATATTGGGAAACTGAGGGCTAGAGAGATTTAAGGAACTTATTAACTAGTTTGGAGTTCTTGCCTAATAAGACTAAAAATCAAAGCTGGCAGAATTTTCTCCATCCCAAGCTAAAGTAAGGTTTCTTTTTCTTGGAAATCTTTCAGAGACCATTGCTACTTGTTGACGGAAGTCTCTCTTATCAACAAATCAGCTAAATCAGTTGTACAAAAAAAAAATCAAGCCTTTCCCCAATTGATAAATGAGGAAGGGACATGAATAGGAAATTTTCAGACAAAGAAATCAAAACTATCAATAAGCACATGAGAAAGTGTTCTAAATCTCTAATAATTAGAGAAATGCAAATCAAAACAAATATGAAGTACCACCTCACACCTATCAGATTGACTAAAATGGCAGCAGGGGAGAGTAATGAATATTAGAGGGGATGTGGCAAAATTGGGACATTAATGCATTGCTGGTGGAGTTGTGAACTGATCCAACCATTCTGGATGGCAATTTGGAACTATGCCCAAAGGGCTTTAAAAGACTGTCTTTTGATCCAGCCATACCATTGTTGGGTTTGTACCACAAAGACATCATAGGGAAAAAGACATGTATAAAATATTTATAGCTACGCTCTTTGAGGTGGCAAAAAACTGGAAAATGAGGGTATGTCCTTCAATTGGGGAATGGCTGAACAAATTGTGGTATCTGTTGGTGATGGAATATAATTGTACTCAAAGGAATAATAAACTGGAAGAATTCCATGTGAACTGGATTGGCCTCCAGGAATTGATGCAGAGTGAAAGGAGCAGAGCCAGAAGAATATTGTATACAGAGACTGATACAGTGTGGTAAAATCGAATGTAATGGACTTCTGTACTAGAAGCAATGCAATGGTCCAGGAAAATTCTGCGGGATTTATGGACAAGAAAGCTATTCACATTCAGAGGAAGAAGTACAGGAATAGAAACAGAGAAGAAAAACAACTGCTTGAACACATGGGTTGATGCAGATATGATTTGGGTTTAAGACTCTAAACAACCACCTTAGTGCAATTATCAATAATATGGAAATAGGCCTTGATCAATGACATAGGAAGAAACCAGTGGAAATGTGCGTTGGCTATGGGGAGGGGGTTGGGTAGGTGGAGGGGAGAGTAAAAACATGAATCATGTAACCATAGAAACATTTTTCTAAAAAAATAAAATTAAACCAAAAACCAAAAACAAACAAACAAAAAACAAATCAGCAAACATTTATTAAGCATGTAATACTTGATGTTAGGCAATAAGCACCAGGAATATAAATACAAGCAAAAAGAATAACCCTCCCAATCCTTAAGGAGTTTATGCTCTAACTGTGGAAGACACCATTTAAAATAGATATGAAAACTGGCATGGAGGTGAGTAGAAGGAAGAAAGGTATCTGTAGGAACATAGAGGAATCCAAAAAGTCAGGAGAAAAGCCCAAAGAAGAATAAAGATATGAATATGGTGATTACCTGGGTTTTACTTTGAAATGGAGGTTCTGAGAGGAACTCAACAATCAGAAGATGGCAAAAAAGGGGTAGAGTGACCTAACTGAGTCTGAAGATCACAGAAAAAAGATATATTCCAAGGTAAAAAGGCTGCTGAAGAATGAAGTTTCAGCAATATAAACATTGAATTAAAAAAAATAAACATTCTGTCCAGCTTTCAGCAATGGCTTTTGAATTGTTCATTCGTAAAGGCAGTAATATAATTCTTCTTTTTAGACAATGTCTTAAAGATTTTTATAAATTATATATTTTTTTCAATTAAGCATTAGTTTTCTCTCTCTTCTGCCCCACCTCTCCACTTAGTGTTGAAATAAAAAGAAATAGAAAACTCTTATAACAAATATGCATAATCAAACAAAACCAATTACTAACTTTGTCAGATCCCAAAATATTTGTCCATCTTAAGTCCATCCATTCTCTGGCAGGAGATGGGTGACATGCTTTATTTTTAGGTCCCTGGAATCATGGCTGGCTATTGTTTTGATCAGAGTTCTTATGGCATAAAGATTTTCGAAAAAGAAAAAAGAAAATATTCCATGCAACCGACTTTTCCTAAGATCTCAAAGTTTGGGCAGGGCAAATGAAAATAAGAAAAGGAAAGGGAAAGAGTCATCTAATGCTCACAGTAACCATTTTTTTCCTGGATTAAAGCCTTATCATCACTCCTTAAAAACACTTTGCTTTAAAAAAACAGAATGGCATAAAGTAATGGTTTCTTGCTCCAGATTAAAGAGAAAGAAGGATGAAAACAAATTAGCATATTCAAGAAGTTTTTAAAGCTTCTTGATGAAGAGAAGAAGCAGGTGTAGATAGTGTATTGATGACTGGGTTGCTTTTTGTAGCCTTAATCGCATTCATCCCACTCACACAGCTGTGTTCCAGCTCTTGTTTTGGTCATGCTATATAAGCAGGTTTTTGATTGGCCAAGAGCATCACTCATCTTAAAATTTTGCATACTTGAGTACTTAGTATGAAAGTCCCTCTGTTGTGGTGTTTGGAGCCCTAACAACTTGAAGAACTCAAGGTCACTATTTGCTGCCCTCGGCATCCTGAAACTTTCTTCCTTGGATAGTCTCCCATGTGAGTATTTCCATTAATCTATTATTATTTGTCCTTAGTTTTAGAAGAGGATGAATGACATCATGAAGTAATAACTTGATTTGCTAATGAATTGGAAAGAGTGAAGCAGTTAAACAAAATTATCACCCTCTCTCTGAGTTCCAGAGTCATTTATGTCCAGTGGTAAGAAAAAAGTCAGGACAACCAGTAATGGCCCAGGATGTAGGGGATGACCTTGATGTCTTTGATGTCTGACCAAGTTTAAGATTTCCACAATGCTGACTTCAGCTACTTTTATGGACATTGGAACAAATCCTCTGCTGATTCTGCTAGGGGAAGACTTCACATTCTTGGGGGGAGATATCACCTTAACTCATCAATGGCTTGAGGCCTGTTGGTTGCTCACAAGCTGGGTTAGCCCATCTGCCAAGATTGTTTAATTGGGGTATGTCTACCTGCTACAGATACTTGGAGCCATAGGTGAGAATAGAGTAAAAGGAAAAAAATAAATAAAAATAAAAAGTCTTAAAGCAATGCTAAAAAAAGAAAGCAAAAGAAAGTAAGGCAACAAAGTCTAATGAACATTCCTGAAAAAGACTTGGCAAGCTCTCACACTAGACTAGTCCTACCTGAACACCTGAAACACCTTCATTAGTCTCTAATAGAGAGAAAAAAGACAAAATGGAGAGACAAAAGACAAATTCTTAGTTATTGCATAATGATTGACTTAGCAGTTAACAAGTTCAAATATCAATTTTACTACATCTTAAACATATTGATGCTATTCGAAAAATTGGACTTGAAAGAGTAAAAATGCCATTTCTTCTTTTTGTTCTGTGGTAGAAATTCATCTGAAGCTTATGGTGCCTAGGGCACTGAGAGGCTAAATAATTTGCTCAGTGGCACATAGATTGTATGTGTCATAGGAAGAAATTTAACCTAGGTATTCTCAGTTCTGAAACTTGTCTTCTATTCATTATTTCAACCTGCTTTTACCTATTATGCTTATTTTTAATGGACTGTTATTGACAACTAGAAAGAAAATAATTCTAGGTCAAAATCAGTATGATAATAAATCTCATGATGTGGTTGCATTATTCAAATTCATACTGCACATTTCTATTGGGCTGGAACCAATTTCCATATTTTACATAATTATAACTTCAAATAGTATAAATATGAAAACATATAATCACTTCATTGGATTCATTATTTCTACTAACTGGGACCTATTGACATCAATCGTCCACTATAACTGCAAAGAATACTTAATTTTGACAGAGTTGTTTTCAGCTAAAGGCAAGATACTTCTATGGATCTATAAACTTATTGATATTGAAACTCTCTCTAATGATGTTGGTCCCAAAAGATTTATGACTAATCATTCTCTAAGACTTGTTTTTTTTCCAATTACTCCTATGCATCCTTCATAAAGAACCCAGCTGATACACTTGAAATCCTGTTCTCTTGACATTGCATATTTACCAATGGAATACATGGACAGTCCATTGGTCATCACTCACTGTTACCATGTGACTGTCCTACCTTCTTTTTCACCTATATAAGTCTTTGATAACATTCTCTGTACTACTAATCACACAATTCTTAGTTGGTAATAGCTCTTAAGCTAATTTTACTCTTTTGGGGGGGCACAGCTTTAATTCTTCAGATATTGTGATGACATGAAATTTATTTAAAATGACTGGTCAGACTGAACTAATAATGTATTGGTATTGCTCCTGATTATTTCCCTTACACATTATCTTTTATGATTCTATGATGTACACAGGTAGATAATAATATCTTCTTTATATAGATGGGAAAATTGAGTTTCAGAGAGGTTAAAAAATTGGTCAAAGTTGTGAAGTTAGAAGTGGCAAAGGCAGGGCTAAAACCCAAGTCTCCTTGTGTTCTCTGTTATGTAATATTGAACTTTGAGGTTTTGTTTTGTTTGTTTATTTATTTAGCAACTAGTGGTACATTTTCAGTCACTGAATTATCCATAAATGCTTCTTTATATATTTGCATAAAGCATTCCATTATATAACACACAGTGATACATAGATTTCCAATTCTCCCTGTTCTTTTGGCTGTTTACATGTGAGGCCATCTGTTAAGATGGCATAATTCTTGCTTATAAATTGGACTTTTATCCAGGCAGAAGTCCCAGGCAAGAACAGAGATACATGGGTAATCATTTTAATCCTAAGCATGCTGTTTATATTATGACAAAACCAAAATCTTGGCAATAATCCACCTTTTAACCTTACACTTTTTTATCAGAGCTTTCCAAGGTATTTTGTATATTCTGATACAATGAACAATAGACCTACAAGGCAAGATACATTACTTTTTACAACCAAAGAAGGCATGGAAAATATTTTAGGTCCTATTGATCATGTTAGTATTAAAATCAGGTCCTGGCTCTTGGAAAAAAGAGCTGGCATGAGATTTTATCTATCTGTGTAATGTGTAGCTAACTGCCCCCTACAATGTCATTTTACCTAAAATTATGCTTTCTTGGAATTAGTACCATTAAGTGTGTCACATTGTTATTCCATTATTATTATTATTATTATTATTATTATTATTATTATTAATGAATTCCACATAATGAATTGTTTAGTATTTTTCTGTTGTGCTTGTGTTATATTTATTTGTGTTTTGTTTTTTCTCCCCCTTCCTAGAACCTCTTTGAGGACACTGTATCTCTCATACTACTACACTTCTAGAAGTGCATTGAACAACATTTCTGTTCAATGACAATGTGTCAATAAATGTTTGTTGAATGAATGATGAGAAGATGAGGCCAGAAAAAATAGTTTGGGGCAGTAGAGAACCTAGGCAGATGGGAACAGCACAGCAGTACTTGGCACTTCAGTGGAGAAACATTATAAAATGTAGATGGATAGATTTCAGGATGTAGAAAACAAAACAATTCAACCATTTTACCTAAAGCCTTCCTTGTTCATATATATGTATTGCACTGGAAGAGTATTCAATTCTTCTAGAACCTGATAAATCCAAATCGAGGGAAAAAATAAATCATATGAGAAATAGTGGATTACTATTTTAAATTAACAAAATTATAGAATGCCATTTATGTAATTGACATTATGCTAGACTTCAGGAAGACAAAAATGTTAAAGGATACTGTTAGGAAACAAAAAATCTTATTAAATATTTCTTACTGATATATTTTCATATTGGCCTTGTTTCTCAATATAGCTCTTTCACATTGACCAGGGAGTCATCATTTTTCCCTAAAGATTAGTATTTATTTTTAATATTTAAAAAATCAAGTTCTAAAATTTCTCTCTTCCTTCAACCCCTCTCCCAGTCACTGAAAGGGCAAGCAACATTGTATAATTATTTATTTAAATGAGGAAAAACATTTCCATATTACCACAAGTGTCACAAAGGCAAAAAAAACAACTAAGTGAGGGAAGTATGCTTCTTTATACACTCAGAACTTATTAGTTTTAACTCTGCTGGTGATGATATTTTCATCATGAAGCTTTTAGTACTGGCTTGGATCATTGTATTGATCAGAATAGCTAAGCCTTCCACAGTGGCTCATTATAATATTGATGTTACTCTGTGTATGTAGTGATCTCTGGGTTCTCTTTGCTTCACTTTTCATGAATTCACATAAGTCTTTTCAGATTATTCTGAAACCATCTTCTTCGTCAGTTTTCATAGCAAATAGTATTTCATCACAATCATATACCACAACTTGTTTAATTATTCATCAATTGATAGGTATCCCCTCAGTTTCCAGTTCTTTGCCACCAAAAAAAAGCTGTTTATATATATATATATATATATATATCTCCCCTTTTTAGGTTTTATACCACGTTGGAAATAATTCCAAATTATTCTCCAGAATGGTTGGATCAATTCACAACTCTAAAAACAGTACATTACTGTACTTATTT
The DNA here is from genome assembly GCF_016433145.1 of Gracilinanus agilis. Lineage (NCBI taxonomy): Eukaryota > Metazoa > Chordata > Mammalia > Didelphimorphia > Didelphidae > Gracilinanus > Gracilinanus agilis. Next base: position 376,474,728 of record NC_058132.1, on the reverse strand, counting down.
CCCCACATCTACTCCTGTATTTGTCATGTTTGATAGGTATAGGGTGGTAGCTAAGAATTATTTTAATTTCTTTAATCAATAGGGATTTAGAGCATCTTTTCTATGACTATAAATAGCTTTGTTTTTTTCTTCTGAAAATCATTTGTTCATATCTTTTGACCATTTATCAACTGGGGAATAACTTTTATATATTTGACTATTACCTATATATTTGAAAAAGCTAGGCCTTAAACTTGCTATAATTTTTTTTAATATTACTTCATTGTCTAAGGTAACTTTTATTTTTTAGCAAAATGTTGTTTCCCTAGTTATCTTTTATAATTAGGTCTATTTTTGCTGTTGCTTTGTTTGAGATCACTCTCCCATCTTGGCTTTATCAGAGCTATCCCTTTTAACAAAGAAATAAAAGAAAGTGGAAAAAAGCAATTCATAAAAACTATCTAATACATCAGCAAAGTCTAATAATACATTTATTTTTCCATACCCAGTGTGCCATCTTTGTAAAGAAAGGAAGGAGGTATATTTCCTTATCTCTTCTCTGAGAACATGGTTGGGCATTAGAATTATACAACATTCAGTTTCAATTTTTATTTAATTGTTTCCATTCACATTTTTGTAGTCATTGTATATGTATTGTTTTCTTGGTCTGCTGACTTCATTTTGTATCATCTTATTTTCCCATCCTTCTCTTTAATTGGAAACACATAGTCCAGTGGAATATACATAATATTCATCCTTTAAAATGGACAGCTAGAGGAAACATTGTGAATACAAGTACAAGTTTACACTGATACTTCTCATCAATCTATCAATCAATGAACCAACAAGAAAGCACTTATTAAGCACTTACTATGTGATGGGTCCTGCTCTGGGTACTAGGATTATAGGTAAAAACAAAGTAATTCCCAAATCTCAAATACCCATATTCAATTAGGGGAGACAGGTACATTTGTAAGGATAATATACATAAACTCTGAATGTCCTTTATCCCAACTATCACTTGCCATGCTCAGAGTGATGCTGACTACGTCTTCCCTTCAAGGCTCTAGGGAGACATTTCTAATATTATTATTCTGCTACTACTGGCTCAAGTCCTCATTTCAGTGCATTCATTGCCTATTATCTCATCGAAATCATCTAATCGGGGCAGTTCATATTGCCTCAATGTAATTGATACTATTTATTTATGTCACCACCAATTTAATTATTAAAAGGGATATTTACCAATATGCTGTAGGATGAATAAAAGTACAAAAAATTTCCACAATACCAGGAGCATACTCCTTTCTTTCACTCCTGTCCCTGAGGAAAGTGAGCTGAAATTTAAAGTAGGTGCTACCAAGCATTTGCCTCCCCACTTCAATTTCACTTTTAAAAGTGGCATGATCAATGGATGAGTATTTCCATTCTAGCAGCTCTGTCCTTTTGTTCTTCTGAGGCTTCACCAGATTTGTCTACTGAAAAATATAGGTATTGGACCTTTCAAAGCACACAGTGTGGTAGCTATCTTAAATACTCAACTTAAGAAGAGGAAAGAATATACATAAAAGAGACAAGAAACTGCTTTACTATGTTCTCAAACCATATGAATATGGTAAGGGGGTTTTCTTGTTTCTGTTAGGTGAAAGGAGTAATAGAGATGGCTGCTACTTAGTGAGCTTTGAAAAGTTGGACAATCATCTTCCTTGAAAAATACTTGAATGATGAGTCATGAGAAACTGGCTGGCAAAGTAGATCAAACTTGTAACCTGAGCCAGGAAAACATTAATTAAATTATTGAGCTTAGTAAATATCATTCATCTACCTTCCATTAAAATGCTAAGAGCTACAGGTATTCCTTAGATAGGGAATGAGGATTTAATGGGCAGGTAGTTAAAGGAATATGTAGGTTTTGAATCAGGAAGAGGAAGTGAGTTTGCTTCCAGCCACTGGAGGAAACTACTGTAATTTAGAAAGTCCATGGAAATTTTGTGTCTACCATCACGGATGTAGCCACCAGCAAAATTGGCACACAAAAAAGTAGTCTGGACATATGCAATGAAACCCAGTTCTAATTAGTTTTGGAAAGTGGCTAGTGAACATGCCTTAGGCAGACCAAATAGATCAAGTTGGATTTCACTTCTGGATTCCCAAAGTCATAGAGGCCTTTAAGAGATGAATGAAAGGATTATCTGCAAGACCAAGGTGAGATAATTTCAGTCTCTAGAAAGGAATCTTTGGAGATGCCTGCAGAAATGTCTTCCTTGTTCAGAGGGCTTTGGATGAAGGCTAACACTAAAAGGGTCTTTGGTAGCTACTGAGATTAGAGCAACAAATAGGGATAGGGACAGGAATTAAAGGTATGAATTCAATCACATAGGGGATTCAATTTGGGAAAATCCTTTTCAATTCAGGTCAATAATTTTTCTCCACCTTATAGGCTTAAGACAGTTGACTAGAATCTTAAGTTAAATGACATTTTCAGGATCACAGACTTTAACCCATATTTCCTGGTTTTGTGACTCTTTACTTCTCTTTACTTCTCTTTACTTCTCCAAAATATCTCTTTTACACTATTTTTCACAGCAAATACTTTAATAATAATTATAATCAAATACTGTGTAGGTTTGATGGTCACATCAGATCAAGAAATGATATCGATTTGTGGAGGACATCAGTTATATTGTGGGAATAACTGTTGATAACTATGATATGGTGGTCATGTATCCTGTTTTTGTTTTTCTCTTTTACTGTTTACCAAAAATCAGTTTCTTTTGATATATATGTCCCTTCCAAGAGATAAATCATGTCCTTTCTGTTATAATTTCCTTCTAGATCACTTTTTCCACCTGAAGTGTTGTGTGCTAGATTCTCCCTTCATCCTAGGAGTTATCATGGGAGCATTGCTGAGATTTTCTATCTAGTCTTACTTTGATGGTATATTTAAAAAAAACCCTCCTCTGCCACAAGAGGTAATGGGTCACACAGATCGTGGGGTCTCAGTCCAACTGCTGTGAATTTCCCAGAAGTTTGTTTTTGGGGGTTTAACCTGTGTTTAGTAATTGGGAATCTGTTTCTAGGGGCAATAAATGGATGTATTGGCTGCAAATTCAGGGCTTGCGTGACTTCATCTATTTGAAAAATGGGGTGCTAAAATTATTCTCTCATGTATCTCCAATATGCATCATTTCATTCCAAAACCTGTCATGTTATAACTTCATTAACATCTTAATTTGAACCTGAGCATTGGGCTTGTTCATTCACACCAATATATGGTTCAAATTAGTCTTGATATAGATACAAATGCCTGTGTTTAGCATCCATTTAGAGGAGAAGGCAAATATCTAGGGAGCAGACATAGCATAGACTCCTATTCTTAAAACACACATAAAATGTCAGTCCTCTGTATAAAAAAAGTTCTCTAATATGCCTTGGATTAAAGACAAAATGTTTAATAAGCTGAATCTCACTGATCTACTAATCTTATTTTACACAACTACCCTTCCTCACACTCTCAGTGCCAGTTAAAATGACTTGACATTCTATTCTGCATACCTAACATTCCAACCTTTCCCTTTTCTCTTTGCACAAGTAATGCACTCACTTCGTTTTTGCCTCTAAGAATCCCTCCCTTCATTTATGACATAGCTAAGATGCCTTTTTCTACATGAGGACATTTAGGATTCCTCAGTTATTAGTGCTTCCTCTCTCTTGAAATGGCTTTGTATTGTTTTGTATATTCTTTAATATTAAAGTATTTGTTTGCACATTATATCCTGCTGCTGTAGTGAAACTTCCTTGACATACCTTTGTGTCTTTGTATACCAGTATCTGGCAGAGACTTACATTTTTGTAGTTCTTTCCGGTGATTTTATCTGTTTGAGTAGTGGGAATTTGATCTACTGATGTGGGTGAGGAATGGTTTTACAATTTACAGACTTAGAGATTTGCTTGGACCACTGGGAGACTGCACAACTTGCCCATTGCCACATAGTAAGAGTGTGTCAAAGGTAGTACTTTAACTCACATTTTGCTGACTTCAAGTCTAACCATCCATTACTTGTACGGTGATGTCATAGTTAATACTTAACTAAATTTGTAAAAGCATATAGCCAAAGCCAATGTACCCTGTGGAAGGCTAGGAACTGATTAGTGCCAAAAATGAAACCTGGGAAGCGGTCCCATTATTCAAATTTCCTCTGCCTTTTTTCACAGGGGTGGACTAATTGGCATAGCTTATGTAATTATAACTTCAGATAGTGTGAATTTTAATATATTTGACCACTTCATGGGATTCATTAATATAAATATAAAGACCTAGCCATTCTCAATCAATTTATGAATATATGGCATTACTGTTTTGCTCTTAGTTTTTTGGCAAAAGTAGCATTTGGAAACATTGAACTACAACTTATCTCAGTTGAGGGAAAAACCAATTTTTCACACATTACTAAAGACAGAGAAATGTCACTTTGTAGAGGTTAGAGATTGGACTAGTTGTAGGAAAGTGAATAAGTTCTGGAAACAGGAAGGAAAGTCTTTCAGCCTTATTTCCTTCTCCCTTGGTAATCTCCACTCCACTCCATATGACCCAAGGCTAAGTTTCTAGTCAAGAGGATTTCATTTCCAAAATTATTTCTTTTATATTAGAGGATGAAAGGTATGAAACACCTTAAGCACTGGACTTACAGTCAAAAAAAGTCTTGAGTTTAATTTCTACCTTAGACACTTACTAGCTGTATGATGTTGGGAAAATTAAATCACTTCTCTGGCCCTCAGTTTTTACATCTGTATAATGAAAAAGTTAGACTCCATTACTTCTAAGGTCTCTTTCAGCTTTCAATCCTAAAATCCTATTTCAGAGATTAGATCAGAAAAAAGGTAAGTTGTAGAGGACTTCTCAGTAGGTTTGTAGGAAACTAGAATCACAAACTAGAAATTCTGAGCCTCTTATTAAGTGCTCACTTTATCAGAGAATGAGTTCTTTTTAGTACCAAATACACAGGCACTGTGTGGTATTTCTGTGAGATCTTTTAACACATAATGATTAGAGCCAAGAAGTGAGTAAGATAATAATGGCTTTGGGAAGTAAAAGCCTGAAGAAAATGAGTGGGGTCGAAAAGTATATTGGGAGAGCTGGTGATTTAAGAACAAAAAAGCTTGAATTGATAAGTTTGGAGAAGAGGAACTGAATATTTATTATGAGAACTTCATTGAAATCAATATAGCCAACTCAGAATTATCCAGTGGCTAATTTTCTATTTCCAGGTCTATTAAGGCTTTGTGAACCCCATATTTTCCCCTTCTGCTGCTCAGCTCAATATCACAGCTTACTGACTTGAGAAGAAAATGTGGACAATAATAGTGGTGGATGAGTAAGAAACTAAAAACAAACTGAAAGCTCTGTTTGTCTGGCTGTCTGTCTTTCTCTTTCTTTCTCACTTTCTGTCTCTATCTCTGTCTCTGTCTCTCCGTGTATGTATGTGCATGCACCTTGGAGGGAAGGAAGAAAGTTAAATTAAAGGTGTCATCTGTGTATTTCAGTCATTCCTCCCATTCTTGTTTCTTATATTTGTAGAGATGTTATGTGGAAATTGTTAGGAAATGGCAGATAAGTGCAAGCCCCTGAGTTTTCAAGGGTCTGGAGAAATTTGTTCATGTGTAAATAGGCAAAATTTGAAAAACTTTCTCTTGAAAATAAGATCATGGATGCTTTTTTTCCCTTTTAATATCCATGATGGTCTCTTTTTAATATCCATAAAGGTCTTTCACCACTCTCTTTAGTTTCACAAATTATGCTATAATAAATATCTTGGCACAAATTGATCCACTGTTTTTGTCTTTGATCTCTTATATATATAAAGAAGCTAGGTGAAATGATAATCGTAGTTTATATCTTTTATATCTCTATAATCAATTCACCATACTACTCACACTAGCAGATTTTTTGAAACCTTTTCATTCCTTTGGAAACCTCCCATGAATCTCCCTCTCTTCTTCTCATATGATAACTTTGCTTTATATTTCAACAAGCCATTCTTTGAATGTTCACTTTCCTCCATCCCTCATTTCATATCATTTAGATGCTTTTGATTACTATCTCTTTCTTTTGCCCTATCATGAAGAGGTGGCTCTTCTCCTTGTCAAAGATAATCTTTCTCTATATGTAAAATAATAATACCATTTCTTTCCATCTTCTTCAGAAGATTTCCTCCTCTATCAACCCTAATTTTTCATGAATCCTATAAACCTGCCCTTCTGCAAAAGATAAAAACTTCTTATTAAAATTATTTGTTTCCACTAGGAAACAAATAAGTTAATATTCTCCTTACTTCTCTGGCTAAAATCCTTTAGGCATTCTGCAAATAGAACTTCTGCTTCCTTATCTTTCATTCTCTTTTTAGCTTCTAAAGTTTGATTACTAATCTTATCATTCAACTGACAAAGCTTTCTCTAAAATTACCAATGATCTTTTAATTGTCAAATGTGATATTTTTTTCCTCAACCCATGTCCTTATTGAGTTCTCTTCAGCCTTTGTGATGGTTAACCACTCTCTTCTTTCTAGGTTTTTTTTGGTATTATACTCCTGTCTCTCCTACCTGTTTGACATTACTTCTCAGGCTCCTTTTTTGGATCTTCAAACACCACTTTGGCTGTGGACATCCTCCAAGGCTCTGTCCTGAACACTATTCTCTTCTCTCTCTCTATTATTTCATTTGGTGATGTCATTGGCTCTCACAGATTCAATTATCATCTTTATGCAGATGATTCTCAGATCCATATTTGTTCAATTCTAACTTCTCTTGACCTCTAGCCTCACATCTCCATCTGCCTATTGGATCTTTCAAACTGAATGTCTCTGAGATACTAAAAATTCAATGTGTGATGCTTAAATCTTACATTCATTGGAATTGGCTAATAGAGGGAAGAACAGTCAGATCCACTGGAGCAGAGAATTGTATTGTGCCCTATAGGGAAGTATAAGGGTAACAAACAGGCTGGTGGGGAGGGGAGCAACACAAGGGAGGGAGAAGTTGGGGGTCATTTAAAAGGCACTATAGTTAGAGGGGCATAATAAGAAGGGAGGGGTGGGAAGGGAAGTAACATTAGGGAGGGAAAAGGGGGAGACTGACTAAAAGCAAAAAGTTGGAGGGCAGGGTTAGAGGGACAAGAGAAAAGGCAGAATCAAAGAAGGAAGTCAAAATGGAGGTGAATATACAGACAGTAATCCTAACTGTGAATGTGAAAGGGATGAACTTGCACATAAAAAGGAAGTACAAAACAGAATGGATTAAAAAATCAGCATTATACCATATGTTTCCCACAAAAAACACACTTGAGCAAGGTAGACATACACAGGGTAAAGGTAAGAGGGTGGAGCAGAATTTACTGGACTGCACCTGAGACAAAGGCAGGAGTAGCAATTATGATCTCAGACAAAGCTAAAGCAAAAATAGATCTGATTAAAAGAGATAAGGAAGATAATTATATCTTGATGAAAGGCAGTATAAATAATGAAGAAATATTAGTACTCAATATATATGCACTAAATGGTATAGCACTCAGATTTCTAAAGGAGAAACTAAAGGAGCTTAAGGAGGAAATAGATAGTAAGACCATACTAGTGGGGAACCTCAACCTTCCCCTATCAAAACTAGATAAATCACACCATAAAATGAATAAGAAAGAAGTAAGGGAAGTGAATGAAATCTTAGAAAATTTAGAGCTAATAGATATCTGGAGAAAAATAAATAGGGATAAAAAGGTATATACATTCTTTTCAGTAGCACATGTCACATATACAAAGATTGACCATGTGCTAGGAAATAAAAACATGGCAGACAAATGTAGGAAAGCAGAAATAATAAATGCAAATTTTTCAGACCATAATACAATACAAATCATAAAAAATAATGGCTTATGGAAAGGCAGATTTAAAATTAACTGGAAACTAAATAATCTAATTCTTCAAAAATTGTGGGAAATTGAACAAATTAAAGGACCAATTACTGATTTCATTAAAGAGAATGACAGTGAGAAAACAACATTTCAGAATCTATAGGATACAGTCAAAGCAGTACTTAGGGGAAAATTTATATCCCTGAGTGTCTATATCAACAAATCAGAGAGGGAAGAGGTCAATGAATTGGGAATTCAAATTAAAAAACTAGAAAGAACACAAATTAAATATCCCCAGTTTAAAACTAAATAAGAAATCCTAAAAATCAAAGGAGAAGTGAACAAAACTGAAAGTAAAAGAACTAATAAATAAGAGTAGGAGCTGGTACTTTGAAAAATAAACTAGACAATTTACAGGTTAATCTAATAAAAAAAAGAAAGAAGAGAATAAAATTAACAGTATTGAAGATGAAATGGGTGTTCTCAACTCTATTGAAGAAGAAATTAAGGTAATTATTAAGAACTATTTTGCTCAAATATAAGGAAATAAATATGACAATCTAGGTGCAATAGATGAATATTTAGAAAATACGAATTTTCTAGATTAACAAAAGAGGAAATAGAATACTTAAATAATCCCATCTCAGAAAAAGAAATTGAACAAGTCATCAAGGAACTCCTGAGAAAAAATCCCCAGGGTCAGATGGATTCACAAGTGAATTCTATCAAACATTTAAACAACAAGTATTTCCAATAATATACAAACTATTTGACATAATAAGCAAAGGAGTTTTACAAAATTTTGACATTTTTTGACACAAATATGGTACTGATCCCAAAGCCAGGCAGACCAAAAACAGAGAAAGAAAACTACAGAGAAATCTCCTTATTGAATAAAGATGCAAACATCTTAAGTAGAATTCTAGTAAAAAGACTCCAACAAATTATCGTGAGGATTATTCACTGTCACCAAATGGGATTTATAGCAGGAATACAAGGATGGTTTACTATTAGGAAAACATTCAACATAATTGACCATATCAATAATCAAATGAACAGAAATCACATGATTATCTCAATATATGCAGAAAAAGCCTTTGATAAAAATACAACACTCATTCCTATTGAAAACACTAGAAAGTATAGGAATAGAAGGGTCATTCCTCAAAATAATGAACAGTATATTCTTAAAATCATCAGCAAGTGTCATCTGCAATCGGGACAAGTTAGAAGCCTTCCCAATAAGATCAGGAGTAAGGCAATGATGCCTATTATTACCTGATTATTTAATATTGTACTAGTAACACTAATAGTAGCAATTAGAAAAGAAAAAGAAGTTGAAGGGATCAAAGTAGGCAGTGAAGAAACTAAACTATCACTCTTTGCAGATGATATGATGGTATACTTAAAGAATCCCAGAAAATCAAGTAGAAGACTAGTGGAAATAATTAACAACTTCATCAAATTTGTAGGGTACAAGATAAGTCCACATAAATCATCAGCATTTTTATATATTTCTAATAAAATTCAGCAGCACAGGTTAGAAAGAGAAACTACATTTAAAATATTTAGGAATCTATCTTCCAAGACAAATGCAGGAATTATATGAACACAACTACACAACACTTTTCACATAATTAAAACTGGACCTAAATAATTGTAAAAACATTAATTGCTCATTGGTAGGATGAACTAACATAATAAAAATGACAATCCTACCCAAATTATCTACTTATTCAGTGCCATTCCTATCAAACTACCAAACAAACTTGTTTATACTATTAGAAAAAATATAACAAAGTTCAAGAATATCAAGGGAAATAATGAAAACGAATGTGAAGGGCCCAACAGTACCAGATCTTAAACTGTACTATAAAGTAGTGGTCATCAAAACAATATGGTACTGGCTAAGAGGCAGAAGGGTATATCAATGGAATAGACTCTGGATAAATAACCTCAGCAAGCTAGTGTTCAGTAAACCCAAAGATTCCAGCTTTTGAGATAAGAACTCACTATTTGACAAAAACTGCTGGAAAAATTGGAAAACACTAAGGGAAAAATTAGGTTTAGAGCAACATCTTACACTGTATTCCAAGATAAATTCAGAATAGCTAAATATCTTAAATATAAAGAGTGAAATCATAAATAAATTAAGTGAACATAGAATAGTATATGTCAGATCTGTGGGAAAGGAAGGAATTTAAGACCAAGCAAGAGATAGAGAACAATACAAAATGTAAAATGAATATGATTATACCAAATTAGAAAGTTTTTGTACCTCAAAAAATAATGCAACCAAAATTAGAAGGAAAGCAACAAACTGGGAAAACATATTTATAACAAAAGTCTCTGACAAAGGTTTAATTTCCCACAGGAACTAAGTCAAATTCACAAAACAATCGAGCCTTTCCCCAATTGATAAATGGTTAAGGGACATGAATACTCAGCTTTCACATGAAGAAATCAAAACTATTAATAAGCACGTGAAAAAATGTTATAAATCCTTCCCCATTAGAGGAATGTAAATTAAAACAACTCTGAGGTACCACCTCACACCTAGGAGACTGAACAATATGTCAGCAAAAGAAAGTGATAGATGTTGGAGGGAGGGGATGTGGCAAAATTGGGCCACTACTATACTGCTGGTGGAGTTGGGAATTTTGTGGCCTAAGGAGGAATCTACAGAATGAAAGACAAAATGGGAAAAATCAATCGAGTAGGTGGAAGAATTGAATTAATATTTCAAAGGGAAAATCTTATCTTCTCACCAATAAATCAGTATCAAAGGTAGAAGCATAGTACAAAGGAAAAACCCTCAGATGGCAAGAGATGAAAATGAAAAGGGAGAGCTCAGACCAGGACTCAGAAGTGAGGTGCACAAATAGTTTTTAATTTACTTCTCTTTCCTTTGATGTGCTAAAGAGAGAAAGAGGGCTGGGAGTTGTGTTCACAAAAAAAAAGGAAAATATGTCAGCACATTGTTGCTATATGAAACTGTTCTCATAGAAGTGGGGAGGAGGAGACCAAATCCTTGCAACACATGCTGTTGCAGTACTTGGATTCTTCTGGAGGTCAGTTTCTACAAGATGGAATCATTCATCTTGGTCCTGTCTCTGATCTGGGAAAAGACGTAGTCTTGTCATCCAAAGAAACATGTGTTAGATACAGTGGAGTGAGGATTCGAGGGTGTAAGGAAAGAAGGTCTCATGATGCCAAAAGTGAAAAATGATGAGAAAAATTAAAAAAACCAGTATGAACCTGGATTAAGATTATGGAAGACAAGGGGCAGCTGGATAGCTCAGTGGATTGAGAGCCAGGCCTAGAGACAGGAGGTCCTGGGTTCAGATCTGGCCTCAGACACTTCCCAGCTGTGTGACCCTGGGCAAGTCACTTGACTCCCATTGCCTACCCTTGCCAATCTTCCACCTATAAGTCAATACACAGAAGTTAAGGGTTTAAAATAAAAAAAAAAAAAAGATTATGGAAGACAGCTCACTGTGCCTAGCTGCCTCCATATGAGAATAAGCATTCCTGGGGAGAGATTCTGGAGATGTAAGAAAACCAATACTTCTTGGCAAGAAGCCTTAGAAATTAATATCACTGAAATAGGAGAACTGGGGTGGGAAAATAAGATGCTGGTGTATTATCTGAATTGGGAAAGAAAATGTTTAAAATGAGCAAAAGAAAGAAAGCAAATAAGGAATGGAAACTGAAGGGGCTTAGAATTGGTCAGGTTAACAAATAGGAAAAATTTGAGAGACTAGGTTCAAATAAATATGGAAAACAAATTTCAGAGGACAAAATATAAATATAAAGGGAAATGAAGTTAAATTATATATTATGCATATATAATTTATGCAGTATATGTATATGTGGATATGTATGTACATATGCATATATAAAATGGAAAATAAACATATATATAAGGTATTTAAATATAAGGTTGCTGTTCATCCTTTATTTTCAAATAGGAATAATGATATCATTAGGTGGTATCTTGACTTGTGCATAAGTAGGATTTAAGTGAAGCTAATTTGCTCAAAATCACCACCATTGCCTGTCATCCTGACTTTTTTTCTTGTCTATGGAATTAGATGACTCTGGAAGAGAGAATGGGCTGAACTAGGTTGAGAGTAACTGATAGGCCACAAACCCATTGGTGAATTGGGGGTTGGGGTACTCGAGCATATGAAGACTTTCCCTTCATAGAATGAATGGATGGGATTGATTTGTGTTAAAGGCCAGGAAGGCAGCTAAAGTAGGCACTGTACAGTGCTTAGAGCCTGGTCAGATGTTGAAAACAACAAAGTCATTCACTACTGCAGCCACCCACACCCCACCAATATACTGAGATGGTTTTACCAAGTGACCTCCATGCTTGCTACAGCTTCTTGTAGTCACAGGTGAGAGATGAGTGCTAGATAGTCACCAAAGGTGGATGAGCTTCCTTGAAAATGTCTTAACAAGTCCTCCTACCAGAAGTGCTAGTCCTACCAATTATGTACATATCCCCCCAAAAAGATATAGACTTTTAATAAAACAAAGTACATTTGTCAAAGAAAAGATCATACAAAGAACAAATAATTATTTAAAAGATTATGACAATGACAAAATTGGCATAAATTTAGGGATGAAGCTAGTGAGGTTGTTAGAAGAAAATTTTCTTTGTAAACATATTAATAAAGTAAGGAAATGGAGGATCAATGAAATGAATATGCATTTAAAAGATAAGAAAAAATAAATTAGCAACTCTACAATATTATAAATGAAGACATTATAATTAGAGAATAAACTTTAAATTCAATTGATATACATAGCTAAAAGATGTTCTTAAAAGTTTAACACTATCAATAAGCCATTAGACAATTTGAGCAAGAGAATAGAAAATAAAATTGCCAAAATAAAATTAATATCATGGATTCATGAGAATTTTTTATCTGAAATTATTATACACATTTAAATACCAGTCAATTGGAGAATTCCAAGGAAATTGATGAGTCTCTATAAATACAATTTCCCAAAGTAAGAAATAGGTGTATTAAAGAATCTAATTATGAAAGACAAAATTGAGCAATACGTGAATTAGCCTTTTCACTTGTAATATTTGATGAGATAGGGTTCTCTCTTCCTCTCAAAAAAGTAGTAGTCAATCTTCCTATATAAAATGCTTCATCTCTTTTTGGAGTTCTTTTCTTACTTCATTTATATTTTAATATTGGTAGACTGAGTTCCTAGAAGTAGTTGAGTAGCTGAGTACTTTTAGACTTTTAGGGATAACCCTGAAGGCTCCAGGTTTCTAGTACTGTTATTAGCCTCTTCTAGTTTGCTTCTTTTTGTTTTTCTGTAAACCATCCAATTAACTTTTAGAAAGAATATTTGCTAAGATGGTATAAGAATACTGCTCTAATTATCTGATATATAATCTCTCACAAATTCATATAAGGTACATGGAAAGACTAATATTAAATTTAAATTATAATGGTAGGAAGGCACAAGATTAGAAGATGCATGTGGCAACAGATTATTCATAACTCCTGGTTACTGGAACTCTCTTTATCCTTTCATAGTTCCTTCACAAGGTTTATATACACTTTTATGGATATAAAAAGATAAATGTTCTTGACAGATCACAAGATATTTCTTATGCAGCATCATCTGCTTTTCATTTAATGGCCCAAAGTCCTATGATCTATTCAAACTGATTAAAGGATTGTCCAGATCTAGGATCATAGGAATGAGGTTGGAAAATTTTTCTTAATTTCTAGTTTCCTCTGTTGATTGATTAATTTGGGAAAGGATGTTCATCATGTCAAAAGTAGTTTTTACGGCTTCATATCCCTATATACGGACCTATAACAGAATTTTGGTGGACATTGAGCTTAGAATCCAAGAGACCTAGAAAATGAGAGGGGGGTGAGAAGAAGATGAAGTAAGCATTTCAAGAACTGTACTCCAATAATATATCATAAAGGGCAACTATTCCTATAAACATTCATTATATATTAATGGTGTTGGTCATTGATGATGTTTTGACCCATTTGGAGATTGGATTTTTCTGAAAAGGAGAATGCCCTGATCTCATAATTTTCACTTGGAACTACTAATAGTTATAATTTAGCTGCATATTACTTAGCTTTCAGGTACATGGCTCTCTTTGAAATTAGAGTAGTTTGAATAGTACAATCAAGGAATGACCTACAAATGCATTTTCCTTTCTTATCTGTTAAGTAATAATAGCCTTCTCAGACAACTTTGAAGTGATATTTGGAGATGGTTCAAGAGACTCCTTTATTCTTCATTTAATAGAGGGTTATATTTTTGAAATAAAAATGCTTGACAGTCCATTATTTTAAAATGTCATCAAATACTAAACAACCATTTGTTTTTTTTGAAAATTATTTGTAAGTCTAAGCTGATATCACAAAATACTCTACTAACTATACAAAACTATTGAAGGAAGGATGGAGAAGGAATTGGGATGACAATGTTGTGTACTGAGAAAAGCAATGGAATATTGTATCGAGCCAGGAAACCTAGATTTTTTTTTAGAAATTATTTTTTACTTTTATTTTTAACACTGAATAATATTTATTTTTTAGAAAAGTTAACACGGTTACATGATTCATGCTCTTACTTTCCCCTTCATTCCCCAACCTCACCCCCCCCCCCATAGCCGATGTGCATTCCCACTGGTTTTAATATGTGTCATTGATCAAGACCTATTCCCAAATTGTTGATAGTTCAATTGATGTGGTAGTTTCAAGTCTACATCCCCAATTATGTCCGCCTAAACCCATGTGTTCAAGCAGTTGCTTTTCTTCTGCATTTCCACTCCTGCAGTTCTTCCTTTGAATGTGGGTAGCATTCTTTTCCCTAAATCCCTCAGAATTGTCCTGGGTCGGAGGACTTCCTGGTTAAGATGGCAGCAGAGTAAAAAGCAGCTCTTAACCTAACCTCTTCTAACCGAAACATACAGGACTCCTCAAGGGGCCACAAAAACAAATCCAGACGAACGGAGGGACCCCACAACAGGGCACAGCGTGGAAGTTACGTGGAATCAGGGCATTTCCATGCTATAAAGGGGTGAAACAGCTCTCACTAAATCGCGGGCTGAGCAACCCCTGCCCCCCCCACCGCCCACCTACAGTGCCAAAGCCAGCTCAAGAGAAATAGAGCAAGTTTGGGGCACCCATTGAGTCATAGGCAGCTCCAGGGCCTGTTCCTGAGAGCAGCAAGACTTAGGACCCCAAAAGGCTAAAGAACCCGCACAGACTTTGTGTGCGGACACAGAGCACAGGCGCGAGCAGAGGTGGACACAGACGCACGCATGAGTGGAGACTCTGAAACCCTGAGTGGGGAACCAGTGCAGACAGGTGTATGACTGTGGAAGGAGAGCCCTGAAATTTGTAAAGGAACCTCTGGCAGAGGATCAAGCAAGGGGTTCCACCAGGGGGCTTGACCTTGAGAAAAACCAGACCTGAGTCAGCGTGAGGATAAACCTGAGAACAGGCTGGGCTAACAATGGCAACCCAGAATCAGGAAGGCCAAAAGAGAAAGATTAACAACAAGAAGAAGAAATCTTTAACACTTGACAACTTTTACACAGAGAAAATCCAGACAACCTAGCAAACAGAAGAGGAGAACAAACAAGCATCCGGACCCTCTCAAAATAATGAAAATTTGTCACAAGCTCTTGAAGAGTTCAAATATGAGATGAAGAAAAAGTTGGAAAAGATTTGGCTACAGAAATGGGAAATAGCTCAAAAGAAAACCAGGCAAGAAAATAACAGTTTAAAAGGCAAAATTTTGCAATTGGAAAGTGAGGCTAAGAAATCAAATGAACTGATAAGCAAATTGAACACCAGAAATGACCAGATTGAAAGGGAAAACCAAAAGATCATAGCCGAAAACCAAAGATTATAGCTGAAAACCAGTCCCTAAAGGCTAGAATTGAGCAATTAGAAGCTAATGATCTCTCAAGACAACAAGAATAAATAAGTCAAAGTCAAAGGACGGATAAAATAGAAGGAAACATGAAATATCTCAATGAGAAAGTGACAGACCATGAAAAACGGTCTAGAAGAGACAATTTGAGAATCATTTGTCTTCCAGAAAAAGCAGAAATTAATAGAAACTTGGACTCCATACTAAAAGAAATTATTCAGCAAAATTGTCCTGAAGTTCTACAACAAGAGGGCAATATAGACATTGAAAGGATCCATAGATCACCTTCTACACTAGACTCAGAAAGGGCAACACCCAGGAATATAATAGCCAAATTCAAGAGCTTTCAAATAAAAGAAAAAAAGTCTTACAAGAAGCCAGAAAGAGACAATTCAAATACCAAGGAGCACCAATCAGGATCACACAGGATCTGGAAGCTTCCACGCTAAAAGACCACAAGGCTTGGAGTATGATATTCAGAAAGGCAAGAGAGCTGGGCCTTCAGCCACAGATCAACTACCCATCGAAACAGACTATATACTTCCAGGGGAAAGTATGAGCATTGAACAAAATTGAAGATTTCCAAGTATTTGCAAACGAGACCAGGACTAAATGGAAATTTTGATATCAAACCACAAAAATCAAGAGAAACATGAAAAGGTAAATAAGAAACAAAGGGGAAAGAAAGAATACTCATAATTTTTAAATTTGCCTTTCTAAGGGCCTCAGTAAGATCTAATTATCTGTATTCCTATGTGGAGAAATGCTATGTATAATTCTCTGTAGTGAACTCTATTCACTATTATAGTATTCACTATTATAGTAATCAGAAGAATAATTCATAAGGAGAGGGTGGAATACTAAATGGTCGAAGATGATATGGGGGGTGGGAAAGAGGGGGGTGAATAGCAGGGGACACCAAGAGAAACTTGAGAGAATGAGAAAAATAGGATATTCTATTACCCACAAAGAGGGCATGGGAAGGGGAGGGGACAAAAACTATTATAAGAAGGAGAGGAAGAGAGCATTAAGAGGTAATAATCAAACCTTACTCTCAGTGTAATCAACATGGAGAGGGAAGAGTAGCTATATTATCCATTGGGATATAAAACTCTATCTAACCCTACTGAGAAAGTTAGAAGGGATAAACCAAGGGGAGCAGGGGATTGGGGAGGTCAAAAAAGGGAGGGGAGAAGAAGGTGGAGGGAATTTATTAGGCGTTTAAAAATAAAAA
This sequence comes from Gracilinanus agilis, assembly GCF_016433145.1. NCBI lineage: Eukaryota > Metazoa > Chordata > Mammalia > Didelphimorphia > Didelphidae > Gracilinanus > Gracilinanus agilis. The sequence goes on along the minus strand of NC_058132.1, from coordinate 376,457,671 downwards.
GAGGGGAATAATAAGGGAGGGGGTAGAAAAGTAAATTAATCAAGGGAGGGGATAAGGGTTACAGGCTTAAAGCAAATCACTGGTTTAAAAGAAAATAGTTTAAGAAGAAGGGGTAGGACTAGGGGAGGATACGAAAATGTCAGCAAATGCACAACTGATAATTATAACTCTGAATGCGAATGGGATGAACTCGCTCATAAAACTGAAGCAAATAGCAGAGTGGATTAGAAACCAAAACCCTACCATATGTTGTCTACAAGAAACACATATGAGGTGGGTGGACATACACAAGTTTAAGGTTAAGGGCTTGAGCAAAATCTTTTGGGCATCAAATGAGAAAAAGAAGGCAGGAGTGGCAATTGTGATTTCTGACAAAGCCAAAGTAAAAATAGATATGATTAAAAAAGACAGGGAAGGTCATTACATCCTGATTAAAGGCAGTATAAACAATGAGGAAATAACAGTGCTCAATATGTATACACCAAGTGGCGTAGCATCCAAATTCATAAAGGAGAAATTGGCAGAGCTCAAGAAGGAAATAGATAGTAAAACCATACTAGTGGGAGATCTAAATATTCCTCTTTCAGATCTAGATAAATCAAACCAAAAAATAAATAAGAAAGAGGTAAGAGAGGTGAATGAAGTCCTAGAAAAATTAGATTTAATTGATATGTGGAGAAAAATAAATAGGGACAAAAAGGAATATACCTTCTTCTCAGCAGCACATGGCACATTCACAAAGATTGACCATGTTATAGGGCATAGAATCATTGCAAACAAATGCAAAAGAGCGGAAATAAAAATGTAACCTTCTCAGATTATAATGCAATAAAAAGAATAATTAGTAAGGGCACTTCAACAGGCAAATCAAAAACTAATTGGAAATTAAATAATATGATTCTCCAAAACCAATTAGTCAAAGAAGAAATCATAGAAACAATCAACAATTTCATTGAAGAGAATGACAATGATGAGACCTCCTACCAAACTCTATGGGATGCGGCCAAGGCAGTACTCAGGGGGAAATTTATATCTTTGAGTGCATATATTAACAAATTAAGGAGGGCAGAGATTAGTGAATTGGGCATGCAACTCAAAAAATTAGAAAGTGAGCAATTTAAAAATCCCCAGAAGGAAACTAAATTAGAAATACTAAAAATCAAGGGAGAATTTAATAAAATCGAAAGTAAAAGAACTATTGAATTAATAATTAAGACTAGAAGCTGGTATTTTGGAAAAACAGATAAAATAGACAAAGTACTGGTCAATCTAATAAAAAAAGGAAAGAAGAAAACCAAATTGACAGTATCAAAGATGAAAAGAGAGACCTCACCTCTAATGAAAGGGAAATTAAGGCAATCATTAAAAACTATTTTGCCCAATTATATGGCAATAAATATAATAATTTAGGAGATATGGACGAATATTTACAAACATATAAATTGCCTAGATTAACAGCAGAAGAAATAGAATACCTAAATAATCCCATATAAAGAAAAAGAAATTGAACAAGCCATCAAAGAACGCCCTAAGAAAAAATCACCAGGGCCTGATGTATTCACAAGTGAATTCTATCAGACATTCAAAGAGCAAGTAATCCTAATACTATACAAATTATTTGATATGATAAGCAAAGAAGGAGTCCTACCAAATTCCTTTTATGACACAAATATGGTACTGATTCCAAAGCCAGGGAGATCAAAAACAGAGAAAGAAAACTACAGACCAATTTCCCTAATGAACATAGATGCAAAAATCTTAAATAGAATATTAGCAAAGAGACTCCAGCAAGTAATTAAGAAGATCATCCACCATGATCAGGTGGCATTTATACCAGAAATGCAAGGATGGTTCAACATTAGGAAAACCATCCACATAATTGACCATATTAACAGTCTAACAAACAAAAACCACATGGTTATCTCAATAGATGCTGAAAAAGCCTTTGACAAAGTACAGCATCCATTCCTATTGAAAACACTGGAAATATAGGAATAGAAGGACCTTTCCTAAAAATAATAAACAGTATATACCTAAAACCATCAACAAGCATCATATGCAATGGGAATAAATTAGAAGCCTTTCCAATAAAATCAGGAGTGAAACAAGGATGTCCATTATCTCCTCTATTATTTAACATTGTACTAGAAACACTAGCAGTAGCAATTAGAGAAGAAAAAGAAATTGAAGGTATCAAAATAGGCAATGAGGAGACTAAGCTATCACTCTTTGCAGATGATATGATGGTCTACTTAAAAAATCCTAGACAATAAACTAAGAAGCTTGTAGAAATAATCAACAACTTTAGCAAAGTGGCAGGATACAAAATAAATGCACATAAATCATCAGCATTTCTATACATTTCCAACACATTAGAGCAGCAAGAGGTAGAAAGAGAAACACCATTTAAAATCACCCTAGACAATATAAAATACTTGGGAATCTATCTACCAAAACAATTGATTAAACATTGTACATACACAGAATAAGTGTAACTGAGATTATAAGAAAATCTTGTCCAGAATTTCGCCATAATTTGAAATCAAGTTCACTGACCAATAGGCTGCATGCTTTAGTTTTTCTTTGAAGAATCAATAAATTTGCTCTCGGGGGTGTACTGGGTGTTCAGGAAGGTCTAGCAACTGCCCTGTGAGGGCTTGCTGAGCCCTTTTTTATGATTGCTCACCTACATTTGGTGTTCACCTTTCACTCAACACTCACCTGTGGCTCCAAGAAGCTGTAGCATGAGTAGTGCTTCACTTCAATAAAAAACATCTCAATAGACAAGCTAAACCAGGCTGAGGACAGCTGATAGACTTTAAACCTGATGGTGATCTAGGCAGATATCTATCCCAAATATGTGAAAATTCCTCTCAGTGGAATAGGAGAACAATTTGTTCTAATAGTCATGCTGATGGCTGATGTGAACATTATATAGTGCTTAGAGCTTGGTAAGACATTGAAAATGCCAAGGTCATCTACTGCATCCCAGGTCATTGCCAGTTTTCTTGACTTTAGTCTTAACATTGGACTTTGGTGACTGTGGAAGAGAGGATGAGGCTGATAAGTTTGCATAACTCATCATGACATTATTGGTCCTCTTCAAAAATGAAGGATGAACAACAAATTTACCCTTTCTGATTCTGAGTTGCCTCTCTTATTCAGACCTTTCAAATATCACTGAACATTGCTCAGCAATCTCCCATTGCTTTTGCTTCCAAAGGAGTTGGCTCATTTGGTCCAGGTGACATATTGATCAAGGGCAGGTGACAAGGAATTGACCTCATTGACTTTAAAATCCCTTCCAGTTTTAGGAGTCTGACTCATTTTTGAAAATATTATTTTATTTTACCCCAATTTTATACAAAACCATTTTTAACTTATAAAAATTGAGTCTTGAAATCTTTCCTCAGTAGTTTTTTGAGCCTTTCCCACCCCCTATTTGGCCAATTCTGTTTTTTAAGGTACCTTCAATATTGTTTTGTGCCTCCTTTAGCAAGCAATTGACTCCTTTATGGCTCCTTTAAAAATGATTTTCTTGTATCACTATCATTTCTTTCCCCAATTTTTACCCCATCACTTTTATTTTGTTTTTAAAATCCTTTTGGAACACTTCCAGGAATTTTCTGGGCCTGAGACCAACTCTCATTTTTCTTTAAGGGTTTGGATAAAGCAGTATTTACTTTGTTGCCTTCTTCTGAGTTTGTGTATTGATATTGCATGTCTCCACAATAACTTTTTATAATTAAATTCCTTATTTTCTTTTTAAAATACTTTTTCTTGACTTTTAACTTAAAAAAACTGTTTAAGTTAGACTCTTTTCCTGTGGTAGAAGGGGCACTATACCAAGCCTCAGATTTTTTGTGCAACTGCTTTCAGAGTTAGTTCTGGGGATCTTAAAAACTTAAAAACTTATAGTTTTTCCAAATTGTTATGATCTTAGGAGAGGTGTATTTACTGTCCTGCACTGTGCTTTCTTTTGTGAGCAACCACTCTTTTCTGCCCTAGAACTGTGGTAAAGGTGCTAACTCCCTGCTAATCACAAGTGCATTCATGCTAATACTCCTAGTAGCCCTGGTGTGACTTGGATCTGTATATAGGCAATGTAAGAAAGCCCTGCATCCAGTGCCAGCAAAAGGGACTCACACAAATATCTTCTGATCAGTTGACTGACCCCTTTACCATCTGTGAGCTGCGAGCTCTAGAAACTGCTGATGCTTATTCAGTCATCCCCAAGGTCTATGAAGACTTTCCAAGGCTTGTTGAGGTAGAGGTCTGCCTTGGCATGCTGATCTGTGCTCCTCTCCCAGCCCTGTGTGACAGACTTTTCCTACCAACACTCTAAATTGATTTGGAATAGAATTATTTCACCTTGTCCTTTTGTGGGTTCTGCTGCTTCAGAATTCTTTTTGAGGCATTGATTTCAAAGTATTTGGCAGGGAATTTGGCAGAGATGAGGTGGATCCCTACCTTTTCTCCACTATCTTTATATAACCCATTTAAAATATTTATTTATTTAGAATATTTTTCCATGGTTACATGATTCATGATTTTTCTCACCACTCTTCCCTCTCTCCTCCCTGAGCTGACAAGCAATTTCACTGGGTTATATATGTATCATTGTTCAAAACTTATTTCCATATTATTCATATTTGCAATAGAGTGATCTTTTAATGCCAAAACCCCAATCATATCGCCATTGAATCATGTGATCAACCATATGTTTTTCTTCTGTGCTTCTACTCCCACAGTTCTTTCTCTGGATATGGATAGCGTTCTTTCTCACAAGTTTCTCAGTCTTGTCCTAGTTCATTGTATATAACCCATTTTTTAAAAATAATTTTTATTTTTTAGAAAAGTTATCATGGTTATATGATTCATGTTCTTACTTTAGCCTTCAACCCCCCAACCTCCTCCCCCCTCCATAGCCAATTCGCATATCCACTGGTTTTAACATGTGTCATCAATCAAGACTTATTTCCATATTATTGATAGTTGCATTGGTGTGGTATTTTTGAGTCTACATCCCCAATCATGTCTGTCTCAACCCATAATACAACCCATTTTTAAGAAGTAGTTTGATGCTTTTTGAGGCTATACCCAATTACCAAGTGAATTTGGCTTATTGATTTCTAGTTCTAAATTTCTTTCTTTGTTCTCTACAAAAAATATAGTTGAAAATATTTTAATCTCCTTGAAATTATTACCTGAAAGTTTCCTTCCTAGGGGAAATTGATACTTTTGCAACCTATCATGCATTTCATTTCACAAAGGAGATACCTGAAAAGCATGAGTGGTATTAAATCCATAATGCTATCAAAATCTTTTTGGAATTTGACTATAATTCCTGACTTTTTTGAGGAAAGACAATCAATCCCCATATCTCTTCTTCCCAGCAAGGTTCAATCAGCTGGCATATAGGCTTTTTGCTTGTTTATAAATTATCTTATCCAATTTAGAAGCTATTGTGATGCTAGACATCTTCAGGGCATGAAGATAAAATTGTGTCATCTAAATCAGTGGTTAAATTTTGTTCAAGAACTGAGAGTAAATTGTATTACCTCAATCTAAGTTGAAAAAGGAAAATTAAGAGAGTATTGCAAAAGGGGTAAAGTTAACTCCACAGGTTTTTACTAAAATATTCTAATTATGGAAAATATAACTTTTGACAGTATACCATAGACTTTTCCATTTACATTGTCACCCTTACTGGTTGGACTGTAGACTATGGAGCCTTATCTCAACCATGACTGTAAGAGTTTTTTCCCACTTTTTTGGAAGTGACAATATTCAGGACTACTTTATCCACCAGGAAAGCCAATTCTAATGCCAAGTCCAGTACTGTACCCATGATATTACTATTATCTCCCAAAGAATCATTTATATAACAGATGACATTTTCCTATCAGCCCATTTCTTTTACTTCCAAATGTCATTTACCACTAAATATGAGTCTCATAGCTCTATAAGAATGTTAACTTCCTTTGCTATGTTGATAGGTCAGTCTGACCTGAATCCAAAGTGTTACCATATCTAATTTATCTCTAACTACAGGCAACTTGTATAATTTATCATTGATAAATCTATCATTGAATCCTAATTTCCCCAGTCAGATCTCCATGTTGTCACAAAAAAATCTGTCATAAATTCATGTGAATTATCAACATTGTTGAGGTATAAAAAAAGAATAGAAATAGGTCTCACTATATAATTAATTTTGATTGCCAATGAAAGGTTAACTTTCTTTGGTTATTTAAAGGTTATAAAGATTGTGAGATTTTCTTTTTTTTAACCCTTAACTTCTGTGTATTGGCTCCTAAGTGGAAGAGTGGTAAGGGTGGGCAATGGGGGTCAAGTGACTTGCCCAGGGTCACACAGCTGGGAAGTGTCTGAGGCCAGATTTGAACCTAGGACCTCCAGTCTCTAGGCCTGACTCTCAATCCACTGAGGTACCCAGATGCCCCCTGAGATTATCTTGAATCATGAATATATCTGAGATTAAGAGAACATATTCCATTAGGTAACTAAGAGGCTTTCCCCTGCAGTGGCTGCAATTAAAATATGCTAATAACAATATCATATTTCATTTCAAAATCATTGTTTTTGTCCTTCTGAATTCACATTTAAACAATGGCAGAGTGAAAGATGATGTTGCATAGGGTATAGAAGCTCAATATAGGAATCAGAAAAATCCAGATTCAAGCCCTACCTCTGACACCTTGTAGTTGGAAGACCATAAAAAACCCCAAAACACTTATTCTTTTAGTACCTTAGGCTATCCTAAGATAACATGACACAGATGAATTGTTATACACACACACACACACACACACACACACACACACACACACACACACACACACAGTGTATATATACACCAGAGATTTCTATCACCTTCATTCATTCCAAATGGATGAATAATATCTTCATCAAAAAAGGGTCCTTGCAAATTCAGTGAGGATGACCTCATGCTAGAAATTCTTTATCTTTGGTATTATCCTTTATAATTTTTTGTTGTTATTTTGTAATAATTAGCTAACTGGGCAATATATCTCTGTGAAATCCACGTGCCTTCAGGTAGAAACTGAATATATCTAAGCACAGAAGAGGAAATCACAGTACAAACACACTAGAACAGCTGATTTTAATTCTAGGACTTGGAATGGAAGCCTTTGGTTTCTCAACATAACATGACAAAGGAGATAATGTTAGATAGCCAACAGTGGGCCTTTACTCTCATTTTGATGATTTCTTATCATGATAGGATTTAATTTCCTGTTAAATTTTTTTTTGGAGACATTAGTTTGTGAAGATGGATTTCTGGGTCATTTCAGCAGCAAAGGAAAATAATTAGGTGGGTAGCTGAGAGAGAGAGGGAGAGAGAGGGGAAAAGGTGAGAAAAGGAGAGAGAGAGAGGGAGAAGGAGGAAGAGAGAGAGGGAGAAAGAATATCTAAATATACCAATGCATTATTCTAGAATAACCAAGGAAGGAAAAAGATATGAGCTCTTTTTAAAAAAAATCATATCTCTTTTCCCTCTGCTTTATCTTTGCATCTGTTATGTTTCTCTGAAATGTAGCTGCTTTGTAAGTATAATTCAGAATGGGTTCTATGTGTGCTCTGTACTCGGCAAACATGAGACTGTCGCCAAGGAAACTGCAGAAGAACATACCGAAGAAGCCTGTTTGATTAATATAATTCCACAGCAAGACTGTGGAATGCTTTTAAATGTTTATTTCTGCATGAGAGATGCAGCAAAATGGGTATTAGGTTCAGCAAATAACTTTCTAAAAATTCTTTTGGATTGACAGACTTCTATTTCATGTATATACTAAGATTTATCTTGCTAGACTATAGCCTAGAAAGTAAGTTATATCATTGGGATGGAATAGATATCTGCAAAGGGAAGGTAGAAATGAAAAAAAAAACCAACAGCCATGGATGTCATGGAAGATTAGAAAAAGTATTAATCAGTGGAAAGGAAAGCAAAATATCTTTTTGGGACAGACAGAATATAAAAGGATAATATTTAGTCCTAATCATTTCCGAAAACTTTAATCCCTTATTTTCAGTTGTTGCTAGAAACCTTCATTTGGAAGCCTTGCCAAAATCTCAAATTCATTACATAGTGTTCTCCCTAAACTTCTGCTAATTTTTAAAATTTATGTTGAAGGAAGTGGCATGATGGTAAATGTTGTACAACCAGCTCTCTGGAAGAGGTAGAAACATTTTAAAGTTTGATCTACCTTTTCTTCTTAAGTCCTGACAATCAACAAAACAATACATTAAGCCCTGATTTGTAGTGTTTTTCTATTTCCTTAATGTGATTGCTTACACTGAAATTTTAATTAGTTGTCAACAGTTGGTATGAATTAAAGTCCAACATGCCTCTGGTTAAGAACACTCCTAACTTCCTAAAAACCTATATTTAGGTGTTTGGGGACTTTGATTCTTCCTTCCCCACCAACAAACAATATTCATTAAAATCGCCAACTCATTAATTTTGCCTTCACAGAACCTCTTCCCTTTGTCACAGAATCACAGAGTTGGGGAAATATCAGAGGCCATAGTTGAACAAGAATTTGAATAAGAGAGATCTTATACTAGCTCTATGCAACAATTGGATTGAATTATCAAAGCAAAGTTCTGAGAATCACCAGATTAGCCAAAGGGAACTAATTGAGCTATGGATCAAGTGGAATAGAAAAGAGCAAATCAGAATATGCAGATGGTGATTTGCAGCTCCTTGAAACCCAGCCTTTGGCCAGGTCCTGTAACATTGTTCTGAAATTAAAGTCAGCCTTCAGGGACCTCATGTCTAATTAGAATCCAGGATCTCCCAAGCATCCTACAAGATAGGCTTCAACAGACCTGCTGTGCCACGCAGGAGCTTCATACAATCTTTTCCTTAAATAATGGGTTTGAAGACCTAGAGAAGTATCAATTTACCCAAAGCCAATTTAAGCTGACCCAAACCCAGGTAGAATTATAAAATAACCGCTGTGTTTCTTAGAAAGTAATGTTCTTTCTGAATGAGTTGTAGGACCACTTTGCCCTTCTGACTTTTCCTTCTTAGAGAAAGACGTGATAATATATCCTAAGAGAACTCCTGAATTGTGATATGGAATCAGACCATTACTTCTAGATTCTAGGCAAATGCTCTTATATTAGTTTGTTGTTAATAAGTATACTTTGTATAATTTTTGGATCGTGGAAACAAAGTTGCACTGAAAATTTTAAAAAGCAGATGATATAAACTGTCATAAAACTTTTGGTAAAGACCTCTAGTAGTGGAAAAAGGATTTTCTAGATTTCTGCCTCAGGATCTTCCTTTCTATTTTGTAAGAAAGAAAATTTAAGTATTTATAGAAATATATTAAATATGTGGCCGCCAGGAATCAACAATTTAGGTTGATTCCGTAATTAAATCAGACCCAAGTCAGTATCGGGTTGAAGAGTTTATTTATAGTCTGGAGGTAAAAAGTAGGAGTAAAGAGAAAAGGAGAGAGGCTAGTCCAGGCCAAAGGCCTGGATGGAGGGAGAAGAAGGTTATAAAGCTTAATAAATGAAGCTGTAAGCCACAAGGCCCAACAGCCAGATAGGCAGAGTTTAGAATAGGCCCAGCTAGGCCAAGGAAGTCAGTCTAACTTACCCACGTGACAATATAGAGCGTAAGCGTTCTGTGGTCTCAGGAAATGCTTCTTCTTCCAGTTGGAGACGATAATACTTAAATTTTCCTTCTTACAATTTGTAGAATGTTTTAATTGTGACAACAGTTTCTTCTTCCATCAAACCTAAATTTGCTGCTTTTGAATTTCTGCCTCATTCTCTTAGTTCTCCTCTCCTGGGTCAAGAAAAATAAATCTAATCTTTATTCCAAAGAATAGTTCTTAAAATACTTGAAGAGAATTATCATGTTCGTCTTGTGTGCAGGATAAACATAAATTAGCAAAAATGTTCATTGGCTTCTCATCCTTTCTTCCATTAAAATGGAATGCTTAATCTCCTTAGAATTACATTACACCTTTGGACTGAACCTGGTCCAGACTGAATACCTGGGTACTAAACAAGGGGTTGTCTTGTTTTTCTTTACATATATATATATGCATATATATACACACAACTTATATACATGATATGCATACATAGCATATACATATATGTGTATGTACAAATGCACACAATACAATATACATATCTATATCCATATCCCTATCCTAGATGGGCAAAAAGCAATAGTATGCCATACTACAATGCTTATGTATATCATTTCATACCTTCTTGGAATGTAAGCTTTTTTTCCCCTCTCTTTCTAATACAGGTCTTGACACACAATAGATGCCCTTAATAAATAAGAAGAGGAAGAGGGAAGAAGTGGTAAGGGGAAGAAAGAAAGCATTAATATAGAATCCACTGTGCACCAGATGGTGCTAAGCACTATTAAAATGTTATCTCCTATATATCAACTCTGGGAGGTGGGTGCTGTTATTATCCCCATTTTATAATTGAGAGGAAATTGAGGCAAACAGGGGTTAAGAAACTTACAAGGTCACAGCTTACAAATGTCTGAGACTGGATCTAAACTAGATCTTCCTGGCTCCAGACCCAGCTCTCTATCCATTTCACCACATAGCTGCCTCATTACTGAAAAAATAAAATGTCCACCTGAAAAGAATGGGTAACAATAATTTAACTGTAACTTAGGGGGATGGGGAAATAGGTAGGGAATGAAAGAGGAAACACCAGTACAGCTTCACAGCTGCTTAAGGAGAGGCAACACAATGGAAATTAGCTAGGGAAACAAACAGTAACTAGAAATCAATACAGCCAGGGAAAATAATTTAAACTCAGTGGGTTCTTGATGGCTGGGAAGGAGACTATCAGGAAATTTATAAAAGTTTGTTTAATGATTAAGGAGGACAGGTAAGGAGGGGAGAGGGTTAGCTGAAATCTTAAAGTCTATAATCAACTGTCAAAGGAATGTTGGCTTGGGATTGGCTATACTACACTAACTCCAGACAGCCAGCACTGACAGGGCTGCTGGGGGAAAGGGAATTTGGGAATCTCACAAATCATGTCTAAGATGATATCCAGATGTAATTGGGACATAGGAACACTTCAAACACAGCAAGTTAATCCAAAGAGGGGTAGGGAGTAAAGGGCTTCCTGTTTGCCGTCCACCAATAACAGGAAAAGTACCCAACTCTACCTAGTTCTTGATTGAAGCTCAAACTCCCAAGCTTGTCCACAGGCTTAGTTGAACAGATGCCACCTCTACCAACACTCTCCCAGGCAAAACTGCCAACTCCTCAGTCTCTGGGGACAAACCTCTCCGAATATTCTGAGTTTTGAATGTTCACAGCCTCAGCCAGATTTTAGCTTGATCTCTCTGCTTTCATTATAATAAGCCCTATCTATAACTTGTAAATTACCTATAACAGTACATATTGATCAAGTTCATGAAATTGTGAGGTAAAATTTTTTCACACACAAATCTCCTCCTATATAATCCTTGACCAGTCTTTCTTATCAAGCCTGTCTTTGGCAAGTCCATATAGTCAGGTTTAATTCCTAGAGAGTTTGATTTCTCTACCTGAGAACTGACACTGTAGTATGTCAATAGTTTTTATATACCTTACCTGCACACAGAGATGTGACTTGAGACAACCCCTTCCAGATGAATTTGGAAACACCATTTCTAGATGCCTTTACTCCTACTCTTTTTAAAGTGTGGCATAATGAGAACAGCACTAGAGAAGGAGTCAGGAGATCTGAGATCTATTTCTGACTTTGTCACACATACTCTGTGTGTTCTGAGTCAAGTTGCTTCACCTATCCAAGGCTCAGTTTCCTCATTTAGAAAGAGAAAACAAATTCTATGATTCCCTTTGAAAGAGCTATCTCTAAGCCAATAGACTACTAAAATTTTCATTTCTTTAAGATGTGAATAAAAGGCAACAAGATATCTCCTACCCTATCACCCTGAGATATAAAAAAGAATTATTTTAATTTCTTTGCATTAAATATACCTAGATCCTGTCTTGTCTTAAATTAATCCAAATATATCATTCTCTGTTGATGAACTAAGTGGTTAGTATACATGGCAGCTCTCTGTCACATTTCTGAGTGATTTTTAATTACATGAAGTACAAGAGCCTCTGGGAGAGAACTGTTACCCAAAGCACTGATTTTAGTTCCAAACTAGCTTTAGGCATAGACAGAGTAGATGTTATCTATATGATGTGACTTGAAAGGCACAAAAGAAAAAATCCTTTACCAAAACAAAAAATAGCTACATACCTTCTATTGGACATGTGAGTTGCCTGAAATTGCTACCTTGTTTTCTCCTTTGAAGGGCAATGTTAAAATGTCAGTGCTGACTGAAAATGGTGTTTGACTTATAGTTGACATTTAACAAATGTCTTGAATTAATTCTGACAGCAATTTAACAAACATTTATTAAATACGTCTATGTGCAGAGTGCTTAGCTAGGCCTTAGGTTGGGAAACAAGCCTGGAAGTGGATATAAGATTTAAATAATATTAAGTCTCAGTTTTCACAGAGTTTAGAGTTTGGTAGAAGAATATGCAGAAACTATATCTTATTTTCTTTTTTAAATTGGTTGCAAAATTGATTGATAAGAACAAAACAGTGCTATAAAGTGTGTCAACAAGGAGTTATGCAAATTTTTTGATAAAAGCAGTCACAGAGAAAACTTTGTTTAATGATTATATGCTTATTAATGTCAAGAGAGATATAAAACAGGAATCTGCATGCTTGCCAAAGAGTTTGCCATTGAAATGGATGATATGCAAAAGAGAGGTAAATGGAAGGGCTTTCTGTCTTGTGACAGTCCTCTGGCAGAAGGGAGTCCCTCCTGGGAGGACAGATATTCCCCTTTTAGTTCTTTCTTTTTAGACTCACAGGGCTGAGCACCCACTATAGATGAGACTATCAAAAGAGAAAATTCCTGTCTAAGGCCCAATATATGTCTAAGGAAGGGCCTGTGGGCCACTCAGAGATGTTGAGGAAAACAAATCCCTTAGTAAAAGTTTGAATGCCGGGAATAATTTGTCATAACTGCTGGGGCCAGTTGAAAACCCAAGATTTATTGACAAATAATAGAGAAGAATGGGTAAATGGAAGAGGAAAGAAAGGGAGAAGGCGACCTGAAACACAGAAAAGATATCTATATATTAGCACAGAATAAATCTCACTAGGGTCACTGATGCATTGGGGACCAAAAGGACATGAATCCATACAGGTGGGAAGGCTTGATCCCACAGAAGTAGCATATTCCTTGGTAGGGGAAATGTGCTTCTGAGGAGGCAAGATATATTCCCAAAGAAGGAATATGTACACCAAAGTACCTTCAAAAAGTGAAAACATTAAACCTTAATCTTGGTGGCCATTTAGAGCTCTTGTCAAAATTCAGGATACAGTGGGAATTCTTTTGATATACAGGGAAGACAAGATATATACAGGTGGTTGACAAAACTTTTGGACACTCAGCTATACTAATCTTAAAACTATCATCATCAATATTTTTACAAGACCAAATCTTATGGCAATAGTTTCCATACATAGATTCTATGAGTTACATTCTGCCTTAAGTGGAAACTGCCTTGGTGGTTTCAAGACCACAACAATAGCAAGATCCTCCAGATGATTTGTTTATAGATAAATTTTTTTCCTTTTGCATCGAGCCCCAGAACAATCTATTTAGAAAAATAGGGGGAAATCCCTCTAGAATGAAAAATATTTTTTCTTTGCTATCTATATTAGAATGCAAGTTTCTTGAAGGCAGGAACACTTTTACTTTCACCTTTGTGTCACTCAACACCAAGCCCAGCGCTTAGAATATTATAAAGGCTTAAAAAATGCTTGCCAATTAATTGATTGATTAAATATAGCATTAAGATGAAAGATATAATCATTGAGTAAAGAAATCAGCTTATAACTGGAACAAGCATTCTAGTGAGTATCAGGCCCAAAACTGAATAGGAAGAAAGTGACCTGGATAGAATTTGGGGAATTTTATAGTGCATTTAGTGATTCCAAGTTAATCCACAATGGGGAAAAAACCCCAAAAAACTTGTTAACATATACCCTCCCAAAGCACTTAGTACAGTGTCTGATACATAGTAGACACCTAATAAATACTTATTTCCTTCCTTCCTGTCTTCCTTTATTCCTTCCTTACTTTCTTCCATTCTTCCTTCCTTCCTTTCTTCCATTCTTCCTTCCTTCTTTCTCTTCCCCTCCCCCTACCCCATTGGTCCCCCACTGAGGCTCAACATATTGGTGCTGGACTTACTTTTATATATCTGGTTGATTTAGCATGAAGGTGTCAAACTTTTTTTAATCCACTTCCCCCTATGATCTAGGAACCAGATTAAAATGTAACTGGAAAATATATAACAAAATAAATTAAAATATAATACAGCATAAATAATGTTAATTTGTTGCTTTCTAAGTCAATCTGAAGTTAAGGGATCTCTTGCTATTTGAGTTTGTAGAGATTAAAATTAATATGTAAGAACTAAATATTATATTTTATAAAGTTTTATTAATAATAAACTAACATAAAATACTAGAATGAAGAGGTGCTAAACTAACTTCAGCCATGCTTGTGAAGAAGAGAGAAAGAGAAGGAGGAGCTACAGAACTTATATAACAATAACTTGACCACACAAACATGGAGGCGCAGGAGAGATTAAAGGGAATTTTGGGAAATACTAAGGGATTTCTGAGGGATGAAGCCCAAGGTTAAAAATCTCCATTTATGCAAGTTCGAGACCACTGGCTTGGCACATTGTAGCTCAAAACACTTGAATTCAAGCTGTCCATCAACCTCAGTCTCTTTAGTAGCGTGGAATATAGGAGTATGCTGCCATATCTGGTTTTGGCCTTATCTTTCTACTGGTCCTTCATCAAAAAATCATCTTCATATTTTGTGTTCTTTGCCTTTCTTTTAGTATTAGGGAGATAGTAATATCTATCTATCTATCTATCTATCTATCTATCTATCTATCTATCTATCTATCTATCTGTCTGTCTATCTTTCTGTCTATTGATCTATCTATCTATATATCAAGTGGCACTTCTTAATTTATATACACAATTTCTTTATTTGAATACATTAAAATAACAAGTGATTGGATTCAAGTAACCACACCAATTCAATTCAGTAAATCTTTTTAAAGTATTTGTTATGTAGAATGCAACGAATGAGAAGATTTCTGCTATCTGGGAACTTACAGCCTATTAATTGACATGACAAGGGCACATAACTCAGAAATACAAATACTTAAATCAAGTTATCTCACCAACGTGGGCGTTTTCTTTAATGCTGTTAATCTTAACTCATCCATGTTTTCTGACCTGTATGATTCTTGTCCATCTCCTCTCATATTTATCACTTTACATCCATCCAACATCTGGTGATCTTCCTAGATTACTTTTGAAATTAGAGGGATTATCATCAGAGCACATAGATTAACCATATTTCAATTTAAGGAGGATTTGTCAGCAAGCCAAGTGCTCTTCCTCTACAAGCTACAATCTGGACTTTTTCTACCACCAGGAGGTCTCAGACCAATCACATCTTATTCCTCTCTAACCTGCCCTCAAGACTTTCTTTATAATGCTCCTTGGCTTTCATTCTTCCTCTTCAGATTTTTTTTTAATGTATGGTCTTCTCCTTTAAAACATAAATTCCTTGAGAGAAAGGACTCTCTTTCCATCTACTTGTATTTATGTTGATTGCTAGGTGGCACAGTGAATAAAGAATTAGGTATAGTCAGGAAGACCTGAGTTCAAATCTAACTTCAGACACTTAGTAGCTGTATGACTCTAAGCAAGTCACCTAACTTCAATTTCCTTATCTATAAAATGGGGGTAATAATAGCACTTACGTCCAGGGTTGTTGTGAGGATCAAATGACATAATAAGAGTTAAGTGCTTAGCATGGTACCTGACACTATATGAATTTTAGCCTTTTATTTTTTATTTTTTAATTTAATTTTAATTTTTAATTTCTTTTTTAAACCTTTACCCTCTCTCTTAGAATTGATACTAAGTTTAGGTTCTAAGACAGAAGAGCAGAAAGGTCTAAGCAAATAGAATTAAGTGACTTGCGCATCTCACAACTAGAAAGTGTCTGAAGTCAGATTTGAAATCCAGGTCTTTCTGACTCCAGGTCTGACTCTCTATCTCTTGAGCCACCTAGCTGCCCCTTAGTTATTATTATTATTATTATTATTATTATTATTATTATTTCTAGGGACTGGCAGATACTAAGTACTTAGTGAATGCTAGTAGACCGAAGAACTACCAAATATCTCTAGTATTCACCAAGTAAGCAGCCCATCTTCTTTCCTGAACATTACTTTCATGACATTTTTTACCCAATTTCTCATTTGTAATTCCTTGTTTATAATGTGCCTTCACACACCCACTGTGGGTCTCTTCCTTGTCCTCTGGGCAGTAGTCATTTTCAAAGCAGTTGACAGAAATAATTATAAAATAGAACACAACATGATAAGTGAATTAGAGAGATATAAACAAAATGCTATGAGAAATCCAAGAAAAGATCTCTCAACCATGGCTATTAGTATATATAAAATGCCTCACATCAATTCTAAGGCAGAGTGGGGAATCAGGCTGATATCTGCACTGGTATTTGTAGTGCCAGCTTTGAGTTCATGGCATTGGCTTTGATATGATGCAGTCAGTCTCCACCTCTGCTTGGCTCTGCCGCATCCCACTGGCCCTGGCATGGTGCTGATGCTGCGGCTACACTGACTCAACCCTATGTCCTCTGTTATTAGTGAATAGTGGCTGCAGGCTGGATATGCCTTTTCTCTTCTGTTGGGAAAGACTACCTGGAGTGAATTACCAATGTTCTGCTGTCAAAATGGTCCAGTTTCCCAGAGATGGGAGAAAAGTCTGTGGCAATAAGGGAGGGAGGATAGGACTAGGAAGAAACCTGAGAACAGTGGTTAAAATACTAATAAACTTATAGCAGTTTTTTGCCTTCTATTCCTCTTGCCCTATGACAGTGTACGACATGGTTGAGAAAAAGCACTTTTTTAAATTAATGGGCATTTATATAATGTGTGCTGATCAACTGGTAAAAATTGATCAGGAGTTTGAGACAGCTGTGTCTTGTGAAAATGTTATTAAAGCAAATGCGTGCCCCAGAAATAGGGAGAAGAGGCAAAGATCCTGCTGTCCTGCTATAGGTGGGCAGAGGAATGAGGCCACACCTTTTTCTTTAAGGAAACTTTGTTGTAGTTTCTGAAATAAGGGATTCATAAGAAATCAACCGAGTTTCAGCATGTAGAGTTTTTAGTCATGCTTTACAGGAAAATTCAGCACTTAAAGTAGTAGAAACCCTTCAGTCATTCTCTGAAGTCTCGGCCCATATGGGTCAATAAGAACTAGTTGAATGTCATTAAATAAATAGTTCCAGGAGAGAAAGTATGGTGAAGGAAAATCAGCACAGTACTTTGGCTATGATCACAAGAGATCCAGGGGACTCTTAATAATGGAAACAATCATTAAGGGGACAGCTGAAATGAAACAAACCAAACAACCTCACTGAGTGAGCTCTCAGAGTGATTAAGACAGGATATCTAACAATTAATTAACAAAGCTCCAAGAAGTGTTGATAGAAGAGAGCTTTGGTTGGAAGGAGGAGGTAAGATGCTGATTGGGAAACGCACTGTAATATTTGCCAGGGGATGAGATGCCCCTCCAATTTCTTGAATTTTGAATGTGCTTTTGTCTACTCTCCAAATCCCACTTCATTTCATCGCCTGTTCTTCCATTCTTCTATTTCTTCACTTTTTTATTCTTGGTCCTACTTGCTCAATTTTCCAAATGCTAATGTGAAAAACAGCCAGGGAGTGATCCTCTCTATACCATCTTCAGCTCTTGGGGTAGGGGGAGAGAGACTTTGGAAATCTTACCAGCAGAAAAAGAAACATTTCAAAATTATAATACTTTAATTTGTTTTGTTGTGTTAATATCAGAGAGGACAAGAGAAGTGGCACTAATATTTCAGATGTGCTGAGTACAGATGTTTTTCCCCCATTGACCTTTGCTTCAGTGACACAAAATGCTAATTTAGTTGCCAAATTCAAGCAGACTTATCTTTAACAACGAAGCATGTACCCATTTATTCTTGATGCAGTTGTCTGTCAGATAATCTGTCAGTCTTGGGAGCTTTTACTCTTTGAAACTAAAATTTATTGCAAGGATGTAGTAATCTTGCTTCAAGGTAATTTTTCACCTTCCAATTTGTCAGCAAATATTTGCTTAGTACCATTCATAGCTACAAGCAAAATACCCCATGACTTATCTTCTTTTGGTACATCTGAATGTATTAATGACCAATTGAGTTGCTCAAATGGAGCTGGATAAAGAGCTAGAAGCTATTTAGAGGGAATGTATCATTTTACAATAGTTTTATTTTATTAAAATGTACAAAAATATATATGGCTATACTCTTTGTGGTGGCAAAAAAAGGAAAACGAGGGGGTGTACCTCTATTGGGGAATTACTGAACAAATTGTTTTATATGATGGTGATGGAATATTATTGTGCTATAAGGAATGATGAACTGCTTGATTTCTATGAAAACTTGGAAGAACTCTATGAACTGATGCAGAGTGAAATGAGTAGAGCCAGGAGAACATTGTACACAGTAACTAAAACTTTATGGAATGATCAAATGTAATAGACCTCTACTGATCCAGGACAATCCCAAGGGACTTATGAGAAAGAATGCTATCTGTATTGAGAGAAAGATATGAGGGAATAGAAACACAGAAGAATAACATATAATTTATTACTTGTTTATATAGGTATGTGATTTGGGGGTTTGGGTTTTAAAAGATTTCTCTATTACAACATGAATAATATGGAAGTAGGAATTGAATGATAATACATATATAACCCAGTGGAATTGCTTGTCAACTCTGAGAGGGGTGAGGGAAGAGGGGAGGGAAAGAACATGAATCATGTAACCACAGAAAAATACTTAAAATAAAAAACAAACAAACAAGTTATATTTTAAACTTCAACAAGGATATCACGTCTCTGGCTTGTTCAACAATGTTTTTCTTCCATTTATGTCATATATAATAAATTCTAGAAACTGAACAAAGGTCCAGGTTACCTGCTTTGGATTTAATTCATTTATGATCTTCACATTCCTATCACAGGAATATATACAGCATATCACAGCATATACAAAATGGAGCTCGCTATCTTCCTCCTGAAAACTATCTCCTCCAAACAACCCTATTTTTGTTAAGGATGTCACCATTCTTCTAAATTTGAAATCACAGAATCATCCTCAACTCTTCCTTCTCTTTTAGCACCCAAGTACAGTCAGCTGCCAGAAGATAATTGTGTTGTGGTTCCTACTTATAAGAAACCAATTGATGTTCAGTTTGTGGGATTTCTAGTTATAGTGTATAGAAACATTCAGCACTTAAAGTAGTAGAAACTCCTCAGTCCCACTGAAGTCTAACCTGTTCTCTGAAGTTTCTGCCCATTTGGATCAAAATGAAGTAACAGAGTTCAGAACATGGAGAAAAATGGTAATAGAAGCTCTAGGCTAAATGGAAACCCTTTGAGTTGTCTGAAGTATTCCATCTATTTAACACCAAATAATATCAGGTTCCCAGGGGAATGAAAAATATTTCTTGCCTAGTTAAGAAGATGAAAGAAGCTGCAATACTTGGCTTTACCAGATTCCCTTACAACAATTCCATGTTGGCCAGGAAGAAAGCCAAAGGCATCTGACATCTTACAGTAGACAACAGGGAACAGGGCAGTCATTATGTCCATCACCACAGCTGTTTCTGACCACGTAGTCAAGGTTCAGGTAAGTTGTATGGAATGGGTGATCTTATTAATGCTCTCTCCTCTCTATTTCATGGAGGTTTGAGCCTATATGGAAGGATTCCAATATAATTTAACTTCCTATTCCCAAGGTTAACAGAACTCTTTCCTGCTGTCATCCTTTCCTGGTTGGCTATACTTTCTCTCTGCCTAAAATTCTAGGTGGAAAACTTTGCATCATCTTTGATCCTCATTTTATTTCTTTTCTATTTTGGAAACATCTCTTTTTAGATGGCTCAAAATTGCTCTATATGGTATTTGTTTATTTATTTATATATTTATTATATTTATTAATATCTTTTTGTTTATATTTTAATTTCACTAATGAATATACCTCCTTTCCCTCTCTCTGACCCAGTAAATCATCTGTTGTGACAAAGAATAAGAGAGGGTGAAATTTTTTTTTAAATTAACACACTAACTTTTTGATGGCATAAATGATGCTTCTTACCCATAATATCTCCAAAGAAAGGAAAATGGGTACACTTTTTAATCAGTTCCCTGGTGCCAATCTTGGTCATTATATACATATGCATATATATTATATATATATATATATATATATATCTCAGATTATTTGCTTTTCTTTGCCTTATTGTTAACATTTACATTATTTTTTTTTTGTTTTTTTTTAAACCCTTGTACTTCGGTGTATTGTCTTATAGATGGAAGATTGGTAAGGGTGGGCAATGGGGGTCAAGTGACTTGCCCAGGGTCACACAGCTGAGAAGTGGCTGAGGCCGGGTTTGAACCTGTGACCTCCTGTCTCTAGGCCTGACTCTCACTCCACTGAGCTACCCAGCTGCCCAACATTTACATTATGATAGTCATTGACTATATCGTTTTTTTCAGTTCCACTTATTTAACTCTCCATCATTTCATGTAGGCCTTCCTTTTATTCTGTGAAATTGTTATAGTTGTTATTCTTTAATGGCAATAGTATTCTCTTACTTTCCTGTACAATAATTTTTTATTCATCCATTCCCCCACAATGGATACCTACTTGTCCTCTAGTTTTAGGCTACCACCAAAAAAAGGCAGCTCTGAATAATTTGGGGCATATGGGAGATACTCTTCTGCCTTTGACTACCTGGGAGTATATGCCCAGAATGCCAGTAGTTTGTAAATTGCATAAAGTTACCCAGATAATTCAGATTGTATTTGATTGGTTACAGGAAGCCATTGAATGTGATTGTGTAGGGAAGTAACAGCACTGGGGCTGTGTTTTCACTGATGACATGTAATTCACATTCCTTTATGTTTTCTCTCTTCGTGTCTATATTATCATCTATCAATGTCTATGTTGTACTTCCCAATGTGGCACTTTCTGATTTTCCTCTCATTTTCATTGAACAGTTATTTTCTGTATACCATTCTGGATGCTATTTAGAGAATACTGTCATGTATAAAAAACATTGTGAAGAGTTTCCAGGTTTTGCCCTGGATTGTATTGCTCTGGGGACTATCTGCTCATGAACCTTAAAGAAAGAGCAAGGGATCATGGAATAAGAAAATGATAAAACTTGAATAAATCTTAAAGATTTTCTGGTTCAGCCCTCAAAATTATGGCTGTAGATTTTTTTTGTTTAAAGACTCTAAGACATAAATACCAATGTTTCATTGATATCCTATTTGCCATTTAATTTCTCCAATAATAACAAATTTCTTCAAGAATGGTACAATGAAAAGGAAAGTGCATAGTTCAGGCAATAATATTTGTTGATTATCCACTCACTGCATGTCAGGCACAGTGCTACATGTTTTTATATGTTATCTCATTTGATCCTCACAATAAATCTTGGGAGGTAAATTTTATTATTATCCCCATTTTTATAATTGAGCAAACCAAGGAGACAGAGAATAAGTGAATTGCCCAGTCACACAGCTAGTAAATTGCTGAGCTTAAATTTGAGCCCAGGACTTTATCCACTGAACTACCTAACTTGCCTCTGTCCACTTTCCTCTTCTCTAGTTTTTTTTCCCTAGAGAAAGAACAGATTGTAGAGTGAAACAAATTGTGTTCATACTGCCTCGGATTCATACTACTTACGTGATCTTCTGTGACCAAGTCATTTAACTTCCCTGGGCTTCTATTTCCTCATCTTCAAAATGAAAGGGTTCTACTATATGGCCTTTAATGTTCCTTCCAGAGTTAGATAGAAGATTCTACGGTCTTAACTGTAACAGTGATAGGTCAGTCGGGTAGAAATGTGGATCCCTATAATATTGCTGCTCACATGGATATCTGAATATCTACTTCCTCTCTGGGCTGATTTGCTCACATTAAACTATTCTCACACCTGCATCTTCCCAGAAATAGACCATCACTGTCATATAGCTATCCTTAAATTCTCACAGGGACCTAGTAGCTACCCTGTTGTGGGGAAATAAACTCTTTCGACTAATCACTTACTTTATGGCAAATAGAAAAATTATAGTGGGGATAGGAAGGATACTAATGAACTACTCAAAAATGTGACCCAGGAAAATTTCTATTATGTGACAATACTTTCTATCTTTTATGTTGCCTTATGGAATTGATACTTCCAGTAGTAAAGCACAACAGGAAAAAGGAGAGGATGGGACAAAATCTGCAATGTTATAACACATTAACAGTTTAGAAGAGGGGAATTCAAATAGGAACCTCCGAAACTTTAATACCCAGAGGAAAACAGGATAAAGGAAGGAATAAATAGGAATAAAGAACACAAATTAAAGAACATGAGTCTAAAATAGACAGAAAAAAGGAGATTTATGAGAATGATGAAAAAAATCCTTTTCAAGAAAAAGGTGAAGAAAGATAAAAAAACAAATCAAAGAGGTTAAAGAACATGAAAGAAAATAATTTACACAACAACTTAACTGAGACAGAAAAAATTTGGTGAAGGACTAGGTCACTAGATAAAACAAATAAAGAAAAAGGAAATAATAATTAAATACAAAACTAAGGAAAGGAGTGACAAATGGTAGGAGGGAATTTGAACATAAGGGTAAGAGAGCCTGTGAGAATAAATTTACCTTAAAATAAATTGAGCAAAAATAATTGAGGTGTGGTAAACTACTCTTCTTAGAGGAAGAAAAATAACCAAAAGATTCATAACTCAGAACAAAATAATATGAGAGAAAAATGTGGGGAAATGATAAAACTAACTCATAATTTTAAATGTGGATGTATTAAACAATCCAATAAAATGAAAAAGTGACAGATTGGATGAGAAAATTAAATCTCCCAATCTGTTGCTTATAAGAGAAACATTTAAAAGGGCAAAGGCACATGCAGAAATAAAAATGAAGGACTGAACAAAATGAATTGTGCATCAAGTAAACAAAAAAACAATCGTTGAAATCATGCTGTTAGACAATGCAAAACCAAAAATTCACAGAATGAGATAAACAAGGAGACTACATTATGCTGAAAGGAATCATAGACAATGAACAAATTTCAATATTAAATCTACATGATCCAAAATCCTTGGTACCTAAAATGATAATGGAGAAATAAACTGAAGTCAAGAAGATAAAGAAAAATGTAATAATAGCAGGAGATTTTAATGTTTCACTTTCAGTTTTAGAGAAATCAAACGAAATGATAAAAGGGAAATTTGTTAAATTATTAGAGGAAATAGGGATCTTAGAGATTTAGGACATCTTCTAAATGGGACAGTTATATACATATTTCAGAAACACATGGAATTTCTACAAAATCTTACCAGGTCCTAGGGCACAGATATATCATAAATAAATGTTAAATGACAAAAATAAGTAAACACATCCTGTGCAAAACCTAAAGCAGTAACAATAATAATAATAGGTGAGAAAAATAATTATAACTCTGAATGTGAATGGGATGATTGATTATGCCAAATTAAAAAGCTTTTGTACAAACAAAAACAATGCAACCAAAATCAGAAGGTAAACAACAAATTGGGAAAAAATTTTATAACAAAAAACTCTGACAGGGGTCTAATTACTCAAATATACAAGGAGTTAAATCAGTTGTATAAAAAACCAAGCCATTCCCCAATTGATAAATGGGCAAGGGACATGAATAGGCAATTTTCAGATAAAGAAAACAAAACTATCAATAAGCACATGAGAAAGTGCTCTAAATCTCTAATAATTAGAGAAATGCAAATCAAAACAACTCTGAGGTATCACCTCACACCTGGCAGATTGGCTAAAATGATAGTAGGGTAGAGTAATGAATGTTGAAGGGGATGTGGCCAAATTGGGACATTAATGCATTGCTGGTGGAGTTGTGAACTGATCCAACCATTCTGGCTGGCAATTTGGAACTATGCTCAAAGGGCTATAAAAGATTGCCTGCCCTTTGATCCAGCCATACCATTGTTGGGTCTGTACTCCAAAGAGATCATAAATAAACAGACTTGTACGAAAATATTTATAGCCGCGATTTTTGTGGTAGCAAAAAACTGGAAAATGAGGGTATGCCCTTCAATTGGGTAATGGCTGAATAAATTGTGATATATGCTGGTGATGGAATATTATTGTGCTCAAAGGAATAATAAACTGGAGGAATTCTATGTGAACTTGAAAGACCTCCAGGAATTGATGCAGAGTGAAAGGAGCTGAGCCAAAAGAACATTGTCACAGAGACCAATACACTGTGGTAAAATAGAATGTAATGGAGTTCTATACTAGGAGCAATTCAATGACCCAGGACAATTCTGAGGGACTTATGGAATAGAACCCTACCCACATTCAGAGGAAGAACTACAGGAGAGGAAACACAGAAGAAAAGCAACTGCTTGAACACATGGGTTGAGGCAGACATAATTGGGGATGTAGACACTAAACGATCACACCTATGCAACTATCAACAATTTGGAAATAAATCTTGATTGATGACACATGTTAAAACTAGTTGAAATGTGCATTGGCTATGGGTGGGAGGAGGAGGTCAAGGGGTGAAGGGAAAGTAAGAACATGAATCATATAACCATGATAACTTTTCTAAAAAATAAAAATTATTAAAAGAAAAAAAGAC
Source organism: Gracilinanus agilis (assembly GCF_016433145.1). Classification (NCBI taxonomy): domain Eukaryota; kingdom Metazoa; phylum Chordata; class Mammalia; order Didelphimorphia; family Didelphidae; genus Gracilinanus; species Gracilinanus agilis. Next base: position 376,432,746 of record NC_058132.1, on the reverse strand, counting down.
TGATACAAATGGAGATATAACAAGAAATTATAAATATTATATACGTCAAAAATGAATTATGGAAACAATAATGTGAAGGAAAGTGATATTGAAAGATAAAAACATTCTAGAATGCAGCTAAAGCCATCCTTAGAGAAAAATATATATCTTTAAAAATATATTAAAATGTAAAAGGAGAGGATTAACAAAGTTTGTATTTTAAAAATTAGACCAATAATTTCAAATAAAATCCCATAAAAAATCAGAGAATTCATTCAATGAATTATTCATTATGGCCAAGTTGAATTTAAACCAGTGATGCAAGGATGGTTCAATATTTTGAAAACAGTCAACAAAATCATATTTAAAATAAAAATATTCAAAAACATATGATTATCTTAATTGGATTATATATCATGAAACCCTTCACAAAATTGAGTAATATGTTTATTAACATCATAAAAAGTAGTGATCTTGTGAAGTCATTTGATTCTAGTTGTTGAGTTCTGTTTTTTAAAGACAGAATTTCATCCCTGGCTTTTTGGTCATCCTTTTTCTGGTCTGATTTTCTTTGTAGATCATCTTTTGCCTTCTTTGCTTCATTTTCAAGGTGGCCAATTCTGACTTTTAAGACTTTATTTTCTTATTTTAGTTCATGTATTTCCTTTTTCAAATTGTCTTCAGTCTCTCTTGATTGCTTTTTGAGTTCCTAAAGTTCTTGAGTTAATTGAATTTTGAGATCTTCCAAAGCCTTTGTCCAATTCACTGGAACTTCTTCCTCTTCTTCTTTTTCCAATTCATTTGCTCTATTTTCACTTCCTTGAAAGAAGCTGTCAATTGTCATTTCTTTTCTCTTTTTCTGTTGTTTACTCATATTTTTTCCCTTTTTCTCTTCTGCTAGCTTGAGCAGATGTATTTAATGATCTTTGATGAAAAGTCATCCCCCAGCTGGCAATGAAGATTTATAGTTGCTTTCTCTGCTCTCTGAAGACTTCTTGTCTGCCCAATTGATGGGATTAAACCTATACTGATTGGATTAGTCTGTACTGCTTAATCTGCCCTGAGGCTAAAATCTTGAGAGGAAAAAAAAATTGGGGAGGTGATAAGGAGTGTTTTCCAGGAGCTGAGCTGTCCAGCAGTAGGGTCCCCCGCTCTGTCCTTGTGTTTGATCTGGTTTTCTTTTCTCTTGAAGCCCTTTGTTCTCTATCTCATTGTGAGGAAGCCAAGTGGTCTGAGGTCTGAGGTTTTGACTCTTTCTAAACCACCATTTTCCAGGTGTTTTTGCTGTTGTTCTCTGGTTTTCTCCTCCAGTCATCTCCCCAGTGCCTGTATTCAACTCCCTGAGGCAGGCACAAGCAAGGCACTCTCTCCTGGCTAGTGTGCCCTCTTGCCCTGAGATTTCAGGGGCCGTTGGAGACTCTGCACAGGGGGAAGAGTCTTGGGATCCCCCTTCTAAACCCACAGACAGGACAGTTCAAGAATTCAAGCCTTTTTCTTGGCATACCTCTTTAGCTATCCAGCAGTAGGGTTTCCCCTGCTCTCCCTTGTTGTTAGATTTGGTCCTCTTTCTTCTCGAAGTGCATTGTTTTTTATCTCAGTGTGGAAGGGTGTGGAGGTTTTAAGATTGGCTCCCTCTAAGCCTCCATCTTTCCAGATCTAAAATAAAATGCAAGCACGACATACAATGTGATTGCTTTCTCAATACACACAGCAAATAAGATATCTAGTCTCTCCCCTATTGTTTTATATAGTTGTAGCACTGCTAGTGACAGCAAAACACACACACACACACACACACACACACACACACACACACACACACACAAAAGAAAGAAGTTAAAGACATAAAGATATCCAAAAGGGGAAAAAAACAATTGTACCTATTTGTTAATGATATGGCGGTTTACATAGAAAGTCCTAGAGAACCAGTTAAAATACTAATTCAGACAATTAACAATTTCAGCAAAGTACACGGCTATAAAGTAATTCCACAAAAACCAACAATATTTCTATAAATAACAAAACAAAAAGACCATAGTGGGAAGGGAAAGAATGTTTAAAATACTTAGAAAATATTTACACTATATTTAGATTATTTTATCAAAGCTCAAAAATATCTCCATAAATTCAAAGTACAAAGTACTCCTTAAAGAAATAAACAATTTAATTAGTTGAGAGTATTCAATACTCATGACTGGGCCATATCAATATAGTAATAATGATAGTATTATTGTAGGAAGCATAGTAGTATTTAAGGTGATATTGTTATTTTTCAAATTAGATTATGGATGTCCACATGGATCTATCTAGATGTAGTTCATAAGGAAGCAGGAAGGACAAGCAGGAAGTGTCTTATAAAGTGTTACTGAGTCATTTCTTAGGCTTCCATAGATCCAGTGATCTCTATGCTAATGATTCTTATTACCCTAAATTCTCTCCTGCTCTCCTGTCTTTAATTTCCAACAGTTTGTTGGGTACATAGAGCTGGATATCCTATAAACATCTTAAATTCAATGTGTCTAAAACTGAAATTATTAATTTTCTTTTTGAACCTTCCCTCATTCCAATTCTATATTACTATATTACTTCTGTATTTCTTTTGAGGACACTATCATCCCTCCTAGTCACTCTAGCTTGCAACATTGGTGTCAATGTCAACTCCTCACTCTTCCATATCTAATCTGGCCAAGCCCTATCTATTTTATCTTTTTAAAAATTCTGAAATAACCCCCTTCTCTTTAACACTGTCACCATACTGGTATAGGCTGTCATCATCTCATGCCTGTACTATAAAAATAGCTTGCTATTTGTTCGACATGCCAAAAATCTCTCCCCTCTTCAGTTTATCCTCCATTCAGTTTCAAAGTGAAGTTCCCAAAGCATGATATGGGCATCCCTCCCCCTCTCCCCAATAAAATCCAGTGGCTTCCTATCACTTCTTGGATCAAATAGAAATCCATGTTTCATATTCAAAATCCTTCATAATCTTCCTCTCCATCCTTTATAGTCCTTTCTCACCTTAAATCCTTCCATGCACTCTGTAATCTAGTGACACTGACATCCTTTGCTATTCCTTGAAAAAAATTTTCCATCTTTCAACCCTAGATATTATCAGCAGTTGTTCTCATTGCCTGGAATGCTCTCCCTCTTCATCTGTGCCTCCTGGATTTCCTTCAAGGCCTAACTAAAATCTTACCTTATAAAAGAAACCTTTTTTTCCATTCCCATTATTCTAACTCCTCTCTGCTGATTATTTAAAAATTTTTTTTTCTGCATATATCTCATTCTTACATAGTTGTTGCTCATTGTATTCACCATTAAATTGTGGGTTCCTTAGGAGCATCACTATATTTAACCTTTTATTTTGACTACCCAGTGATTAATCCAGTGCCCAAAACATATTAATAGTAGGTAATTAATAAATGTTACTGCCTTCTTATCTTTCTATGAACTTATCCATCTATCTAGTTTTCTGTCTATGATCTATCACCAAAAGTCATTTTCAAATAGAGATGTAATCAAATAATATGGACAGTTTCCAAAAGAATTGCAAACTGTTAATGACCATATGAAAAAATGCTCCAAATCACTAACAAGAAGAGATATTCAAATCAAAACAACCTTCAGGTTTCATTTCACATTCAGGATATTGGCAAAATGATAAAGGATGAGAATATTTGATGTTGGAGGGATTATAAAGATAGTGCATTTTTAGTGGAGTTATGAATCAATTTAATCACTTTTGAATAAATTTTTGAATTGTGTAGATAGAAATGTCTATAATTTTTAACCTAAAGATTCCAATTCTCAGTTTATATCCCGAGGATGTCATTGATAAAAACAAAGTTCCCATATATGCCAAAATATTTATATCAGCACTTTCCATGATGGCGAAGAATTGGAAACAAAGTAGACGTCCATTGATAGGGTAAAGGCTAAACAAATTGTTGTATATAAATCTAATTCAGGAACTGAGAGAAATTCTTGGGATATTAAAAAACAAAAGGTATCATTAGTTTTAAATAAGGAATCAAGACTCCCTTTATTATCTTAAATATTTCTACTTGAACAGTTGACTTAATTGGTATAGAGCTTGTCTAAACTTCTAATTCTACTATATGGCACAGTGTAAAAAGTGTCAGATGTGGAGTAAGAAGCTTAATCAAGGGAATATTATGTACAGCAGCAAAATTATTGTTTGAAGAATTACTTGTATATGTCTACCTTCAGAGAAAGAATTGATGAATAGAAACAAGCAAGATGTAGTTTCATATATACATATATCTTTTTGTCAAATGATGAATTCTCTAGTACAGAGAGGGGTTGGGAAGGAGGAAGATGCCTGGGAATTTTAATGTAACAAACAAACAAATTGTTTTAGAAAGAAAAAATGGGTCTGAACTTAGGCACTTACTATGTATGACACTGAACAGGACATTTTTTCTTTGCGAATCTTGTTTTTTAGTTGTGATATGATATGGTTGGACTGCATGATGTATAAAGCTCCTTTCAAGTTCTAATAGCTATAAGGGAGAGATAAAGAGGAAAGGAAGTATGGAAGGTGGAAAGAAACATTTATTAAGTACTTACTGTATGTATGTGTACTAAATACTTTACAAAGCACTTGTACTGCCTTATTTAATCCTCACAAGAACGCTGGGAGGTGGGTTGCTATTATTATCCCTATCTTACAGTTCAAGAAACTGAGGCAGAGGTTAAGTGACTTTCCTAGGATCTCACAGCTAGTAAAGGACAGATTAGATTTGATCTTGGTCTTTCTGACTCCGTGTGTAGAGTTCTATTATGCCATCTAATTGTCATAGATATTTCTAGTATGAGAGACTGATATTGTTGGAAAAGATTTTAAAGATTAAAAGCCCCATTATTTTTCACACGAGGAAACTGAAGCTCAAAGACTAGCCTGATGTCACATTGCTAGTTAATAGCAGCATTTAAATTGGAATCTTGGTCACCTGATTCCCACCTAGTCCAGTGCTTTTGCTCTGAAGTCATCTGGCTTCCAGGTTATTAGTATTTTCAGAAATCATGAAGGACCTTTCCTCTCCTCAGGAATGCACTGTTAGTCAAACACTTTAAATTCATATCTAGGAAGGATTCTTTGTTACTATGGTGACATAGCAGTGATAAATATGAATATTTACATTTATAAAAATTAGAAATGAAGGAATTTTATTAAAGAAGCAGGAACCACTCTTTCCTAATTTGGAATCCAAGCCAAATGATCTGGTTTAGAAAGTAAATCATCTGTCCTTTGCCAGCAGGCTGCTTAGTAAAATCACTAACGCAAAGGTTCCCATTTCAATCCTGTAATTTTAGACATTTAAATCAACATAAAAAGAAAATTATGGGATTCTGCTGAGAAATGAATCTTTCATTTATTGAATAACTGGTCTAAGCTTTCTGAATTTATTGTTTTAATTTCATGGCAAACATTTGAGTAAATAGGATGATGGTCTGTATAAATGGATTAAGGTTTTAAGATGCATTCTACTTTCCTTACATTCAACTCATGTCATTATGTCCTTTTTCTATATTTCTTTCACAACTCACAGCATACAAATGGCACACTGAGGGCAATATAATGGTGGTCTTCTCTTAGGCACTAATAAATGGAGACTTGTTGATTGATTCTGTCTAGGAATCGTGGTGAAGCAATCTTGGATCTTCTGTCTTTATATCCTTTAGTCTTGTTCTTCCTTTTTCCTCTTTCATTTTGCACTAACCTAAAGATGGTCTTATGAAAAGGCATATTTAATTATTCAAGCATTGACTACACATGAACAAATGAATGAATGAAAAATCATTTGTTAAGTCCTTATGTGTGTCAGGAATTGTGCTTTGTTTTGGGGAAATATAGTCTCTACTCTTAAGGAGTCTACAGTCTAATTGGGGAAACATATATACAAATTTCAGCTGCAAGGCCAACGAATTGACTTACAAGGCCAAAGGGTTCAATAGTAGGATGAATGGCAAGGTCCAATGGATTTTAGGTTACATCAGTAGGGCTAATGACCATTCTGGGGCTCTGCAAGGTATAGCCTACTTGTAGAAAATGACCTACTAATAGCTCTACAAGCTTTTTTGAAGTGTAGATAATTGTCTATAGTAATTAAAAAACAATTTATTAGATAGATAGGTGTATATATATATATATATATATTTCTCCCCTAAACAATTTGATTTATAAATTGGAAACACACTCTGAAAGGGGGCTAGTAAAGTGCCATCATCTCTGGTTTGAGCTAAGCAGAGCAAGCAATGTCCATTAGATGGTAGTTGTGACATGAGGATGAGGTTTAGATAAGTTGTTCTCGTGACTGAGAATGGTAGAGAAAGGCAGCAGAATTAAATCCTGATTAGTATAGGTTAATTATTACTCTTAGCTAAAGTCAAAACAAATAATACTAATCATTCTGGATAGACTAAACTGATTCCAACAAATGGCCAGAGGCCATCTCAGCATTTGCTTGTCTATCCAAATGGATAGTATTTCAACTACAGGATGCATGTGTATACACGTATTGTAAATGACATTTATAGATATATATGTATATATAAATGAGAAATAATATGATAGAACAAGTAAAAAACTGGTGTCTACATCAGAAACATCTTGGTTTCAGTCCTGCCTCTGACAAATACTGCTTCTCTGATCCTGGGAAATAATTAACCTTTTCGTGATGTAGCAAAATCTTTGAGACTTTAAATTGCAGAGCAAGCAAGTCTTTGCATTAGTAGAAGGAATTTGATCTGATTAAAAAATTAAATGTATCAACACATTCATGTTACACATGTGACACGTCAGACATAGAGCTGCACTGCATTCTCTATGCTGACATATGTAAGAAGTAGCTATAAAGGAAATTTTCAGGAAATATATCAGAAAAATCTATTTATACAGAAAATATGATGGAAGTCAAATACATAATCCTAGTATTGCAATAGTATTTTGAAAGTAGAAAATGACATCTGGTATTGTATTGAGTACTTGTAATTCCTTGACACTAAGGAGTTTGAGACTAATGAATCACTAGATCTCAAGATTTGATACTCTATACAATTAGATACTCTAAGCCAATGAAATATTCACATATGAATTTGGCACCATTATGGTAAGCCCTTGGGAATGGGAAAGAAGGAGGGAAAGAAGGAAAGAAGGAAGAAAGGAAGGAGGGAAGGAGGAAATTTACACATGATGAAAATGTGCAGGTGGTTTACAATTTGTATAAGTAGAAGAGGCACTCATATCAATGAGGGCATATATCTTATTGAAATATTTGAGCATGGGGGTTAAGATGGTGGCTGAGTAGAAGCTGGGCCACTTTCTCTCCTTTCCAACCAATATAGCATACATTCCAAGGACAAGAAAATAAAATCCAGATGAAAGAAGGGACCCTACAATAGGGTGTAGTATCTAAGGTATGTGGGATTTGGGCACTTCCATGCTATAAGGTGGGGGGAATAGCTCCCATAAAAAATAGAACAGATCAACACTCCCCCACCCCACCCAAGGTACCAGAGTCAGAGGCTGAGCTCCAGAGTTAGAGCTAGTGGGGGCACAAAATCTAGCCCCTAGGCAGCTAGTTGGCACTACTAGGAGCTTGCCCCTGATAGCAGCAAGACCTGAGATCCTAGGTGGCTGGAAAACTAAGACCTTGGACACAGGAGTGGGGCTGAGAGAGGCAGCAGTAGTGCCCAGCGTGCTCAGACTCAGGGGAAAATCTCAGGTGGAGGAGCAAGCGTGGGCCAAGTCCCAAGCTCTGGGCAGCTGGATAGGAACACGAGGGCTCGATCCTGAAAACAGCTAGACCAGAGACCAGAGACCCCAGGATGGACCCCAGAGAAGCCAAGAGACTCACAAAGTAACCTTAGGAAAAAAACTGCGCCCTAATTCCATCTAAGCAAGACCCAAGAAATGAACAGGAAGACCAAGAAAAAAACTCAAACACTTGATAACTTCTGCACAGAAAAAAAAACAGAAAACAGAGGAGGACAAACAATTAAAGACATCCAAACCTTCCCAAAAAATGAAAATGGGTCACAAGATCTTGAAGAGTTCAAATCTGAGATTATGAGAAAGATGGAAGATATCTGGCAAGAAAATAACAGTTTAAAAGGCAAAATTTTGCAATTGGAAAGTGAGGCTTAGAAATCAAATGAATTGATAAGCAAACTGAAGACCAGAAATTACCACCTGGAAGCAATGAAGAACCAGATAGACCAGATTGAAAAGGAAAACCGGTCTCTAAAGGCTAGAAGTGGGCAATTAGAAGCCAATGATCTCTCAAGACAGCAAGAACAAATAAAACAAAGTCAAAAGACTGATAAAATAGAAGGGAACATGAAATACCTCACTGAGAAATTGATAGATCAAGAAAACAGGTCTAGAAGAGGCAATTTGAGAATCATTGGTCTTCTTGAAAAACCAGAAATTAATAGAAATTTGGACTCCATACTAAAAGAAATTATTCAGCAAAACTGCCCTGAAGTTCTACAAAAGATGGCAATATAGACATTGTAAAGATCCATAGATCACCCTCTACACTAGATCCTGAAAAGACAACCCCAAGAAATATAATAGCCAAATTCAAGAGCTTCCAAGTAAGAGAAAAATATTACAAGAAACCAGAAAGAGACAATTCAGATATCAAGGGGCACCAATCAGGATCACACAGGACCTGGCAGCCTCCACACTAAAAGACCTCAAGGCTTGGAATATGATATTCAGAAAGGCAAGAGAACTGGGTCTACAATCAAGGATCACCTACCCATCAAAACTGACTATATACTTTCAGGGGAAATATGGGCATTTAACAAGATAGAAGATTTCCAAGTATTTGCACAGAAAAGACCAAGACTAAATGGAAAGTTCAATATCCAACCACAAAAAACAAGAGAAACATGCAAAGGTAAATAAGAAACAGAGGGGAAAGAAAGAAAATTCTTATTTTTAAATTTACCTCCAAGGGCCTTAATAAGATCAAGTTATTTGTATTCCTATATGGAGAAATGTTATGTGTAATTTTCAAAAACTGTATTCACTATTATAGTAATTAGAAGAATTATTCATAGGGAGAGGTTGGAGCACTAAACAGTCTAAGATGAGATGGGGTGGGGAAAAAAGAGGTGGGGTGAATAGTAGATGGCATCAAGAGAAACTTGAATGAATAAGAAAAATAGGATATTCTATACCACACAAAGAGAGCATGGGAAGGGCAGGGGATAAATACTATTATAAAAAGGAGAGGAAGAGAGCATTAAGAGGTAATATTTAAACCTTACTCTCAACAGAATTAACCATGAGAGGGAAGAGTAGCTATATCCATTGGAATATAGAATTCTATCTAACCCTACTGAGAAAGTCATAAGAGATCAATCAAGGGGAGCAGGAGAGTGTGGAGGTCAAAAACCAGAGGAGAGGAGAGGGGGGAGGGAATTCATTAGAACTTAAAAAACAAAAAGAGGGGAATAATAAGGGAGGGGGTGGAAAGGGAAATAAATCAAGGGAGGGGACAAGGGGGACTGGTCTAAAACAAACCACTTGTTTAAAAGGAAATAGTATAAGAAGAAGGAGTAGAACTAGGAGAGGATACCAAAATGTTGGGGAATACATAACTGATAATTGTAACTCTGAATGTGAATGGGGTGATCTCGCCCATAAAAAGGAAGCAAATAGCAGAGTGGATTAGAAACCAAAATCCTACCATATGTTGTCTACAAGAAATACATTTGAGGTGGGTGGACATATACAGGTTTAAGGTTAAGGGTTTGAGCAAAATCTTTTGGGCATCAAATGAGAAAAAGAAGGCAGAAGTGGCAATCATGACCTCTGACAGAGCCAAAGTAAAAATAGATTTGGTTAAAAGAGATAGGGAAGGTAATTGCATGCTGATAAGAGGCAGTATATACAATGAGGAAATAACAGTGCTCAATATGTATGCAACAAACAGTATAGCATCCAAATTCCTAAAGGAGAAACTAGCAGAGCTCAGGAAGGAAAAAATAGTAAAACCTTACTAGTGGGAGATCTAAATATTCCTCTTTCAGATTTAGATAAATCAAACCAAAAAATAAATAAGAAAGAGATTAGAGAGGTAAATGAAATCCTAGAAAAATTATATTTAATAGATATGTGGAGAAAATAAATAGGGACAAAAAAGAATACACCTTCTTTTCAGCAGGACATAGTACATTCACAAAGATTGACCATGTAATAAGGCATAGAAACATTGCAAACAAATGCAAAAGAGCAGAAATAAAAAAGTGTAACCTTCTCAGATTATAATGCAATAAAATAATAATTAGTAAGGTCACCTGGACAGGCAAATAAAAAACTAATTGGAAATTATATAATATGATTCTCCAAAACCAGTTAAAGAAGAAATCATAGAAACAATTAATAATTTCATTGAAGAGAATCACAGTGATGAAACATCTGTAATGCAGGGTTGCAGCAGAAGCTTTTTGCTTTTGCCAATCAACTCTAGCAGCTCTGGCAGTTAGACGTTTTAGAATGTTCACAGAAAAACAGTTGGAGCCTGATACTATAAATAGTGCTGAAGCTCCAAATGAGGGGATTTTGCCTGTTGGCTTTGGGGCTTTTGGTTTGGCCTGTGCCTTTTCTCTTTGGGGTATTTGGACCTAGCCTGATTTCTCTGAACCTCTCCCTGACATCTCCTTTTACATCCTGCTGTTTCCCTGAATTTCCCCATTGGGCCCTGGGAGGAAGGGTGGTTTTGTGGTTGGACATTGTGGGTTTTAGTTTCTGTAGGCAAGAAGGACATCCTAAATCAAACCATCCCCTTATTTAGTGATCTGATAATACCTTTGCTTCAGGGAGTGAAACCTTCCTGACTGGGAGAGCTGGCCTTTCACAGTCTGACCCCTCCTTCTCTGTGACCCTTCCCCCAGCACCAGCTTTTTCCCTAGCAGGAGCTACAAACCCTGAAACTCTCTTTCCCTTAGCCTATCTGTAACATCAATGAATCCCCTTTGTTACCTACACAAAAACCTCTGGTGAATCATTGTATTGAATATTAAGGCAAAGGGTGAAGAGGGAAGAAATTACTTTCCTTTTATTTCTTGGAGGAAATCTAGGCATCCATCTTGGGCAGGAAGTACCTAGCTGAGACTTCTTGCAGATATCAATTTCATAGGCAGGGAGGAACCCTTGACTTCTCCCTCAGGGGTTATTAGAAATTACAAGATCAAACCCTCCAGCCAGATCTAAAACATTTCTGAGTGGACCAATTCCTCTTGTATCATAGAAATACTTTCCCTACCTGAAGAACCCAGCTTGTTTCCTCACAGTACCTCTGTCTCTAGCCTCAGTGATTAGCCTGTTTGAGCAGCCCTTCCTATATACTCCCATTCATTCCCTTACCCTCCTATATACTACCCATTCATCCCTTACCTCAGATATCCCCTTTATTCCTCCTCATTATCAACATTTTGTACTTATTCCATAACACATCCTACCAAACTCTGTGGGACGCAGCTAAGGCAGTACTTGGGGGAAAATTTATATCCTTGAATGCATATATTAACAAATTAGAGAAGGCAAATATCAGTGAACTGGGCATGCAAATTAAAAAGCTAGAAATGAACAAATTAAAAATCCCCAGCTAAACACCAAATTAGAGATTATAAAAATTAAAGGAGAAATCAATAAAATTGAAAGTAAAAGAACTATTAAATTAATGAATAAGACTAGAAGCTGGTACATTGAAAAAACAAACAAAATTAACAAACTACTGGTCAATCTAATTAAAAAAAGGAAAGAAGAAAACCAAATCATCAGTATCAAAGACAAAAAGGGAGACCTCACCTATAATGAAGAGGAAATCAAGGTAATCATTAAAAACTATTTTGTGCAATTATATGGCAATAAATATAGCAATTTAGGTGATATGGATGAATATTTACAAAAATATAAATTGCCTAGATTAACAGAAGAAGAAATAGAATACTTAAGTAATCCCATATCAGAAAAAGAAATTGAACAAGCAATCAAAGAACTCCCTAAGAAAAAAATCCCCAGGACGACATGGATTCACAAGTAAATTCTATTAAACCTTCAAAGAACAACTAATTCCAATACTACCAAAAGAAACATAGTAATTATACGAACACAACTACAAAACACTTTACAAACAATTAAAACTAGATCTAAACAATTGGAAAAACATTGATTGCTCATGGGTAGGAAGAGCTAACATAATAAAAATGACCATTCTACCCAAATTAATTTGCCTATTTAGTGCCATACCTATCAAACTACCAAAAATATTTTACTGAATTAGAAAAAAAAAACTATAACAAAGTTCATTCGGAATAACAAAAGATCAAGAATATCAAGGGAAATAATTAAAAAAAAATGTGAAGGAAGGTGACCTAGCTGTACCAGATATTAAGCTATACTATAAAGCAGTGGTCATCAAAAGAATATGGTCCTGGGTAAGAGACAGAAGGGAGGATCAGAGGAATAGACTTGGGGTAAGTAATGTTAGCAAAACTGTGTATGATAAACTCAAAAGCCCAACTTTGGGGACAAAAATCCACTATTTGACAAAAACTGCTGGGAAATTTGGAAAAGAATATGGGAGAGATTAGGTTTAGATCAACATCTCACACCCTACACCAAGATAAATTCAGAATGGATGAAAGACTTGAATGTAAAGAAGGAAACTGTAAGTAAATTAAGTGAACATAGAATAGTATACTTGTAAGATCTCTGGGAAAGGAAAGATTTTTAAACCAAGCAAGAGTAAAAAAAATTACAAAATGTAAAATGAATAATTTTGATTATATTAAATTAAAAAGTTTTTGCACAAACAAAAATAATGCAACCAAAATCAGAAGGGAAACAAACTGGGAAAAAATCTTTATAAGAAAAAATTCTGACAGAGGCCTAATTATTCAAGTATACAAGGAACTAAATCAATTGTATAAAAAAATCAAGCCATTTCCCAATTGATAAATAGGCTAGCAACATGAATAGGCAATTTTCAGGTAAAGAAAACTAAAGTATCAAAAAGCACATGAGAAAGTGTTCTAAATCTCTAATAATTAGAGAAATGCAAATCAAAACAACTCTGAGGTATCACCTCACACCTAGCAGATTGGCCAAAATGAAAGAAGGGGAGAGTAATGAATGCTGCATGGGATATGACAAAATTGGGACATTAATGCACTGCTGGTGCAGTTGTGAACTGATCCAACCATTCTGGCTGGCAATTTGGAACTATGTTCAAAGGGCTATAAAAAAATGCCTGCCCTTTGATCCAGCCATACCATTGTTAGGTTTGTACCCCAAAGAGATCATAAATAAACAGACTTTACAAAATATTTATAGCTGCTCTTTTTGTCGTGGCAAAATACTGGAAAACAAGGGAATGCCCTTCAATTTGGGGAATGGCTGAACAAATTGTGGTATATGCTGAAGATGGAATACTATTGTGCTCAAAGGAATAATAAACTAGAGGAATTCCATGTGAATTGGAAAGACCTCCAGGAATTGATGCAGAGTGAAAGGAGCAAAGCCAGAAGGACATTGTATACAGAGACCGATACACTGTGGTAAAATATAATTTAATGGAATTCTGTACTGGCAGCAATGCAATGACCCAGGAGAGTTCTGAGGGATTTATGGAAAGGAACGCTACCTACATTCAGAGGAAGGACTGCAGGAGTGGAAACACAGAAGTTAAACAACCACTTGAACACATGGGATGATGAGGACATGGTTGGGGATGTAGACACTAAACGACCACACCAATGCAACTATCAATAATATGTAAATAAGTCTTGACTGATCACACGTGTTAAAACCTGTGGAAATGCATGTTGGATATTGGAGGGGAGTTAAAGGGGGGAGTGAAGGGGAACGTAAAAACATGAATCATGTAAAAAAAAAGTCTGAAAATTAAAAATTAAATAAATAAAACTAGGGGCATGATAATGTCTCTATCTTTTGCTCTGAAATATCTGAATGTATTTGAGAGAATGGTAGAGCCTCAGTAACACACACACATACACAGTAAATCTTGTGAATTTTAGCTAGAAAATCCATTTTAAAAAATTATCTACTGAATTTAGTTAGTTTTAAGTGGTACTAATAAAGGGCTTTTTAAAATTTGCACTTGGGGTGGGATCATGAATCATGTAACCCATGGGGATATATTCTAAATTTAAAAAATTTTAAAAGAGGAAAGGATAACTCATGCACTGTTGGTACTTGAGTTGCACTCTATCCCGTGTATGACCTAACTGCCCTAGAAAAACCATTAGTGGGCAACAATAAAGAAAAATGTATTGTGTCAAAAAAAATTGCACTTTGAATTATGAGTGTTGATTACTCTAGTATTTAGAGGTAAGATCAAAATGACAACTTTTATAACATTGAGGACCACTGAGAACAATGTCATTCCTTCATATCTAGATTTTTCCAGTCTAACTTTTCCCTGTACATTGTTCCCTTTAACAATTCTTTTTTCTTCCATGCACTTTATAAAGGCTGGAATGTGATAAGGAAGCATCCTAGAAAGTAAATAAAATTTGAGTGTCAAAATGAATTACCAGTGTTTTTAAATTAAAATTTCATATCCTCACCTTTTTAGACTCATTTTCTAATATGAAGACTTTGTTAACATTCTATTACAGGGACTTGCTAAAAGGTCATTTTCATGGACAGCAGGAAACTCTATTAGACATATGAACTGCTTACCTATACTTTCCCTTTAGGACAATACATGTCTATAAGAGGCAGATGGTTTAATAATTACTTTGGAAGCATCAATGAAGATTATCTCTGTCAGTCAGTGGCAGAAGTAGGAAGGCGGCTAGAAAATTTCATATTGATGAATATATTTAGTCCAAAATATTTGTGCATGGTGAGTAATTGTCCTTATGTGCCCCCTTCCAGCTGTGTCTGCCATGCTGTGGGCAGTTGATGAGTATTAATTGATGGTGCTAATTAATTTAGGCACCAAGAGCTCAGTGATAGAGGAAGGAGAGGGAAGGAAACAAATTAGCTCAACTGAAGGTGAGAGAATCAATGAACAAATTTTTTGTCAGTTTTCTTCCCTGTCCCCAGGGATGATATTTACTTAAGATCCAGTTATTTCTCCTCTCTGTCAACTTTATCTGGCAGCAGTGTAAACACGAATGGAATATATGCTTGTTGACAGTAGGATCACAATATAAAGTATGAAATTTTGCATGGGGGTGAGTCACCAAAGTAATACTCCAAGAGGAATCCCACAGCTACAATGGCAAAGAATCTTTGCTAATTTCTTTGGTCTGTATGGACTCAGGAATAAGGTAGAGATATACATACAAAAACTATAATAATGATTCTTTTTGATGAAGGCTGTTAGTGGGAAAATATGAGTTTTCTTTGGAGAATAAGAAGTGCTGGGGAGAATAGGTTATATAATAGAAAGTTATAGACATAGTTTGTCTAGCCCTGTTCTATTTGGAGTTTTCATTAGAGCTGGCAGATAATCTTTGCACTGAAAAAAAAGAAACTATGTGACAAGCATATAAAGAAAAAAGGTGAAAACACTGTCAGTACTCATATTAAGCACTGGGGATCCAAAAAAGTGAATATATTCCCTATTCTCAAGGAGTTTATATTAAAAAGTAGAAGGCCAAATGTACCTATATAGGAATATACAAGATAATACAAAGTGGATGCGAGGTAACCTTAGAGGGGAAGGCAGTAGTAGGAAAGACCTGAAGAAGGTAGCATATAAGTTGAGTCTTGGAGAAATCTAGAAATTCTAAGAGGAAAAGGTAAAGAGAGAGAGAGACAGACAGAGAGACAGAGAGACAGAGAGACAGACAGAGAGAGAGAGAGAGAGAGAGAGAGAGAGCAAGCATTCCTGGCATGTGGGACAGCCCTATGCAAAAATGCAAGGTTGGAAGTTAGAGCATCATATATGAGGAATAGCCAATATATTATTGGAATACTAAAAGTTATAGAAGAGATTAATCTCTAAGAAGATTGGGAAAAGGGAAGAAGTTATAAAGGCTTCATATACAGATAAGAGAAGTTTATATTGAATCCTAGAAATCATTAGGAGCCACTGAAATTGATTGAATATAGGGAATAAAGGAAATGATGATATCTATAATTTATGAAAATCATTTTGGCAGTTATAAAAATGGATTGGATTGGAGAGAAATTTGAGGTAAATTAAAGCCTACTATAATAATCCAGTTGAGAAGTTATGATGATTTAAAATAAGATAATGGTTATGTGAATTGAAAGAAGTTGATAATGTAGATGGAAAGGTTTATAGACTTGTTGTTGGTATATCACTGAGTGAGTAGAATCTACAGACCTGTGTAGGCCTGAGTGTCAGCTTGTAGGACAAAACACTATCTGTCTAATTGACTTGATAAAACTTGATAAAAACAGTAATTTAGGTTTATTTATATCTAATAAAAGAGGAAAGGAAGAGGACCAGGAATAAGGAGTCCCTAAGCTTAAAATCTAGATACTCTACCCAACTCCTATGGGTTCCACGAGGAACCATCATCAAAGTCTTCAGGCTGTTTAAGTCTATACTCACTATCTAAAATTCCCACACTGGGGGGCAGCTGGGTAGCTCAGTGGATTGAGAGCCAGACCTAGAGACAGGAGGTCCTAGGTTTAAATCTGACACTTCCCAGCTGTGTGACCCTGGACAAGTCACTTGACCCCCATTGCCTAGCCTTTATCACTCTTCTGTCTTGGAGTCAATACTGTGTATTGACTCCAAGACAGAAGGTAAGGGTTCAAAATAAATAAATAAATAAATGGAATAAAATTCTCACACTATTTAATCTGTCATGACCTACTGGTCCTCCAAATTAATGGTAGACATGGTATACGTTCATCAGATTGGAAAGGGTTTGATCTCTTGATGAGCAGAGGATCAAGATGGCTGTGAGCTTTTCCTCCCAGTCAGGTTTCACTGGGTACTGGCCACTCTCTCACACACAGCAGTCAGGAAACTCTCAGGAACACAGGGAGATGGAAATTGGAGACAGGGGTGGGCAGGATCTCTGGATCTTTGGATAGCTGGAACACAGGAGCCTCCAGCTCTCAGGGACAGGTAAGTAAACTTCCCTTAGGCAAAGACAGATCAGCCCACAGGAAGTTCTCTCTCTGGTCCTCCCAAAGGACAGGAACAAAGGATCTCAACTGTCTCCTTGAGTCACCTTTTAAGAAGTCCCCACATTCCAGAATGGAGTCTAAAATATTCTGTGCCTGTGACCAATTTCTCTTTGAAAACCCATCTGTTTGCAAACTCATTTCCTTCTTCTTTTTTTTCTCTCTCAGAATAGACAGAAGGGGAAGGGAAAGGAATAGGCATTTTATTTAGCTTTCTCTGGCATCTGGGTGGTACAGTGGATAGGGTGTTGAGCCTAATGTCAGAAAGATTCATCTTCCTGAGTTCAAATCCAGCCTTAAACACTTACTATCTGTGGGACTCTGGGCAAATCACTTATCTCTCTTTGCTTCAGTTTCTTCCTCTATAAAATGTGCTGGAGACAGAAATGGAAAACCACTCCTGTATTTTTGCCAAGAAATCCTCAACTGGGGTCACAAAAAATCAGACATGACTGAAAAACAACTGAAAAAAAATTGCATCTATTATGTGGCAGACATTATGTCTAGTACCTTAAAAAATATTGTCTTATTTGATTGTCACAACAATGCTGTTGAAGTGGGTGCTGTTTTTATCCTCATTTTTATAGTCCTGAAACAGAGGTTAAGTGATTTACCTGGAATCACAGTTAGGAAATGTCTGAAGCCAGATTTGAATTCATATCTTCCTGACTTGATCATCAGCTAAGAAATAGTTGTTGTTCAGTCATTTCAGTTCTGTAGGACTCTTTGTGACCCATTTGGTGTTTTCTTGACAAAAATACTACAGGCCTCCACGTCAGAATGCAGATGAAAGTAAACAATTTTTCAATTATGTATTTGGATTTGTGTAATTGAAATTTTGAGGTCTCTGATCTAAGCTTCCTCTGCCCATTTTGGGGTCTTTGAAACTACATTTCCCAAGAGCCAACTTGCTTCCTCTCTTGCGTAATCACGTAGACAGGAAGCATAATAAAGTAGAGAGAAGGATAAAGACTGAGAACTGGACTGGTTCTCTCTCTTTTCTGGCTGAAGCAGCATGGTGGCAGAGGTAATGGCTGGTCTTTCAAACAGCCTAAGCTGGCATTCCATGTGGCTCCATTTTTCTAATGGTTGCCAATAAATCTTTTAAAACCATAATATTTTTAAATCTATCCTTTTATATCCATTTTATTTCTTACAGATTTATATTCTGGGCCTTTGGTTTTATAAGATCACTCACTTTCAAAAATGAACAATATGGAAATATGTTTTGCATGATAATGCATTTATAACCCAAATCAAGTTACCTGTCAGCACCATGAAGGAAAAAGGAAGGGAAAGAAGGAAATGAGACTGATTATGTAACTTAGGAAACCTTGGGTGGAAATTTGTTATTGCATGTAATTGGTAAA
The DNA here is from genome assembly GCF_016433145.1 of Gracilinanus agilis. Taxonomy (NCBI): domain Eukaryota; kingdom Metazoa; phylum Chordata; class Mammalia; order Didelphimorphia; family Didelphidae; genus Gracilinanus; species Gracilinanus agilis. The sequence goes on along the minus strand of NC_058132.1, from coordinate 376,414,215 downwards.
AAATAAAATAAAATATTGCAGTGGTTTGTCATTTTCTTCTCTAGCTAATTTAACGGATGAAGAAATTGAGGAAAACAGGGTTAAGCAACTTGCCCATAATCATATGGTTAATAAATATCTGAGGCCAGATTTGAACTCAGTTCTTCCTGACTCAAGGCCTGGCATTCTATCCACTGAGCCATCTAGCAGTACTCAGGAAATATAAAGGATAAATATGGGGATAGAATTTTAAAAAATTGGCAACTAAATAGATCTGTAAGATGAGTGAGAGTAAAGGGTTAAGGATACTGAGGTTGCAAAGCTGTGTGACTAGGAGGATGGAGGTATTGCAGACAAGAATAGAGAAATTCAGAACTGGAGAAGTTTTATGGGAAAATAAAATGATTTATGTTTTGAACATATTCAGTTTCAGACGCCCATGAATTTTGAATATAAAACATATATTTATTACAAATGATTTAAAACAAAAATCAAACTTGGTGCCAAAACTAATAGGATCAAAATACACAATGTCTATTCCAGTGGTTCCTGGAATATGGTGGACACCTAAATAGCTGTACAACACTGCTTGTGAAATTCCCTTCTTGATCCTAGGAATTTCTGCTCTCCTCTATACAACAAGACCCTGGGGTCAGAGAGTCATGGAAAAGTGAGCTCTTGTTTTTCTCCAATCATTGTCTTACCTAGAACACATGGCACTCGGAGTAAGTGAGCCATTTTCCACTGAAACCATCCATTAAGTCCATGGCATGACAAAATATGCCCAAACACAAAGGACTAGAATGTTGCTATTTAAAAACTTTCTATGAATAGATAATTTTTGTTAGGAAGGAGCATTGGAAAATCTCTTTTGTATATTTGAGGCAATTCATCCAAGGGCTTTGTCACATATTTAACACATCTTCAAAAATAATATTTAAAATATTTCAAACAAATACATATGCATATATACAACAAAATCTTTCATGTTGTGCATTATCTACCTCAGCTGTCTCTGTTCAGTGCTTAAAGAAACAGAATAAAAGTAGCTGAGCTGCCTTCTGTTTCATTCAAATTAGGAAGAAAAAAAAAAGAAATGGAATGATTTTCTCCAAAGGCAACATTATTTCAAATGACTCCACTTAGAGGCAGTGGATGATATCAGCATACCCTGTTTATAAATGATCATTTCATTTAAATGGTTTAAAATTGGAGCATAGAAATCATGTTTTTCTTCTCAACAGAACAAGTGAATATTCACTGAATGCATATTAATTATTATTTTAATTAATTTCAGGGTTTATTTATCTAACAATAAAAACTGCTATTGGCCTCAAGGGCTTGGACAATATATGCAGTTCTTTTCCATTAAGAGTCAATGCAGGGAATAGCTGGGTGGCTCAGTGGATTGAGAGTCAGGCCCAAAGATGGGAGGTCCTGGCTTCATATCTGACCTCAGACATTTCCTAGTTGTGTGACCCTGGGCAAGTCACTTAACCCCCATTGCCTAGCCCTTACCACTCTTCTGCCTTAGAACCAATAACCAGTACTGATTCTAAGACAGAAGGCAAGGGTTTTAAAAAAAAGAGTCAATGCATTCTGGAAAGATTTTGGAATAGGATAGAATAGGACCTCACTCTCCAAATTCCCCAGAAATATTTAGTGCCTCTGAGCAAACTTTAAAGTGGCAAAAGTGGTTAAAAGTTAAGGAAAAGACAGTAGACAACTTGAGAAGAAGCTGAGAGGGCTCTAATGACCAAATAAATTGACAATAGGGTTTGGATGCAAATGTGTAAGTCATAGCCTCAGCTTCAGAACCTTCAACCAAATGTCTGTGTGGGTGGCTAAAGAAAACTTCTGAGAGAAGACTGTGGGGTTTACATGCTTTAACTAGATGCTATATAAAAATATGGCTACAGAAAAGGAGTGAATACACACAAGTGAATGAACTGTGAGAGATTGGAGTTCCTGATTGCTGCTAAAGGACAAAGGTAAGAAGACATTTCTAGCTTCTTCAGAAATCACAAGGAGTAATAGTATTGAAAGTGATAGCATTGCTGGAAACCCTACTATATAGAAATTAAATATCCAATAAAGATCAAAGAGCACTATAGAGCTTAGGAAATAACAACAACCACAAAATGAAACCCTTAGACATTATGCTCAAAACAGAAAAACTTAACACTTGCATAAAATTAACAATTAAGAAATAGGCTTCTAAAAATAAAAAAGAAGTAAGCAAAAGAGAAAGAATTCAACCAGAGATAAAATCTTTGGAAATAAATATCAGACTTCAGTTTCAGTACTTGGTGAAATTAAAGCATGCACTTCTAAAACTTGAAAACTATGAAACACAAATACAAAAAAAGTTCTTGGAAAAGCGTCAAAAATACTTAGAAAAATAAATGAGAGGGGTTGACTAAAATTTTTTAAAAATGCAAGAAAATATAGAAAATTATGAAAGATCAACCAATTAGAAAAAGAAATCCAAAAACTCACCAAAGAAAATAATTCATTAAAATTATAATTGGGCAAGAGGAAGCTGATAACTTCTTAAGATCACAAGAACTCAAGAACTAAGTGAAAATAAAATAGAGAATGGAAGATAAGAAACATCTTATTACAAAACAACTGACCTAGAAAGCAGAATGAGAAGAGACAAGTCTTGAATTATCTGAAAATTATAATTAAAAAAGAGTTTAGACACTGTCCTGAAAGAAATTATTTTAAAAAACCCATCTTACCTTCTATCTTAGAATCAATACTTTGTATTGGTTCAAAGGCAGAAGAGTGCTAAGGACTAGGCAATAGGGGTTAGGTGACTTGCCCAGGATCACACTGCTAGGAAGTGTCTGAGGCCAGATTTGAACCTAGGACCTCCTTTCTCTAAGCCTGGCTCTCATTCCACTGAGCCACCTAGCTGGCCCTCCTCCCTCATCCCCCGGTAAGAAAAGAGAAAATTACCCTGAAGTTTTGGAACTAGAAGATAAAATAGAACTTGAAAGAAATATTTGATCACCATCTGTAAGACATCCCAGCAGGAAAACTCACAGGAACATAAGAGGTAAGTTTTGTAACTCCTAGGTCAAAGAGAAATTATTATAAGAAAGTGAAAAAGATACAGTTTAAATACTGTGGACATAAAATAAGGATAATAAAAGATTTAGCAGCTTCTACATTAAAACAACAAAGGGCATAGAATACTACATTTTGAAAAGCAAAAGAGCTGGATTTACAACCAAGAATTACCTATCCAGAAAAACTGAGTATCCTCATACAAGAAAAGAAATGATCGTTCAAGGAATTAAAAGACTTTAAGATATACTTGAAGAAAACTCTAGTCTTGAATGGAATATTTGATATTCAAGTTTGAGAAGGAACATAAGAAGATAATGTGAAAGACCAATTAAATAGAATTTAATAAGATCAACATGTTTATTTTTGATAGGGGATAATCATATGTTTAAACCTTAAGAATGATATCATAAATTGGGTGGTTTAAAGTAGCATTTATAGATAGAAGCTTCAAGATCAAATTCAATATATTAGAATGAGTTAAAGTAAAATTGGATTGGAGGGATAAACTGGAATAATCACATCATACAAAAGAAATATAAATGAAAGAAATCTTACAAAGAAGGGAAGGAGGGGATGGGAGAATGTTAATGCCAGTCCCTTGTTTTGACCAGATCTGGGTAAAAGAGGGAGTAATACAAACATAAAGAAAGGTAAATTCAAGAAGGTCAAGAGAGAGGTTAGAGAATAAGGGATTTGAAAAAAAAAGTTGTACTTGAATTTATGGGATGTAAAGGAAAAGTGACACAGTCCTTGCTTTCAGGGAGCTTACAACCACAAGAGGAGAATATTAAATGTACATGTTATGCATAATGGAAAATTATATGATAAAGTACAAGATGCAATCAAGGTATGACAGTGGAAGGGAGGGAGGTCACTTTCAGCTGGGTAGTAGTAGGCATCAGAAGAGGCTTCATGGATGAGGCAGTAGCAATTTAACGGAACTAATAATAATAATAATTCTGAAAATAGCTAGTGTTTATCCAACCCTTTAAGCTTTGCAAATCACTTTACTTAAGTTGTGTCATTTGATCCTCACAACAAGCCTGTAAGTGAGGTATTATCTCCATTTTAAAGATAGGAAAACAGAGGAAGAGAGATACTAGTGGCAGTAGTGAGCATTTATGGAATACTTTAAAGGTTTTCTCATTATATACTCAGAAGACCTCTGTGAGGAAAGTGTAATGTTATGTCCATTTTTATATATGAAGAAACTGAGTCTGAAGGAGGTTTAATGATTTACCTAGGGCTATAGAGCTAGTGATTGAAACAGGATTCAAATTCAGGTATTCTTTACGCCAAGTCCAGTGTTCTATCCAAAATGGCACCTCTGTTTGTATCACTTTGGTTGGAATGTAGAGAGAGGGCTTGACAAGGAATGTCTTTTTAAAAAAAAATCCTTGCCTTCCTTCTTAGAATCAATACCGTGGATTGGTTCATAAGCAGAAGAGCAGTAAGGGCTAGGTAATGGGGGGTTAAGTGACTTGCCCAGGATCACACACCTAGAAAGTATCTGAGGCCAGATTTGAACTTCCAACTTTCCATCTCTAGGCCTGATTCTCATTATACTTAGCCATCTAGCTAACCCTTTGAAGAGGAGTGTTTTGAAATGTCTGACAAGGTAAGCTGGAACAAGGATATGGAAAGACTTGAATTCCAAGCTAAGTAGTTTGTAACTTACCTCTTGGACACTGACAATTTTGTGTAAAAGATAAACCTATTAACCTCCTCAAAACCTGAGTCTAGGGTACCTGGTTCTGAGGGTATTCAACATCCAGAAATTATGAATTAACTGTGCCACAACACCCTTTTATTTCAAGGTTCTCCAAGAAAGTGAGCAGCAATAGTCCGGGGATGTGAACAGGAGAGAAATCTGGATCTGAAATGCAATGGTGGGAAGGAGGTTTAGGAATGGGATCCACTATCTCTCTGAGTATATACAATCCCTAAACCACTAGAGTTTTTTTTTTAGCAATTCATAGGCATAACGTAGTGCTTACTAGTGCCAGCACAATTCTTGCAGGTTAATTTCCTTGCCTGTAAACTGCCTTAATTTTACACGGTGTTCAGTAATCTATTTGCAAGCAAACAAGTAAAAACAAGGTTTATAGATAAAACCTAGGACAGTAGCACAATAAGCAATCATGGATTAAAAAAAAAACATCTCAACAAATTAGTTGGAAGCTTGTGGAGTGAGCAGCTAAAGAAATGTTAATGATGATGAGAAGTGCAGAAGGGTTTATCTCCTGCAGTGAAATGGCAATCACAATAGAAACTTGAAGAGTACCTGAAAAAATATGCAACAGACATTGAAATTATTCACAGTATTTCAAGGTATGCTGGTACAGTTGGAAGCAGCAGATTTCCCCCCTTTCTTTTTCTTTAAAAATTGTACTAAGTTTGAGATGCCATAGATACATGTCACTCAGGATGGGTACGTTGGTTTGACTCTGTGTCAAATCAACGTTTATTTGCCTCTTGGTTAGAGAAATTCAGAGAGCACCTAAGGAGAGACACCTTAGATATGAAAGCAATAAAAGCCATAGCATTCAATTGTCTGCCAACATGCCATGTATTGAGGACATGATTCCATAGAGACCCTTCCCAGAATTCTTGGCCCCATTTCTTGCTGGTATAAAGTTAGGGTTCTTCATCTTCTTTTTTAAAAGACTCACTGCAGCAGAACCATATGATCTTGTCCAATGCCTTGTCTTACACAACCATTGAATGTGAAGTTTAAAAGGCACCTTGGAGATGATTTAGTATAATTTTCTCATTTCATAGATAAGAAAATTGAGGAATAGGAATGTTAAGTCAACAGAATTGTGGCAAAAGCACTCTTGTAAATATTAAAATATTATATAAATGTGAGTAGTTGTTATTCTTATTTTAGGTTGGTCTGATCCATCTGCTTTTATGAACTCAAATTCTCCCAGAAATAACCCTCTACTCATCCACTGCATCTTACATTTTTAATACCAACATTCTACCAGTGTTATTGTATGGTTTGGGACATGGAAGACAAGAATTTCCAATTAACTGAAATCCAATATGTCACAAAAAGCAATGAAGAGGTTCATGTTGGATGAGAGCAGGTTAAAGCAAATTCAAGATGGGAAACTTTAAAGAAGACTGGGAATAAACTATGTAATTGGTAAAATATATACTCTGGTATTCTCGTGGTATTAGAAGAAATTAAGGAAGGCATGTTGGATGCATCTTGTGTGGCAAACTTATGGGAGAACATGGATGAGTCATATAAAATATATGGGAATGAATGTATTTTGACTTGCATCATTTAAGGGAACATCTGATTAATAGGATTGCAAATCCATGTATATGTTTGAGTACTTAGTATTGGATATGCTAGGAGCAGCATTTAACAATTTTTATAGGCATCTTGGCAAAAAAAAAGGAGTGAGCTAGAAAGAGATTCTGGTTCTACTTCTGACTTTGCTACTCCGTAGTTGTGTGACTTTGGTCACGCCATTTCTCATCTATTAAATGAGATCTTTAGACTAGCTGATTTTTGACTTTGTGCCAGATGATTTCCTCAATCTGAGCCTCAGTTTTCTCATCTACTAAATGAGAGCTTTGGACTGCGTGATTTCTGATGTCCCATTCAGTTTCTTTGAGGTCAAAACTATCTCCCGGCAGGTTTATCAGTCTGCAAATGAGAAACCTTGACCTAAAATTATCATCTTTGGGAAAAAATGAAACAGCACAGAATGAAAGAGGTTCATTCTGCCAAGATTCCCTAGTGTCATGCATAACTGGATCATCTGTGTATATTTTCTTTTCTAGCCTGGGGATTCTGAACCTTCTTAAAGGATGAGGGAAATACAGTCCTACAGTTCAGTCACACGAGGCCACCAACACCCACACAACAATTGTTACTTTCTTATCATCCTTGATGAAATAAGAGGCTATAGAGCAAATAGCAAAAATATCAGCAGGAACTTTCAAGGCTGAGATCTCTCTGGGGAATGCACCATACCTCTTTCCTTTGCCTCTGTATTGCTGTGGTTGCATCAATTAAAAAAATCTAGCAAGTAGAGAAAAGCACCAAAATAATTAACATGCAACTAATTAACTCTGTGGAGATCAGAAAATATGGTTTCCACCTGGTGTTTTCTTAATATTATTTTATCATAATCAAAAATACCCATGACTGCTTAAAGATTGCAAAACATTTTAATTTTATTCTGTTTTTGTAATATCAATCCACAAGAATAAAATGAGTGAGCACCTAATATGTGCAAAAACTATTGAGTATGGTAAAGTATATAGAGTACCAGACCAGGAGTTAGGAAGAACTGAGTTCAAAACTGACTTTAGAATTCTCCTATCAATTGATGCAGAGTGAAAGGAGCAGAACCAGAAGAACATACACAGAGGCTGATACACTGTGGCACAATCGAATATAATGGACTCCTCTACTAGCAGCAATGCAAGAATCCAGAGCAAGGCTGAGGGACTTATGAGAAAGAAAACTAGCCACACTCAGAGGAAGAACTGTGGGAGGAGAAACACAGAAGAAAAACAACTGCTTGATCACATGGGCTGATGGGGATATTATTGGGGATGTAGACACTAAATGATAACTCTAGTCCAACTATCAATAATATGGATTTATTAATCAATGATATATGTAAAACCCAGTGGAATTGTGTGTTGGCTAAGGGGAGTTAGGTGGGTTTGGGGAGAGGGAAAGAACATGAAATATGTAACTATGGGAAAATACTCAAAATAAAAATAAAAATATTTTTAAAAAGAGTTCTATCTATAAAATGGGGATAATAATAGCTAGCAGCTACCTCACAAAATTTTCGTGAGGAATAAATAAGATATTTGTAAAGCACTTTGCAAACTATAAAACATTATATAAATGCTAGCTATGATGATGTTGCTAATGATGATGGTAAATTATTAGTCTACTTCAGGAAAGAAAATACTCAGGAAACAAAAACAAGCAATGAAAGTTAAATGTAATTAAATGATATTATGTTAAATGTAATTAAAGGAATGATGCTTAAATGTTGTCAGGTTCAGATAAAGGAGAGATCAATAAATCCTGGAGAAGTTAGAAGGACATGAGAATTAAATTAGGTTTTGAAGAATATGAAGGTAGGGATTTAAGGTGAGTGAAGGAAGATGACTAAAAATGGAAAGAACAGGATTTGTGAGGTCTTCAGGAAGTTGCATAATTAGAGATAAGCATACAAACAGTTAATAATTATATTTTGTACTTATAAATGCACATGAAAGGCTATAAAATTCATGGCATGGGTGAATCAGTTCACATTATTCAGCACCTGTTACGTGCCTGGCACTCAGCCAAATACCAAGTATAAGAAGAAAGGGAAAAAAAAAATTCCTACCCTCTAGGACAGGGGACAGCAACATCTGACTCTCGAGCCATGTCTGACTCTTTTGAGGGCCAGATATGGCTCTTTCTGCAGGAGCCATAAAGTCAATTTTTTTCAGGCGCTGTTATAGGAGCGCACACTGTGAGCACTGTATGGCTCTCACGAAATTACATTTTAAAAAATGTGGTGTTTATGGCTCTTATGGCCAAAAGGTTGCTGACCCCTGATCTAGGAGCTTGTTGTCTAATGGGAGAGATAATATGCAAACAACTATAAACAAACAAGATATAGAGAGAATCGATTAGAGTAGTCTAGGGGTAGGTAGTGAAAGTATTATTAGCCTTATTTCACAAATGAGGAAACAGGTTCAGAGACATGCAAACAGTCTGTGTAACAGAGCTTAGATTAAGATCCAAGTATCCTGATTGCAAGCCCAATTCATTCTCCACTATTTCATACTACCCTATAATTTAAATACATCAAGTGAATTCAGATAAGGACAGGTCTGTAAAGTTGGAGGGAAAAAATTTAAATAATTCTTTGCAGAGTATTTGATAATATAATGTAGGTATGATAAAGGAATATTAGTCTTTTCCCCTAACAATGTATTAGTGCCTCCAAGATCCCCTGACATTTTAAAGTTCACCAGCTATGTTACTTTTAAACCCTTATCTTCCAGCTTAGAATCAATACTGTGTATTGGTTCCAAGGCAAAGGAGTGGTAAGGGGCAGGTTATGGAGGTTAAGTGACTTGCCCAGGGTTACATAGCTAGGAAGTATCTGGGGCCATATTTGATCCCGAGATTTCCCATCTCTGGGCCTGACTCTCAATTCACTGAGCCACCTTGCTACCCCCTCCTAGCTATCTTTTGACCATTCCTTTCTATCTTGCCTTTTTCCATACTTTAGAAGACTCAATTTCTCTGGTTTCCTTCAAGCTTCAATTTTAATCCTCCCTTTACTTGCTCCTCCAGGTTCCATGCCTTTGAGATTACCTTCCATCTGCTTTATATGTATTACAAATTGTTATTGTTAATTTGCATGTTGTCTCCCTCATTCAAATGTGAGCTCCTCAAAGTTAGAGCTGTTTCTTTCTTCCTGTCTTTGATGAATAGCACAATGTGGTAACTGATTAATAATTTTTAAATTATAATTATATAATTTTATATAACATATAAATATATACTATATTATAAATTATAAATAATATATAATGTATAGTGTATAATACATAATATAAATATATAATAAAATTATATATAATTTTAATAGTCACATTTTTTGGTCTAATATTAATAAAGTCAAATTTGATGGAAGTGGAAATAAAAGGTTTTGAGTAGTGAGGAGGATGAAAAAAGGGAGGAAAAAGGAAGCTCTTGGACTTTTATTTTTTTGATTGCCCTTGCTCTCAACTTCTATTCTTCTCTGAAGCTCCACTAGTTATGATCAAGTGTGAGATCTTAAAGAAGGAAACAAGGGGTGTAACTGAGATTAAGAGTCCCAGTCTAGAAAACCAAGAATAGATCAGAACTCTGAAAATGGTTTAGGTTGAGGCATGTGAGCATTAGAGTATAATTTGAAAATATGGAATTATTAGTACATCAAAATAAAGCCAAATTATCAAAATATCCACTTGGTGAGACCAGTCCTCTGGTGATTCCCCACTCAGATTCATTGTCCTGGTTCTTTTGGGTCACCCTGCTTCTTATTGTCCATGTTCTAATGCGGCTGTAACTTCTTTCCCTAGTTCTGAGTCAATGGTTGCCACAAAGTAAAATACACCATTTAGATTGCTTCTATAGCCAGACAAGTCCAGGCCTCCAAAAGAACTGCCAAGATATTTCAGAAACAGACATTTTTGTGCCCATTTTGTTTGATACTCCTCATGTTTTCTAGCTTAGCTGTCTTTTTTTTCCAGCTAAGACCCTTAATCTTATGCATTACGATGACTTACTAAAAAGAGTTTCTCTTTTTTATCTGTGCTTTCTCATTTGAGTTCCCCTACTTTAAGTATGGCCTTGAACTGACTAAATGTAATAACTTCATGGTATCTCTGTACTGGTTTTCTTCTTTGGGTAGCTTTCCTTAGAGAAAGCAACTGGTATCATTTAAATGACCTTCTGTACCAAACAATTCCCATCTGTTGTAGCCTGAAATGGGGATCCAAGTTCTTGCCGTCTGAGTATCTTCAGGGTGCCCCTTGATTTGCTAACTGAGCATGAAGTGGTAAAAGCAGCATAGAATTTGAAGGGCAGAAGGTCTGGTGGAATAAGGATCCATTTGCATTGGCCTTGTACACAATGGTTATACAACTAAGCTGTTCCCGTCTACTGCACCCAGACAGAGCCCATTTTCACATTGGCAAACAAGTTTCCAGACATCCTCCAATGCTGCCTCCGTCATGTTAAATGATACTAGGCATCAGATATGCTTGGAACCAACCCTCTTGTATGCATGTTGCTATCTTGACTTCCAGATTGAGCTATTTGCCTTCAGCCTGGAAGCAATTTTAGCTTGATTTAATTAAAATTTGTTGAATGTAGTGGTCAACCAGGCCATCCTGAATGTTACCAAACAGGATTGTTCTGAGCATGGGGTGACCTTGGGATTTATCATGATCCCATTTCTAGAAATGATTCTTCTATCATTTTCCTTTCTTTTTTCCTTTTAATCTTATATTATTATTATTATTATTATTATTTAACATTACATTATTTCTCTCCCCATCCTGACAAAATAATTATCCCTTATAGTAAAGATTGAAGTAGGAAAAGAAAAAAAATAGTTCAGAAAAGCTAGTGGACACACACTGTCTGACAGCATATATGATATTTATATCCTGAGTCCCCCATTTCTTCAAAGAAGGGAGGGGGCTACATTTTCTCTATTCAACTTTTCTCTGGGACTATGCTTGAGAATTTTAATTTATATTGTATTTATGGCTTGTTGTTGTCTTCATTTGCATTCTTGCAGTGAAATGCATATTGTTTACTCTGGTTCTACTTAATTCATCACTCTGTTTCAGTCCATATGTCTGCCCAATTTCTTTAAATTCTTTCTATCTTTCATTTCTTATGGTGTTGTAATATTCTGTTATATTCAGGTACCACAATTTGTTTAGCTATCCTGTAATTGATGAAATCCCTTATCTGTTTCCAGTTCTTTGCTATCTCAGAAAGTGTTGGAATGAATATTTTGGGGAAAATAGGAACTCTCTTCTTCCCTGAGTACATGCCTAGTGGTAGATAGTTCCCATTTGTTTTCCAGAAAAGTTGGACTAATCTCTGATGGCAAACCTATAACACAAGTCAGCACTGACACATGTAGCCATTTTCGATAACATGCGGCTGCATTCAGAGAAGTATGTTACTTAAACTATAAATATCATGAAATTATGATTTTTTTTCTCCAAGTGACACACCGCCCGAGTTATGCTAGGTTTTTTGGTGAATTTTGACACATCAAGCTCAAAAGGTTGCCCATCACTGGACTAATTCCTACCTCCACAGTGTATTAGTATTCTGCCATAATTTTTTTTTCATTGATTTGGAAGCCAATCAGTCAGTAGATGGTACTAGCTTCAGTAGCAGAAGAAAAATCTCTAGAATTGGAAATCAAAATCTTGTGTTTAAATTCTAATTCTTCTCCTTGCTGCTGTATGAGCTTGGGCAAGTCTTTTAGTATCTGTATATTTTAGTTTCCTCAGTTATAAAAGAAGGAATTAGATAACATAATATCTCATGTACCTTCTAGCTTAGAATTCTTTGATCCTGTAGTTCTGCATGGCGTAGCATATTATGGAATTTGCACAGTTGCAGGAGTAAAAAAAATCTGTAAAAAAGACAAAGAGGGGAATGATTCTATGATGACTAGAACAGAAAAAGGAGAGAAGTTCCTTAATATTCTACTTGGATGTGGGACTGGCTGGCTTGGTCACAGGTGTAGAAATTGCCCAATCTTCTCCTAGAAATTAAAATCTACACACCTATCCTTGGGGTCAGTATTATCCCATACCACAGAAAAAACAACCAACAATGCCTCCCCAATATTTCTTTCAAATAAGTACCAGTGTGGAGGACTACCTCCCTTACTTTCATCAACCTACTATGATAATGACAGGAAAAGTGTTTCTGGTTCCTAAATATGTGCCAAGGGACTTATGATTCATCACAGACTAATTCCTATACTGTCCAGAAAAATCTGTATGCAACTCCCAACTTAATCCTTATTACCAATTTGATATTAAGACAAACAAGGGAATGATTTCTTTAAGTATAGACAATAAACCTCTTTAAGTATAGATGGATAAATCTCCTGAATTGTCCAGACTTGCATAAAACTTGGAGTAGAGTCACGGAATACTATTGTGTTGTAAGAAATAATGAACAGGAGAATTTCAGAAAGGTCTGGAAAAACCTAAATGAACTGATGCAGAATGAAATAAGCAGAACCAGGAGAACATTATACACAAGTACAGGAATATTGTGGAATGATCAAATGTGAAAGACTTAGGTACTCTTAGTAATATCCAAAGACAATTCCAAGGACTAATAACAAAGAAAGCTATCCATCTCCAGAGAAAGAACTGTTGGAATCAGAATGCAGATCAAAGCTTACAATTTTTTTTCATGTCAGTTTATTTGGGTTTTTATTTTGAGGTTTGGGTTTTATATGAGTTTTTTCTTACAAAAATGAATAATAAGGGAATGTGTTTTGCATGGTAATACATGGTAATACATGCATAATCAGATCAAATTACCAGCTCTGGCAATGAGGTGGAGAAGAGAGGGAAAGAGACAATTTAGATCATATAACTTCAGAAAACTTATGTGGAAAATTATTACATGTAATTGGTAAAACAAAATATAAAAAAAAAAGATTTTATTGGGCTGCGCTCCAGTGTTTATTGCTAAAAGTTAGCATCTTTCTTTTTTGACTCATTTTCCTGGCCAAAACTTCTATTCTTACGTAGACTTCTCTTCCTCAATGCCCAGTCTCAATGGTTGCTCAAGATACCCAGCTTGAGTCTGCTCCTAGAAAATAGCCTTAATTGCAACCTAAACTGAATACCAGCAGAAAAAAAGAGACGAAAAAATGAAATCACATTTTCCCCAAAGACAGCTGATACTTTGCTGGGGGCAGGGGGAATATGGCTTGTAGAAAGAAAAGAGAGGAAACTGAAAACTAGGAATGTTAGGGAAATCTTCGCAGGGCTTATACTAGAACTAAGCCTTGAAGGAAAATAGTTTCTAAAAATAAGGAATGTACATTAGAATTAGTGCAAAGAATGGTGATAGAATATAGAGTTTGGGGAACATCCAGTAAGTAATTTAGCTAGAACGTAGAGTACACAAAAAGAAACAATATGAAATAAGACTAAAAAAGTAATATAGAAAGCTTCTAAAGTCTTGTCTCACTGAACACAAAAGTCTTCCAATCTCATCTCAGGCAGTAGTGCTTTGACTTCATGCTGGTTGGGAGAAGATATTGATGAAGTCTGGGTATCTATTGAATGCCAGTATTCTATGGGGTCATTGCTATATAGTTCTTTAAAAATCAGGAATCTAATTATCAGGCTGAGGGACTTGTACTATTTTTAAAGATTTTTTTCCAGATTATATGTTGATACAATTTTCAAACTTTGTTTTCTCACATTTTGTGAACCTTGTTCCCTCCCTCTTTTCCACCCCTTGCCTCTCCCCAAGATAGCAGGAATTATGACATAGAATGTACATGTGTATACAATACATATTTCTATGTACATCATGTTGTGAAAGAAGACAAATATCACTTGCACTAGAAAAAAATTCATGAAGGAAATAAATTGAAAAAAAGGCATGGTTCAATCTACATTCAGACTTTGTTCTTTCTATAATCAGTGGGCAGCTTTTTTTGTCATCCCTTGGAGTTGTCTTGGTTCCTTGCAGTACTGATAATATTTGTCATTCATGGTTGTTCATCATACTTTATTGCTGTCACTGTGTTCGACATTTTCCTTACTTCATTTTGTATCACTTCATATAAATCTTTCTAGTTCTTTTCTGTGGTCATTTTCTTAGTCATTTCTTATGGTACAATAATATTCCATTACAATCATATCCATAACTTCTTCAGTCATTCCCCAGTTGATGAACATTCCTTCAATTTCCATTTCTTCACTATCACAAAGAGAGCTTTTATATTTTTGTATAAATAGGTCCTTTCCCTCATCTTTGATCTCTTTGAGATACAGACCTAGTAGCGGCATTGCTGGGCCTAAGTCTATACATAGTTTTATGACTGTTTGGTCATGGTTTCAAATTGCTCACCAGAATGGTTATATCAGTTCACAACTCCACTATCAGTATATTAGGGTCCCAATTTTTCCACATTCCCTCAAACGTTTATCATTTTCCTTTTTGTCATATTTGCCTTTCTAATTAGTATGAGATGTTACCTCAAAGTTGTTTTAATTTGCATTTTTCTAAATAAGAGTGATTTGGGACATTGTTTTTTATGACTAAAGAAAATATTAATTTTTTTCATATATGAACTACCTGTCCATATCTCTGACCATTTGTTAATTGGAGAATGGCTTGTATTCTTATAAATTTGACTCAGTTCTCTATATATTTGAGAAATGAGATTTTTGTCAGAAACATGTGCTAAAATTTTTTCCCCAGTTTTTCCCTATCTTTCTAATAGTTTTGTTTGTGCAAAACTTTTTAAAATTTAAGGTAGTCAAAGTTATATATTTTACATCTGTTTTCTCCATGTCTTGTTTGAAGATAAATTCATCCTGTATACATAAATCTGACAGGTAAACTATTCTATAATCTTCTAATTTGTTTACAGTTTCACGCTTTACTTGTATCCATTTTGATTTGACTTTGGTATATGGTGTGAAATATTGGTCTGTACTAGTTTTTGTCATTCTGTTTTTCAGTTTTCCTAGCTGTGATCTTTGTATTTGTCAAACACCAGTTTACTATGGTCATTTATGACTATGTATTAAATTCCTAATCTATTCCATTGATACATTACTCTATTTCTTAGCCAATATCAGATTGTTTTTTATTATAATAAATTTTATTTATTTATTAACTTTTTTCAGATTACATTAAGACAAATTTTTCAATATTCATTTTGCAATCCATGTCCTCTCTTCTCCTCCAATTCCTCCTTCCTCCTCAAGAATACACGTAATATGATATATATTTTATATACATATATACATAATATATATACTGACCTGTTTGTTATGTTGTGATATCAGATTGTTTTTATGGTTGCCACTTTATAATATAGTTTGAAATCTATCACAGTAAAGCCAACTTCCTTTATATTCTTTTTGATGCTTTTGATATTCTTGGCCTTTTGTTCTGCTAGATGAATTTTATTATATTTTTCTAGTTATGGATTTGACTGGTATGGCACTAAATAGATATGTTAATTTGGATATAACAGTCATTTTTATTACATTGTCTCAATTTATCCATGAGCAATTAATGTTTTCAGTTATTTAAATCTGGCTTTATTTCTGTGAAAAATGTTTTGTAGTTGTGATCATATAGTTCCTGGGTTTGCTTTGGAAGGTGGTCTCCCAAGTATTTGATGTTGTCTATAGTTATTTTAAATGGGATTTCTCTTTTTGTTGGTCTTTAATGGTAGTATAGAGAAATGTTGAAAATTTATATGGGTTTATTTTATATTCTGCAACTTTGCAAGAGTTGTTATTTGTTTCAATAAGTTTTGGGATCAATTCTCCAGGATTGTCTAAGTATAATATATTATCTGCAAAGAGAGATATCTTTATTTCCTCATTGACTATTACTTCATTTTTTCCTGTTCTTTTATTGCTATAGTGAGTTTTTCTAGTACAATATTGAATAGTAGTGGTGATAATGGGCATCTTTGCTTCATCCCTGATCTTAATGGGAAGACTTTTAGTTTATCTTCATTACAGATAATATTTGCTGACAGTTTTAGATAGACTATTTATCATTTTGAGGAATGTTTCATTCATTTTAATGTTCTTTTGTGTTTTTAATAGGAATGGGAATTAAACTTTGTCCAAATCTTTTCTTCCATCTATTGAGATAATCAAATAATCTCTGCTGGTTTTATTATTGATATGGCCAGTTAGAGATGTTTCTATTTTATTCAAGAGAAAATAGAGAGTAACTCAGGTTTTTTAAACATGGAAATGACATGATTAGAACCATGCCTTAGGAATGTTATTTTGAGGAACTGTCTGAAAGGTAGATTGGAGAAGGGAGAGATCAAAAGCATTGAGACTGATTAAAAGGCTATTACAATAGCCAAAGCAAGAACCAAGGATGGTCTGAAGTACAGTGGTGGCCATATGCATAAAAAGAAGAGAATGAGTTTGAAAGATGCTATGGAAGCTCTCTATAATTGACAAGGCTTGACAACCAGTTGGAAATGGTGATTGGGAAAGTGAATCAGGGAGAAAAAAAAAGCATAGATAACTCATATTATGAACCTGTGTGATTGAGAGGATAGTAGTGTCCCCAACTACAATAAAGAAGTTGTATAGAGGGGTGTTTTAGAGGTGTTGGCCATTTTGAGACAGCTGGTTATATAAAAAGTTAGGTCTAGAAGCACAAGTTTGGGATTAATCTGCATAGAGATAATATTTGAATCCACTAAACCAGATAAGACCACAGAAGGAGAATATAAAGCAAGAAGACTAAGAGGAGAGCCTCAAGAAGGATTGCCTTAGGGTTGTGAAGATGGATGATGAACAAGAAATGAAATCCAAAAAAATATGGTCAGAAAAGCAGAAGAAACAAGAGAAAAGTGTCACAAAAATCAAGAGAAGAAAGAAATGGGAGGTAGCCATTCTTATCCACTTCATATTTTCTCTTCAACTAGAAGGGAGCTGAGAATGTAAATAACAGGCAATTTAATTTGGGTGATAGGGTCAATAAATACTTGGCAATAAATTCCTTTGAGGCTAGACAGAACTCAAATGCTAAAGCCAGCTTTTTCATTTCATCAAAAAATAGCAGAGGGCTGAGAGAAGATAATCCGTACATGAAACGCATTGTGGAGGACACCTGATATTAGATCTTGACCTAAGCATTAGAGTCTGACTCAGAAAATAACATATTAGGTCCTAGAAGCTTGCCTCAATTCATACACAGAAGTAATTCCTCAACATATTCAAAGCTAAGTATAAGTCCTGATTTCCAGGTCCTGATTCAGGAAAGAATGGGAAACTCCAGACTTGGAAAAAAGATAGTGCTTCTAGTAGAGCAGCTCTGGATCAGTCTGAATGACTAATTTAAGATTCCTTAGAAACTTCCTCAAAAAAAAGAGAGAAACATCTTTGACATGGTCAGTTCCCTGTGAATCTCTTCCATTATGACCCTCTTCAAGAAACCAGGCAAGGGAACTATTTCTGATTTATTTGGGGACCATGTAGCATTTTTGGCTGTTTACAGAGTAGCTCTAAGATAACTCTCAAAGGTTAAAAAAGAAACTGGTAGCATTGTACTTTTTCAATATAAATATATAAATGCTTGCTATTATTGTTATTAATGTGATATGACCAAGGCAATCTAGGACAAAGAAATGCATTTATATCTCACTGAGGTGCCATCTTCAATAATAGTTCATATCAATGGTAAACAGAACTTTTATATATGATTAGAAAGACATAGTTATTGCCAAAGCAATGTTCTCATCACCGCTATAAGGACCCTAGGGCAATGTCTAAGCATAGGAAGTGGTTGGTCTGGTTGAGTTTGTACCCTTCATTTAGAGACCTGAATGACCCAGCCATGTACCAGCATAAAAGATTACCCAGTGTTTGAGGCAAAATAGTCAACAAAAAAATAATTCTTTAGGATTCTTGTCATTGTTCTATGTTCATTTATAATCATTTGTTGGTTCGAACTCAAAATTTCTGTTCTTTGTATGGTCATTATTGTCTGTCACTGAATGTGTTTGATTCTCCTGAAGCTTGCTAGAATTGCATGTCCTGCACTCAAATGGAAGGATCAGGACTCAGTTACCTTTCTAGTTTTATATATATATATATATATATATATATATATATATATATATATATATATATATATATATATATATATAAAGAGAGAGAGAGAGAGTTAGAAAGTTAAATAAACAAATGGTTAACCCTCCAATGAACCATAAACAGAAATCTAAGTCATGAATTTGCTAATAGATTTTCCCTGCTATGGACATTAGTCCCTTTTTCTGTCTTCAGCAGCAACCTATTTTCAGATAGCTTTTAGTTGTGACCTATTTTTTGTTACTTGATCAACAACAAAAATAACTTTTTAAAAGTTTTGGCCCATAAGATTAAATCACAAAGTCATTCAGGCAGTCAGCTAGCATTTATTAAGTAGCTACTCTGGTCCAGTTGCTGTATTAAATACTAGTGACATAAAGAAAAGCAAACAATTGATACCTGCCCTCAAGGAATTCATCATCTAAAGGGAGAGACCACATGCAAAGAATTATATTTGAATAAGATGTGGCCAAGATAAACTGTAAATAAACAGCTGAAGAAGACACTATAGCAACTCACTAAAATCATATGTTTGTTCTTTTTAAGAAAATTATTTAATAAAACTGTTAGCTGCTTATTTTTATGCAAAGCACTGTGCTAGGTGCCATATTTATTCAGGACTAATGCAGTTCAAAAGCATTCATCCTTTCTGCCCTTGATCAGTGGCTTTCCAATCCCTCTTAGAAAAGAAGTAAAGCCAGTTTAGATTTCTTGGAGCAATTTGCAAGAAACAATGCCAGCACTCTGTTCCCAGTGATCTGATTCTAGCATATTGTCTATCCTGACCTTGCCTTTAGACATTGACCTTTACTTTGGTTTCTTTGACTTAACTTTGCCTGAATGTAGCCTTGATTTTATAATTCTTACACAAGAGATTGCTGTGTTGCAGAGAACCCACCCCTCTTGCACTGTCTTTAAACAGTGCTAACTTTGCATTCCTCCTAGATTAGCTCTGGGAACTATCTTTTGCCTTCTAGAAAATGTAATCCAGTAAGGTTTTGCCCTTGGAAAGCTGACTATCTCTGTCATCCTCCTCTCTGAGACTTCATTCCTCGGCTGTCCCTGACCCTAGCTCTCAGCTAATTTCTTTCCTCTCAAAAGACTCTCCCAGCAATACCCCTCCATCACTACAGTATAACCTTTCCCGCCCTTCGTGTGGTGCAAGGAATTGCCTGAGACCAATAATTTAGCCATTTCAGGCCATGTCTTTGATATGGCAAATCAGTCATTCTTTATTAGATAGACGTTTTATGACAAAAAGTCATGAAAACCACATCTGAATTATATAATTCTGATCCCTGGGTCCTGAACAGAAAAAAAAGAGAGAGAGCTTTGTAAAAGAAGCATGATTCCATTTTTTTTCACTGCCCTCCCTAACTTCTGGTGCTATGCTATAGCTTCAGTTCAAGTGCTCCGACTTTATGAGTCAGAACAAGCTATATTGTGCAGCAATCAGCAAGGGAGTTCCAGTGCAAAATAGTTACCAGCAGCAAAGTTATGACGTAGGTAAGTTTCCTAGGAGAAATCACCTCACTGAGAGAGACAGAAATAGTTTTGAGGTTCCTATGTAGAAAGAAAATGTTGCCTACAGTGAAATCGCTTGATTTAACTCAGATATGTTTAGGGAAATTTGCTATAATGGCTCAGATATGTTCAGTGCTGAGCAGATGACCAAGTTTATTTTGGAATGATAGATCATGGATTGTAGATATGGATAGATACAGAGATACTGAGCCAGGGAGAAAATGAATCCAATGGTGATTTTTTTAATTAGGAAAAAAGAATATATTTTATTTAATATGTGGTTCACTTCAAAAAGCAGCGATAAGCTAAGACATTTTCAGCCTGTCTTCTGGGTTTTGCCTGGGGTCAAGTCTAAAGGATTTTAGAAGATCTTTTGCCTAGGTAAATAATACAGCATTAATTTCTATTCTTTGCAGGTAGAGAAAAGGAATTAATCACTTTTTTTTGTCCATCCTATCTCCCACTCCTCCTACCCTGATACTTTAAATAATTCAGAGAAATACTAGTACCTGAGCTTTCAGCTTAGCAGTGTTTTGTAGGAAAGGGAAAATGGACTCTCTTTCCTAGTAGCAAAGGACACATATCTGCTTGGTTAATTCATTTTTGGACACTAAAACTCAGTTCACTACTTCAGTACTAGTGCTTTAGGGCCCCAGGAACATGTTCAATGTTTATATTAGTAGAATATATCACCATATCACCAGTATGCTGTGCATGTTACTGTCCAATATTGAAAGCCTATGGTGGGAAAAAATGAAGAAATGTTCACCCTCCTCCTCCAAATGTTGGCATTCAATTTTAATTTTTAATTCCAACTGCAAGTAGTTTTGATCCTTAGACTGACATTTCTTTTGCGTGATTTTCTCCTTCATGAAAAACATTAAATATCACCCTCTACATTTTCATGAACAGCTTTCACAAGGGTAATAACTGTTGACATCTGTTCAAATTTGATAGTAATTTGTTCCTTACATAACAGTATATTTCAAAAAGCATCAGGGTGCAGGAAGGACTGCATGTGTCATAAGGGAAGAAGTTTCTCACTTTGGGTATAAGTTATTTCAATTTTCACTTTCTGACACCCAGAGATCAAGGGAAGTCAAAGTTAAAGTGAACTCAGGGAAGTCATGATGCAGTGGGAAGGACACTGGGCTAAGTCTGGACACCAGTGTGCTGGTCTTGGCTCTATTCTTGTCTACCTAGGCAACTGCCACAACTGTGGGAAAATTCCATAAGCTTCTGAGCCTCAGTGTCAGAATCTGTAAAATGAAGGTTCATATACCATCATCACTTCACACCCAGCAAATTGAAATAGCCTCCCAATTTAGCTCCCTGATCCAAATCTCTTCCCCCTCTACAATATATCCTCCATGTAGCCGTGAAAGTGATTTTCCTAAAGCATAGGTCAGACCATGTCATTTCCAGGCTCAAAAAGCTCTTTTGCCTCATATTTTTGCCTCAAGAAAAATAAAATATCACAGCTTCTCTGGCATTTAAGGCTTTCTTACTTTGATACTAGCATACCTTTCTAGCCTTGAAAAGTATTATTAAATATGAATATTCATCACTATAAATTCTATAGAATGTAATAATATACTGAGGATAAATGAGAGTTCAGTCCTGGAAATGTAGGCAAAAGGCTGGACAATTTGGAACAGAGGGGCTCATTTCTCTTTTTCAGGGCATGCATAGAGATCTTGAAAATGTTTCCTGTTCACATATGTGAAGAAACAGCCTTTTGAGATGACTGCTGATCTAGAACTGCGTGTTCATTCAAAACACCAGACCAATCCCACCCCCCAAACACACACACACCTTCTTCCTGGTGGTAATAAAGAAAAGAGAGGTAAGTACCAGCAGTTCCTCCTCAAATAAGCAAATGCATAGCCTTGATTATGCAGTGACTATTTTTCTGCTCCCTATCTATTTTTTCCTGTTCTTTGATGAAAGGGCACTGGAGAAGACTCCAACCTCGTGAGTATTCAAAGGTTAGAGGATTAAGCTTCAATAAGCCCAGGAACTAGAGTCCTTATCTGAGTTTTGTAGCAACTAGCTATGATACTCTGAAAAATCACCGATGAAGAAGTAGCTAAATGACTCAGTGTATTTGCCCTCAAAAACTTCCTAGCTGTGTAAGTCACATAATCCCCACTGCCTACCCTTACCACTCTTCTGCCTTGGAACCAATACACAGAATTGACTTCAAGATGGAAGGTAAGGGCTTAAAAAAACAAAGAAAGAACATAGGGGAAAGAGCATGCCATTTGGACAGGGGATCATTTTATACTTCAATTCTTTTTTTTAAACCCTTAACTTCTGTGTATTGGCTCTTAAGTGGAAGAGTGGTAAGGGTGGGCAATGAGGGTCAACTGACTTGCCCAGGGTCACACAACTGGGAAGTGTCTGAGGTCGGATTTGAACCTAGGACCTCCCTATACCTCAATTCTTGCTACATATTATCAGCACAGATCCTTTTTAAAAAGGATGTTTAAAAGTTTAAGAATTTATGTTCAATAAAAGGAGTACTAATCAATGATATAAATGAGAAGATATTAACAGTAAATGGTGTTTGATTTTGGAGAGAGCACATCAGAAGAGGGCCTCAAGCTAATAGCATTACAAAGATATTCATTTCCCCTGCTGACTCTTAGTGCTTTCAGGGGCATCCCAAGAAACTTGAATGGAAGAGAATTATCTCCTCTCTTGGTACCCAAATTACTACTGTGAGGGTAGAATGGGATAAGGATGAGTATGTCTAGAGTATATGGGCTACACTAGTCAAATAGGTGTGCTTACTGTTTCCTTCTATACTGATGATGATGATATTTAGTCATTTTCAGTAGTGTCCTATTCTTCATGAGCCTTTTTGGGGGTTTTCTTGGCAAAAATAATAGAGTGGTTTGCCATTTCCTTCTCAAGTTCATTTTATAGATAGGGAAACTGAGGAAAAAGGGTTAAGTGACTTGCCCAGGGACTCACAACTAGTATCTGAAACCAGATTTAAACTTAGCTCTTCCCAATTCCAGGCTTGATGCTTTATCCAATGAGCCACCCAGATTCCTAGCTTATATAGTACATTTCTTATTTTGACTCAATGCCTTTGTATAGACTATCATACCATACCTAGAAGAATCTCCTCCTCATTCTTTCCCTTAGAATCCCTAGAACCCTTAACTACTCTGATCAAATTCTTCCTCTTTCATGTGTCTTTTCTGGATTTCTTCATAGCTATTACTGCCTCCCCCATCATCATTACTAATGCCTATATTTGTATATATTTGTATGCACACATGTACTTTTCCCTTAGAGGAGTATAATATTTTCAAGGGTGGGAGCTGTTTTTTTTGTTGTTGTTGTTTTTGGTCTTTGGATCTTCATCGTTTAGCACAATTCTTGACTTATAATAAGAATTTAATAAATGCTTTTTGGTTGCTTAATTAGTTAGTTGATTTCTAAAATTCCATCCAGCTGTTTATGTTTCTGTGATAAATATTGCAGGTCTCTAGAGCTCATGCTGAAGGAATGTGGTGGAATAAATATGAAATGACATTTTTGGATTTTTGATTACATAGGCAAGTCACATCACCTCTTAGGCCTTAGTTTCCTTATCTTAAAAATGAAGTGGTTGATCCGGTTGGTCTTTGAGGTCCCTTCTAGCAATAAAATCTTTGATCTTACACTAAGACTTTATATCAACCATTTGAAGTCATTTGTGTGTGAAGTTTGTATAGACTCAAAACTGCTTAGCTTGAAATCCTCAGGGAAAATATTCTTAGGGAAGAGAATCCCTTTTTCTGAATCACTTTTCCTGATGACCTTGTCCTTCCTCTTCAAATTCTCTTCTATGAGACATTTTAACAAGTAAAAGGCATTCTCTACTACTCTCAAAAGACATAAGTAGAAATTACTCCTGAGTGGCAGTTAGTTGGGTGAGCTTTAAAATTTGTTGCATGCTAAGGCTAAGGCATTTGGCAACCATTATTCTAATTTAGGATTTTGGTCTTTTTTTCTCTTTGGCAAATGTCAATTTGTGTATATGGAGTAATTATATTCCTAATTGCCCTTGAGAATAGAGACCTCCTCACTCTGCTTTTGACTTCCTGGACTTTGCTACTGTGCCTTTTCACTAAGAAATATTAGTCCACCATGGCATCCCCCTTCCCCCACTGGTGAATTCTTCCTGGAGACAACTCTTCCTGGTATACCACTAGGTCTTTTCAGTGTGAAATTTTACCCCCATATATATCTTCATTTCTGCGGTGTAGTCTCTAACCACTCAATGACCATTCCTCCAACAATTACTAAAAAAAACTTAGGATTTCATTGTTCCTCATATTTTTTAAATAAATCTTAATAATCCCCAGGGAGCCAATATGATG
Source organism: Gracilinanus agilis (assembly GCF_016433145.1). Classification (NCBI taxonomy): domain Eukaryota; kingdom Metazoa; phylum Chordata; class Mammalia; order Didelphimorphia; family Didelphidae; genus Gracilinanus; species Gracilinanus agilis. The sequence continues at coordinate 376,389,847 of NC_058132.1, read as the reverse complement.
GAGTAGAAGCCAGGAAAGATTGAAACACTATGAGACTCTTCACTAACCAAATTTAAAATAATGGTTCAAAATGAATACTGGAGTAAAAGAATCAACAAGGAAATGGAGTGAAGCAACTTTCATGCAGAAAACAACTGGAAAAGTAGACAGAAAGAGTATTGTTCACTGGGGTGAGAGGAGAACACAGTTGAAAGGAGGCCAGAACAAGAAGTTTTTCCACAAGAGAAAAGCAAGCCCCAACCTCACAACTATGGTTTCAGGTTCCAAATATTGGCCAAGCCAACTTCAAGACCCTGAGACCTTGCCTAAGCCAAAAACAGAGCACTCTAAACCTAACTCTTAAACTTCTAAGCCCAGGCCAAGCCTTAAGTGAGGCCCTAAGCCCTATAACATGACAGTCCATGGTGTACCTGACTGTTACAGGCCCAGAGGGAGACCTTGAGCTCCAGCCACCCAAGCCAACAGTGAGGATCTGAAGCCCAGCACAAGGAAGTCCTCAGTGTACTTGGCTAGTATAAGCCAGAGCATGGGCCCTGAGGCCCTATACAAGCTCAAGGCAAAGATACAAATGCCAGAACAAGGCAATCTACAGTGTGCCTGACCTAGTCAAACCCAGAATGGGATGAAAAATCTGTGCTCAAGCTTAAGGCTAGACCCTGAACACTAGCACAGGGAAGTTCATAGTACTCTAAGCTCTGAAAGCCTTCATGAGTCCCAAAAGTGCCTGAATCAGCAGTGAGAGGTGGTTTTCAGAGCTCTCAGTCCACAAATCATCAAATCACCTTGAAAGAACTGAAACTTACAGAAACACAGAAATAGAGCTAAAAGTAACAACAAGGAAAAACTGAAGTTTAAGAGATTACCTTCTCTACTCTGAGAATAGAGCCCACCTTTAAGATAAAATTGAAGTTAAGAGACCACATAGTTTTTTGGGTTAAGATGGAGGCAGAGTAAAAAGCACCACTTAACCTATCCTAACTGAAACATACAGGACTCCTCAAGGGGACATAAAAACAAATCCAGACAAACAGAGGGACCCCACAACAGGGTGCAGCATTGAAGGTATGTGGAGTCAGAGCATTTCCATGCTATAAAGTGACCCATTGAATCACTGGCAGCTCCAGGGCCTGTACCTGAAAGCAGCAAGACTTAGGACCCCAAAAGGCTAAAGAACGCACACGGACTTTGAGCGAGGACATGGAGCACAGGTGCGGGCGGAGGTGGACACAGGCATGAGAGAAGGCTCTGAAAACCTGAGTGGGGAACCAGTGAAGACGGATATACTACTGTGGAAGCAGCTCCCTGAGACTTGTAAAGGAACCTCCTGCAGAGGATCAAGCAAGGAGGTTCACCAGGTGGCTTGACCTTGAGAACAACCAGACCTGAGACCTCAGGAGCCTAAAGAGTGCAGACAGACCCTGAGCATGACAATAAAGCTGAGAAGGGGCTGGGCTAACAATGGCAACTCAGAGTCAGGAAACACAGAAGAGAAAGATTAACAAGAAGAAGAAATCTTTAACACTCAACAACTTTTACACAGAGAAAATCCAGACAACCGAGCAAACAGAAGAGGAAAAAAAAACAAGCAATCACATCCAAACCCTCCCAAAATAATGAAAACTGGTCACAAGCTCTTGAAGAGTTCAAATCTGAGATAACAAAAAAGTTGTATAAAGATTTGGCTACGGAAAGGGGAAATAGCTCAAAAGGAAATCAGGCAAGAAAATAACAGTTTAAAAGGCAGAATTTTGCAATTGGAAAGTGAGGCTCAGAAATCAAATGAACTGATAAGCAAATTGAACACCAGAAATGACCAGATTGAAAAGGAAAATCAGTCCCTAAAGGCTGGAATTGAGCACCTGGAAGCTAATGATCTCTCAAGACAGCAAGAAAAAATAAAACAAAGCCAAAAGACTGAAAAAATAGAAGGAAACATGAAATATCTCAATGAGAAAGTGACAGACCAAGAAAACTGGTCTAGAAGAGACAATTTGAAAATCATTGGTCTCTCTGAAAAAGCAGAAATTAATAGAAATTTGGACTCCATACTAAAAGAAATTATTCAGCAAAATTGCCCTGAAGTTCTACAACAAGAAGGCAATACAGACATTGAAAGGATCCATAGATCACCCTCTACACTAGATCCAGAAAAGACAATGCCCAGGAATATAATAGTCAAATTCAAGAGCTTCCAAGTAAAAGAAAAAATCTTACAAGAAGCCAGAAAGAGACAATTCAAATATCAAGGAGCACCAATCAGGATCACACAAGATCTGGCAGCCTCCACCCTAAAAGACCGTAAGGCTTGGAATATGATATTCAGAAAGGCAAGAGAACTGGGCCTGCAACCACAGATCAACTACCCATCAAAATTTACTATATGCTTCCAGGGGAAAGTATAGGCATTCAACAAAATTGAAGATTTCCAAGTATTTGCACAGAAAAGACCAGGACTAAATGGAAAATTTGATATCCAACCACAAAAATCAAGAGAAACATGAAAAAGTAAATGAGAAACAGAGGGGAAAGAAAGAAAACTCATAATTTTTAAATTTGCCTCTTTAAGGGCCTCAGTAAGATCTAATTATCTGTATTCCTATGTAGAGAAATGTTATGTATAATTCTCTGTAGTGAACTCTATTCACTATTATAGTATTCATTATTATAGTAATCAGAAGAATAATTCACAGGTGAGGGTGGAACACTAAATAATCTAAGATGACATGGGGGATGGGAAAGGGGGGGTGAATAGTAGGGAACACCAAGAGAAACTTGAGAGAATAAGAAAAGTAGGATATTCTATTATACACAAAGAGGGCATGGGAAGGGGAGGGGACAAATACTATTATAAGAAGGAGAGGAAGAGAGCATTAAGAGGTAATATTTAAACCTTACTGTCAGTGTAATCAATTCACAGAGGGAAGAGTAGCTAAATTAATTATCCATTGGGATATAAAACTCTATCTAACCCTACTGAGAAAGTCAGAAAGGATAAACCAAGGGGAGCAGGGTAGTAGGGAGGTCAAAAAAGGGAGGGGAGAAGAAGGGGGAGGGAATTCATTAGGCCTTTAAAAAAAGATGGGAATAATAAGGGAGGGAGTAGAAAAGGAAGTTAATCAAGGGAGGGGATAAGGGTTACAGGCTCAAAGCAAACCACTGGTTCCAAAGGAAATAGTGTAAGAAGAAGGAGTAGGATTAGGGGAGGATACGAAAATGTCAGCGAATGCACAACTGATGATTATAACTCTGAATGTGAATGGGATGAACATGCTCATAATATTAAAGCAAATAGCAGAGTGTATTAGAAACCAAAATCCTACCATATGTTGTCTACCAGAAACACATATGAGGCGGGTAGACATACACAAGTTTAAGGTTAAGGGCTTGAGCAAAATCTTTTGGGCATCAAATGAGAAAAAGAAGTCAGGAGTGGCAATTGTGATTTCTGACAAAGCCAAAGTAAAAATAGATATGATTAAAAAAGACAGGGACGGTCATTACATCCTGATTAAAGGCAGTATAAACAATGAGGAAATAACACTGCTAAATATGTATACACCAAGTGGCATAGCATCCAAATTCATAAAGGAGAAATTGGCAGAGCTCAAGAAGGAAATAGATAGTAAAACCATACTAGTGGGAGATCTAAATATTCCTCTTTCAGATCTAGATAAATCAAACCAAAAAATAAATAAGAAAGAGGTAAGAGAGGTGAATGAAGTCCTAGAAAAATTAGATTTAATTGATATGTGGAGAAAAATATATAGGGTCAAAAAGGAATACACCTTCTTTTCAGCTGCACATGGTACATTCACAAAGACTGACCATGTAATAGGACATAGAAACATTGCAAACAAATGCAAAAGAGCAGAAATAATAAATGAAACCTTCTCAGATCATAATGCAATAAAAATAATAATTAGTAAGGGCACCTGAACAGGCAAATCAAAAACTAATTGGAAATTAAATAATATGATTCTCCAAAACCAATTAGTCAAAGAAGAAATCATAGAAACAATCAACAATTTCATTGAAGAGAATGACAATGATGAGACATCCTACCAAACTCTGTGGGATGCAGCCAAGGCAGTACTCAGGGGGAAATTTATATCCTTGAGTGCATATATTAACAAATTAAGGAGGGCAGAGATTAATGAATTGGGAATGCAACTCAAAAAATGAGAAAGCAAGCAAATTAAAAATCCCCAAATGAAAACTAAATTAGAAATACTAAAAACCAAGGGAGAAATTAATAAAATCGAAAGTAAAAGAACTATTGAATTAATAAATAAGACTAGAAGCTGTCATTTTGAAATAACAGATAAAATAGACAAAGTACTGGTCAATCTAATAAAAAAAAGGAAAGAAGAAAACCAAATTGACCGTATCAAAGATGAAAAGGGAGACTGCACCTCTAATGAAGGGGAAATTAAGGCAATCATTAAGAACTATTTTTCCCAATTATATGGCAATAAATATAAAAATTTAGGAGATATGTATGAATATTTACAAAAATATAAACTGCCTAGATTAACAGCAGAAGAAATAGAATACCTAAATAATCCTATATCAGAAAAAGAAATTGAACAAGCCATCAAAGAACTCCCTAAGAAAAAATCGCCAGGGCCTGATGGATTCACAAGTGAATTCTATCAGACATTCAAAGAGCAACTAATCCCAATACTATACAAATTATTTGATATGATAAGCAAAGAAGGAGTCCTACCAAATTCCTTTCATGACACAAATATGGTACTGATTCCAAAGCCAGGGAGATCAAAAACAGAGAAAGAAAACTACAGACCAATCTCCCTAATGAACATAGATGCAAAAATCTTAAATAGAATACTAGCAAAGAGACTCCAGCAAGTAATTAAGGAGATCATCCACCATGATCAGGTGGCATTTATACCAGGAATGCAAGGATGGTTCAACATTAGGAAAACCATCCACAGAATTGACCATATCAACAGTCTAACAAAAATCACATGATTATCTCAATAGATGCTGAAAAAGCCTTTGACAAAGTACAGCACCAATTCCTATTGAAAATACTCAAAAGTACATGAATAGAAGGACCTTTCCTAAAAATAATAAACAGTATATACCTAAAACCATCAACAAACATCATATGCAATGGGGATAAATTAGAAGCCTTCCCAATAAGATCAGGAGTGAAACAAGGATGCCCATGATCACCTCTATTATTCAACATAGTACTAGAAACACTAGCAGTAGCAATTAGAGAAGAAAAAGAAATTGAAGGTATCAAGATAGGCAATGAGGAGACTAAGCTATCACTCTTTGCGGATGATATGATGGTCTACTTAAAATATCCTAGAGAATCAACTAAGAAGCTTGAAGAAATAATCAACAACTTTAGCAAAGTTGCAGGATACAAAATAAATGCACATAAATCATCAGCATTTCTATACATTTCCAACACATTAGAGCAGCAAGAGGTAGAAAGAGAAACACCATTTAAAATCACCCTAGACAATATAAAATACTTGGGAATCTATCTACCAAAACAAACACAGCAATTATAGGAAAACAACTACAAAACACTTTCCAAACAAATAAAACTGGATCTAAACAATTGGAAAGCCATTGATTGCTCATGGGTAGGACGAGCTAACATAATAAAAATGGCCATTCTACCCAAATTAATTTACCTATTTAGTGCCATACCTATCAAACTACCAAAAAACTTCTTTACTGAATTAGAAAAAAACTATAACAAATTTCATTTGGAATAACAAAAGATCAAGAATATCAAGGGAAATAATGAAAAAAAATGTGAAGGAAGGTGGCCTAGCAGTACCAGATATTAAACTATACTATAAAGCAGCAATCATCAAAACAATATGGTACTGGCTAAGAAACAGAAGGGAGGATCAGTGGAATAGACTTGGGGTAAATGATGTCAACAAGACAGTGTATGATAAATCCAAAGAGCCCAACTTTTGGGACATGAATCCACTATTTGACAAAAACTGCTGGGAAATTTGGAAAACAATATGGGAGAGATTAGGTCTAGATCAACATCTCACACCCTACACCAAGATAAATTCAGAATGGGTGAATGACTTGAATATAAAGAGGGAAACTATAAACAAGTTAAGTGAACACAGAATAGTATACTTGTCAGATCTCTGGGAAAGAAAAGACTTTAAAACCAAGCAAGAGTTAGAGAAAATTACAAAATGTAAATTAAATGATTTTGATTATACTAAACTAAAAAGCTTTTGTACAAACAAAAACAATATAGTCAAAATCAGAAGGGAAACATCAAATTGGGAAAAAAATCTTTATAGCAAAAAACTCTGACAGGGGTCTAATTACTCAAATATACAAGGAGTTAAATCAATTGTATAAAAAATCAAGACATTCCCTAATTGATAAATGGGCAAAAGACATGAATAGGCAATTTTCAGGTAAAGAAATCAAAAGTATCAATAAGCACATGAGAAATGTTCTAAATCTCTAATAATTAGAGAAATGCAAATCTAAACAACTCACACCTAGCAGACTGGCTAAAATGAGAGAAGGGGAGAGTAATGAATGCTGGAGGGAATGTGTCCAAATTGGGACATTAATGCATTGCTGGTGGACTTGTGAACTGATCCAACCATTCTGGTTGGCAATTTGTAACTATGCTCAAAGGACTATAAAAATGCCTGCCCTTTGATCCAGCCATATCATTGTTGGGTTTGTACCCCAAAGAGTTCATAAATAAACAGACTTGTACGAAAATATTTATAGCTGCACTTTTTGTGGTGGCAAAATACTGGAAAAGGAGGGTATGTCCTTCAATTGGGGAATGGCTGAACAAACTGTGGTATATGCGGGTGATGGAATACTATTGTGCTAAAAGGAATAATAAACTGGAGGAGTTCCAGGTGAACTCAAAAGACCTCCAGAAACTGATGCAGAGTGAAAGGAGCAGAGCCAGAAGAATACTGTACACAGAGACTGATATACTATGGTAAAATCGAATGCAATTGACTTCTGTACTGGCAGCAATGCAATGATACAGGAAAGCTCTGAGGGATTTATGGAAAAGAAAGCTACCCACATTCAGAGGAAGGACGGCAAGAGAGGAAACATATAAGAAAAACAACTGCTTGAAACCCTGGTTTGTGGTGGAAATGATTGGGGATGTAGAATCGAAACTACCACACCAATGCAACTATCAACAATTTGGAAATAGGTCTTGATCAAGGACATATGACAAAACTAGTGGAAATGTGCGTCGGCCATGGGTGGGTGGAGTGTGGGGGGTGAAGGGGAAAGTAGGAGCATGAATCATGTAACCATGTTAAAAATGAAATATTAATAAATGTTTAAAAAATAAAACGCAAAAAAATCATCACATAGAAAATCAAACCAGAAAAAGCAATTCCTCTAAGTCAAACATAAGAAACCTTACAACCCCAACCCCCCCCCCCCCAAACCGCTTACATTCAGTCTTAGAATCAATAACATGCATTGATTCCAAGGCAGAATCATGGCAATGTCTAGATAATAGGAGTCAAATGACTTGCTCAGGGTCACACAGCTGGGAAATATCTGAGGTTGAATTTGTACCCAGGACTCTCTAGGCCTGGTTCTCAATCCACTGAGCCATCTAGCTGCCCCCTAAGTGAAATATTTTATAAAATATAATTTAAAAGGGTAGGATGTTATTGTATTCATCATCTTCATACTGTGGGAAAATGACTAGTCAATGAGTTAAGAGATACTGGTTTGAGCCACTTTATAGTCAGGTAAGCCTTTTCATTCTTTAGCTTCAGTGTCTAATTCGTAAGATTTTAGATTAAACTACAGAGTATTGAAGGTCATTTCAATGTCTACCAAGGCATGAATAGAAATGATTGCCAATTAAGACATTCCAGATTCTAAAATAAATTCCCAAAATACAGATATGTTCCTTTCACAGAGTGTAGAGACTTATGAATTTCATGGGGAAATAAAGTTATTTCAGAAATTGTCTATAAGATGTTTACAAATAAAAGGGCTGATGTTAGTTGATAACAATGAAAAAAATTGAAGTCAAGAAAAAGGTGAGGAAAATGAACAAACATCAAAAAACCCAAAACATAACCATAGGAAATTGTTATGGAGCAAAAGGAGAGCAAAGCAGACATAGAAGAGGATAGTGAAAACAAAGCTACTACATGTAAAACTTCAAAGAAATGTATGAATTGGTGTCAGCCTCTGGAAGAACTAAAAAATATTTCAATAATCAATTAAGAGAGTCATAGCAAAAATGGAGAAGTAAAATGAAAGTAATGCAAGAAGAAAATAATAGCAGAATTAACCAAATGGAAAAGTAGGTCCAAAAGCTTACAGAAGAAAATCATTTCTTAAAAGTTAGAATTGGGCAAGTAGAAGCTAATGGCTTCATGAGACATCAAGAAATAATAAAACAAAATCAAAAGGATGAAAAGACAGAAGAAAATGTAAAATATCTCGTTGAAAAAAACAACTCACTTAGAAAATAGATCCTAGAGAGACAATTTAAGAATTATTGCACTGCCTGAAAGCCATGATAAAAACAGCAACAATAACAAAAAAGAAATCCAAGCCTGGACATCATAATACAAGAAATTATCAAAGAAAATTGTCTTGATGTTTTTCAACAAGAGGGTAAAATATAAATGGAAAGAATCCACACATCACCTCCTGCAATAAAACCCCAAATGACAATTCTCAGGAATATTGTAGCTAAATTCAAGAGCACTCAAGTCAAAGAGAAATTACTGTAAGCAGCCAGAAAGAAACCATTCAAATACCATAGAACTATAGTCAGTATTACACAAAACTTAGTAGCCTTCATATTAAAGGATAATAAGTCTTGGAATATGATATCCTGGGAGGCAAAAGATCTAGGTTTGCAATCCAGAATCACCTACCCCTCAAAACTGAGTATATTCTTTCAAGGGAAAAATGGTTATTTTAATGAAATAGAAGATTTCCAACCATCCCTGGTAAAAATATGAGACCTAAACAGAAAAATTAAATGTCCAAACACAAGACCCAAGAGAATTCTAAAATGTTAAATAAGAAAGAAAATTTAAGAGATTCAATATGATCAAACTATATATATATATATAGTAATGGGGATAATTTGAGGAAAAATGTGTGGTAAAAGGGGATTTTGAAAGCAGGTTGTCAGGGACTTGCTAAGTAGGAAATCTAGGTTACAGGTAGGCTGGAATATGGAGATTCAGGATATAATATGGCTGATGTCAGGAGTATAACACTGAAAGGAATCAAAGATCTTCAGGGAGAAGAGGAATTAATCTAAACAGGCAAATACAGCAGGCTTTACAGACTGGGACTTAGACTTAGAGACAAACTGAGAGAAATAGACTGAACTGAAATTAATCACAGGCTTTAATTAATTTCACAGGAAGGGACTTGTTTTGAAGTTACACCTTCCTTCAAGATGGATACCCCGGCTTCCCTTCAAGCCCAGAGTATGTTAATTCTTTCCCTCTTCTTCCCTCTCTTAATAACTAACTGACAAATTATACTAATAGGTCTGTTGAAACACAAAAGGGTTTATTATCGTTAAAGGATGATTTGTCAGGAAAGTGGATTGAGGAAGCCCTAACAATTGTCTCAGGAACCTCAGGTGGGAGAAGGGAGGCAGAGATGGAGTCTGAGCAAGGACCTGCCTTAACTCAACTTACAAGGTGCTCTTGATATCTAAAAGGAATAAATGATGACTGACTAATTTCTTCATATATAATACTGTCAAATTATATTTAAACCCTTCACAGATTTGAACTCCTCTCTAATTTACTCTCCTTATTAACTCCACAGACATATAAGGTTAGGGAAGGAAGGTAGGAAATAATAAAGGAAATGAAGATACCAAGGGTTTATCCAAAATAACAATTCTTAAATAAATATTTCAAAGCTAGGCTAAATTTCAATTCTACAGATAGGTAAGGAAGCAGCTCAGCTGGTCTGACCCTCTCCACGAGATTTCCCAAACCAACTGAATTTTTCCCTCAAGATTCCAAACTCCTAACTGATTACAGAACTCAGCCAAAGCTTGAAAAAACTATCATGACCCCGTCTCTCTATACTACAATATATGTATATATACATATATACATATTATGATTATGAATATCATCTTTCCACATAGGTATATATAGTTATATATTATAGGTATATATACCCATGTGGAAAGATGATATTCATAATTATTATGATTATGAATATCATCTTTCCACATAGGTATATATAGGTATATATTATAGGTATATATACCTATGTGGAAAGATGATATTCATAATTCTTTAAAGTTTTTATCAGCATTAGAGCATGTAGAAGGAGTCATCATGGATAGAGGTTATGGGAGTAAGCTGCTTAGGATAACATGATATGCAAAAAAATTAAGGGGTGAAAAAGAGGATTTAACTGAGAGAAAAAGGAAGGGAGATATGGAACAGGATAAATTACCTCACCTATTGAGGCATTAAAGATTATTACAATGGAAAGGAGAATGAGGATGGTAACAGGCAATGCTTAAAACTACTCTCATCATAATTGGTTCTGGGAGGGAATAACAATTGTCCTCATTCAGGTATAGAGTCCTATCTTACCCTATAGAGAAGTAGGAGGGGAAATGAGACAAGAGAGGGGTAATGGAAGGGAGGGGGACATAAGGGTGGTGATTATAAACAAACCACTTGTGAGGAAGGACAAAATGAAAAGAGAAAAAGCAGGATCAAAAGAAGAAAAAAAGATGGTGGGGGAATAAACAGTTAGTAATCATCACTGTGAATATGAATGGAATGAACTCACCCATAAAATGGAAGCAGAAACCAGAGAGGATTAAAAACAAGAATCCTACCATATGTTGTTTATAAGAAACACTTTTGAGGCAGGAACACACGCAAAGTAAAGGTAAGAGGCTAAAGCAGAATTCATTGTGCATCATCTGAAGTTAAAAAAAAAGCAGGAATAGAAAACATGATCTCAAAGCTAAAGCAAAATAGATCTAATTAAAAGAGATCAGCAAGGAAATTATATCTTGCTAAAAGGTACTATAGACAGTGAAGTAATATCAGTACTATATATATATATATATATATATATATATATATATATATGCAACAAATAGTGTAGCCTCTGAATTTTCAAATGAGAAATTAAATGAGCTTCAGGAGAAAGATAGTAAAACTTTACTAGTGGGGAATTTCACTTTTTCTCCTTTCAGATATAGATAAATTGAATCAAGAAAAATAAATAAATAAAGAAAGAAAGAAAGAAAGGAAAAAAGAAAGAAAGAAAGGAAGGAAGGAAGGAAGGAAAGAAAGAAAGAAA
>NC_058132.1:376286406-376343758 GCF_016433145.1 Gracilinanus agilis | reverse complement strand
GAGAGAGAGAGAGAGAGAGAGAGAGAGAGAGAGAGAGAGAGAGAGAGAGAGAGAGAGAGAAACAGGGAAGGAGAGAGAAGAAGGTGGTAGAGGGAGAGGGAGAGTGTGGAAGAATTACAAACTCCTGAGCAAATTTTCCTCTTCTGAATATATGGATCTCCTAACTCTTGAATATTAAATAACTCTGAAAACAGCCAAGTTTAGCTCTGCCCAAGCATCATTCAAGCAATCAAACCACAAGCATTGATTAATCTAAATAATTTCTGTGAAGATACAAATACAAAAAAGCAGTGTCTTCTTTAAAGAAGCAAATTCTATTGGAGGAAACAATATGAAAGGGTTGAAATATCCTTTGTCTGGACAAAACGATAGATCCTGCTGCCTAGGAGGTCCTACTTTCTCTAATTAGGAGGAAGGCTTAGGAATTACATCATTTTTAAACAACGGTTTTAAGATCAAATGGGTGAGCACATGTAGCTCCCATATGCTTCTCCTGGCTTCTCCATCATTGTCCCAGCTGTTGCCATTTCACGGGCATGGGAAAGTTCACTCTTTAAGTCAACCACTGATGGGGACTGAGAGGTTGCAGAGAATGAGCCAGGGGGAAGAGAAAAACATAGTTGTTTTTGCACTTGTGTCCTCTCAAGAATAAAAGTAGATGGGAACAATAAAGGCATAAAAAGTGGATCAAACTATGCAAATATGTCAACTCACTTTACTTGGTTCACACAAAGGATGCTGTCTACCAATGGAGTATGTTCTCCAGAGTCTCAAGTCAATCCAACTCATTCAGGGAAAGTGAAAAGGAATAGGACAAATCCAGTCACTAAAATTTAATCAGGAACTATCTGCTTTCCTTTTAATTAGTACTAATAAATATGCCCATATTCACAAAAGTGAAGAGAGAGGCTCTAAATAAAGGCTTGTTCAGTCATTTTCCAGTCATATCTGACTTTTCATGTCCCTGTTTCTGGTTTTCTTGGTAGAGATACTAAAGTGGTTTGCCATTTCCTTTTCTAATTCATTTTTACAGAAGAGGAAACTGAGGTAAACAGGGTTGTGACTTGTCCAGAATCACACAGCTAGCAAATGCCTGAGACTGGATTTGAACTCATATCTTCTTGAATCCAGACTGGCATTCAATCTGCCATGCCACCTTGCTGCCCTCAAACAAAGACTTATTTCTGGGCAATTCATCAAATTGAAATGGAAATTCTCCTAGTAAACCCATTATATAGATTTGATTCTATTGCTTATATGTCCTAACTTCTCTAGGAACAAAAAAAGGAACTCAAAATGACTGGTGGTCCCTTAGTGGAAGGCTGCACTCACATTTCAGAGTTCTTGATCTTTAGATTTACTAAGGAATAAACTATATAGGAAAGGCTCTAAAATGTGGGGTAACTGACACAGTAAAATCAGATAGGCCCTTTGTCAGTAGCACCTTGCAAAAGGAGGAAATAAATGAGTTAAGTTAATGCTATTTATAGAAGTCAGAAACATAAAGCCCAGGATTTAGGCAGAAATTAATTTAGCAAACAGAAGACAGGGTAAAGTGGAAATAGTGTTATACAATAGAAAGAACATTATATTTGGCACCAGAGAAACTGTTTTGAACTCCAACCTGGTCCTTACTATTTGTGTGATTAACCTTTGCAGATATCAGTTTCTTAATTGTGAAAAAGAGGGAACTGGTAGATGTTCTCTAAGATCCCTTCCAAATTGAAATTCACAAACCTATGAAAATTGTAGGATAACCCACATCCAAATCAGGAAAGAAAGAGGAAAAAAAATCAAGTGGTTGTTCAGTTATGTCCTGCTCTTCATGACACCCTTTGGGATCTTGGCAAAGATATTAGAGTGATTTGCCATTTCTTTCTTCAGCTCATTTTACAGATGAGGAAACTGAGGCAAAAAGAATTTAAATGACTTGCCCAGGGTTCCACAGCCAGTAAGGGTAGGAGATCATATTTGAACTCTTAAAAATGAGTTTTCCTGACTCCAGACCTGGTGCTTTGTGCACTATGCCTCCTAGATGCTCTTTAAAAATCATGAGGAAAACATTATAAACACCAGTGTTCAGGCATACAGGCTTGACTATGTACAAGGCTAGACAGATAGATCACAGGATTTTAGACATGGAAGTACCATAGGGATCACCCAGATTCCAAAACCTTTTATTAAATTTAAAAATATTAATGATTTCATCTCTCTATCTATATATTTGTATGTATATACATATATGTATATTTCTGTATTGATACAAAAAATTAAAGAAAAATTAAAAAAGCAGATGAGCTAAAATAACACTTGTTCTTCATCTATAGTCCCATACCTTTGCAAAGAAAAGAGGGATACACATCTCATCTCTTCCTTAGGGACAACCTTGGAAGCTATGATTAAGTGCTTAAGACACAGGGTTGATTTGTTGTCCATTTACACTATTAAAATCATTATATGTGTCGTTTTTCTCATTCTTCATACTTCATTTTGTTTCAATTCTATGTTTTCCAATCCTTCTCTGTATTCTTCAAAAACTCTGTAGTTAGTCAGAAGACTTGGATTCAGATTCTGCCTTGGAAGCTTTCTTTCTGTATAACCTTTTGGCAAGTCTCTTCACTTCTATGAAATTCAGTTTCCTTAGTCAGTCAACTAGTTAGATCATTTATTCAATGATCACTATGTGTTGGGCAGTGTGCAAAGCCCTAGGAATACAAATACAAGCCAAAAAAAGAGTCATTGACCTGAAAGAACTGACATTCTATTTGAGGAAGACAAAATATAGAAAAAGAGGCTGAAAAGGGGTGGGGAAAGAAAATATCCAGCACAGATACCTTTCCTCATCTATAAAATGAAAGATTTGGACTAGATGTCTTCTGAGGACACTTTTGTCTCTAAATCTATGTTCCAATAATATTAGTCCCTTATTTGTCATTTTTAAAAGCAAATATTAAACCTTATTGGCCATTTATAACAATTCATGTGGGCTTTCTGAGAGCAGGTTCTGTTAAGGAGGGGGACAGAGCAATGAAATACAGTGGATTCTGCAGAAATGATGTAAACTTCTAAGATGGGGAAACTAACACTGAATAGGGAATTTGGGGATCCTAAAATTCCATGTTTGCCTATTTTGTGATTTTGCTTAATGCTGGTCTCAGTGATTCCCTGACATAGACCCCCAAGCTGAAGATAAGCCTTTGGAAAAGTCAAAATAAAAAAAAATAAAATTAAGTTGTAGATTTATTAACTATGCAGGGGGTCTCCATGGAGACATACTCTCACCATGGAGACCTTTCATTAGATCACTTTTCCTAAAATTATCACTATACCTTATGAAGAATTGTGGCTCTAATGTCAGAGACACAAAACTTTTAAAAAATCTAGTACCTCAAGGGTGGCTAAAGCAGCCCAATAGACCAGAAAGGACTTCTGGGGTTAAGCTTCTAGAGGCAGGTATTTCTGGCCATCATTCTCACCCCCTCCCATGAATACATGAGAAAACCCTGGAGCTAAGTTGTTGCCAGCTTAGCCCTATTGGAAATGAGTCATTCTCACAACACCCTCTGTCCTCTCTCTCCAGTGTCTGAGGAAAAATCCAGCAAACAAGCCTTGTCTCACTGCAGGGGAATCACCATGGCAATGCAACCCCATGCCCACCATATGTCGTCACCAGCATGTTAAAGAGAACCCAGCACTGGGACTGTGGGAGGGAGAAGCCACACCAGCAATGTGATTCTATAAATGTGGAAATCAAAGTGCCAGTACATATGTGTGCACACACATACACAGGTAAGAAAAAAAAATCACATTTACATATAACCTTAAGCTTTTTAAGTTTTTAAAATTTTTATGGATGCCTTTTGAATATCAATCAGCCATTTCTTTTTGTACTCTACTTTTCTATAGAACATTTCCTTGCAACAAGGAAAAACACATATGGAAAACTACTAGGTACAGTGACCTCATCTAATAGTATATTACAACACTGCATATCCTCCGATCCCTATATTTCTATGGAGAGGAGAGCTATGCTACAGTTTAATTATCACCAAATGTTTTCCTCACAACTATTGGGTGAGTTAGGATTAACAGATACTTAACCATTATTTAATGAATAAATAATGCTTATCTTATTAATGAGGAAATTAAGCACAAATGCCATATATGACTTACCCCTTGCCACATGTCCAGTAAATATGAGAATCTAAATTTGAACCCAGGCTCCTGTTTTAAGTTCTAGCTCATTAATAACAGAGATGTGGATGCATCTAGCATTAAATGATTGGCCCTTGTATCACATGGCTAAATTGTGAAATCCAAGGTGGGATCTGGAAGGTTCAGTTCCACTTCTCCAATGGGACACTGTGATTTCTACCTTGGTAGGGGTAAATAAGGTATGTCAAAGAGGTGTACTCATTCTTTCATTCTCCTGGCTCCAAGAGAAGTATTTGACTAAAATTCTAGCCATCTATCAACTCTCAAATACTTTTATTCTAGAAGTATGATTATTTCGGGTTTTAAGAGGAATGTCACTTTCTCTAATTGCTCTCACGGTGTGGGAGCAACCTTTGACCTATTCTGGACTCTTTTAATTCCCTTCTACCAAACACTTGGCACCCAAATGTCAATAATGGATAAACCTCCTTATCAGCGTAAGCAATAAAATAGAATTGGAGAAATCATTCAGACAACCATGGACAAATATTCATTTGAATATAAGAATAAACAAGTTCTTCTGGACGAAGATAAGATCTTAGCTCAGCTAAGAAGAGAGAAAATTATTTCAAATGGAGGAATCTACTCAGTAATCTCTAAGGTTGCAGGTTTTATAAATCAAGGGGCATGTTAAGAGCTAGTTTTTTTACATATCTCTGGCTTTAGGGTGACATTCAAAAGTTTGACTTCTGTAAGCAAATATCCTTTTTTGCTTTTTCAGGCAGTCCTTAGGTTTCCTATTCTAAAGAAATCCCTCATCTACCCATACAGTATTGGCAAGTCTTGTTCTCTTAGCCAATCAATGGTCCTTGAATGTAGTACACAGAACTGTCCCTCATGAAACACTGCCTCAAAGAACTTTGTTACCCCTATTTAAAACAAAGGAATAGGCTTTGTCCCATTAGTTATAATATGATCAGATAAGTGAAGTAATATAATTTATTAGTGTTAAGTATATATTTATTTAACCACTGACTCCACTGGCTCCATTGGCCAAAATATGCTTGCTTCCTTGGGAAATCATTTTACCCTTATGCAGATTTTAAAACTTATTGAAATACCTCACTTCTCACTATGCTCCTTTTACTATCAGACCAGAGATTGGAACCTAGAGGGCTTAACTCTTTCAGTTTCAAACCTCCAATACTATGGCCCACAAAGTCTCATGTGACCCCCTATATTTAGGTAAACACAATCATACTTTATTTTTTACCCTAGTCATATTCTAATGGTTGCCTTCCTTGTACTTCCCCATTGCCTCATCCCCTATAGGTATAGAAACACAATCCGAAAGCTACTTTTCCTACTGGAAATGTTTCATCAATCTACTTCTTTGGGACTCCAGTAACCTTTCCTATAACTTTTCAAATCAAAGTACCATTACCTTTCTCTGGCCACATCCTGCTATATATGTCACCCCTACTTTATTATAATGTGATCTCCTTCAAGGCACAATCTGTTCTTCTTCTTCTTCCTTCTCCTCCTTCTCCTCCTTCTCCTCCTTCTCCTCCTTCTCCTCCTTCTCCTTCTCCTCCTTCTTCTCCTTCTTCTCCTTCTTCTCCTTCTCCTCCTCCTCCTCTTCGTCCTCCTTGTCCTCCTTGTCCTCCTCGTCCTCCTCCTCCTCCTTCTTCTTCTCTTCCTCCTCCTATTTTTCCTCCTCTTCCTGCTCCTTCTTCTCTTCTTCTTCCCCCTCCTCCTCTCATTTGGTGACCTCATAAAGTCCCAAGGATTTAATTGTAATTTCTTCAAATTATCCACAGATATCTATATCAAGCTCTATTCTCTCTTTGGAGTTTTCTTCCTGCATTTTAGGTTCATAGATTTAGAGCTAGAAAGGATCTTAGAGAGGGTCCTTAACCTATAGTCCATGAATAGATTTCATGAAATCTGTGAATCTGAATAGGAATTATACACACACGCACATATGTATAACTATATCTCTTCATTCTTTTAGCCTCAATAAAATTTAGAATATCCTTGAATTATTTTTTTTTAAAGACGATACTTGGAAGGATCCCACAGGTTTCATTAGACTGATAAAGGCATCTGAGACACCAAAAATGTTAAGAACCTCTTATCTAGCCTAATGCCTTGATTTTATAGAGAAGGAACCTGGAGCGTAGGGAAGTGTTAATACAGAAGGTAAGTGACTTAGCCAAAGATACTTGAGCATATCAGAGGCTGGATTTAAATTTGTTAAAAACTGCCTTTTGAACATTTCAAAATGTATGATACATATTTATCCAAAACTCAATGTGTTAAAAACAGAACTCATTATTCTCCCTGCCCCATTCACCCCTCTCCTAAACTTCTCTGATTTTGTAAAGATGTCATCATCCTTCCAAATTTCCAAGTTCACATCTTTGGTTATCTTCATTGTTGTTCCATTGTTTCTGTCATGTATGATTCTTCTGGACACCATTTGGGGTTATCTTGGCAAAGAAATTGGAGTGGTTTGCCATCTCCTTTTTTAGCTCATTAGACAGATGAATTGACTGAGGCAAACAGACTAAAGTGACTTACCTAATGTCTGATGCCAGAATTGAATTCAGAAAGATGAGTGTTCCTAATTGGAGACCAGACACTCTCTTTTATTATCTTCTACTCCTCACTTCATCTCACTTTGCCTTTCCAATCATTTGCTAGTCTTGTTATCTCTATCCTTATAACATCTCTCTCATCTGTTATCTTCTTTATGTTTTCACCTGAATATCAAACCCATATCTCTTATTTAGACTATTGTACTAGACACCTAATTGGTCTCCATGCTTTAATTTTCTTCCTATTCCAATCCATCCTTCACATACCTGCTAAAGCTATTACTTTAAAACTGAGGTCTTAATATATAGGTACTTATGAAAGTGGACCTTCCTGCTAGCCCTCATAATGTATGCTCCCCTTATTTCTGTGCCCTTATACTTGCTGTCCTTCCTGCCCTGAATGTACCATTTCCTAAACTATATCTCTGGAATATCTTACTTTTTTCAAAACTTATCTCAAGCACCTCTTGATCTCCCCTACCTACTATATGTTTCCCTCAAAAAAAATCTGTGCATATTTATTTTAAGGGAAGCCAGGTGGCGCAGTGGATAGAGTCCCAGGTCTAGAAGCAGGCAGACCTGAGTTCAAATCTGTTCTTGAATGTTTGTTAACTGCATGATCCTAGGCAAGTCACGCTGATCATTTGCTTTAGTTTCCTCACCTGTAAAATGAGCAAGAGAAGGAAATGAAAAAACCTCTCCAATACCTTTGCCGAGAAAATCCTAAATAGGATCACAAAGAATTGGACAGGACTGAAAAATAGTAGAAACACACACACACACACACATACACACACACACAGTTATTTGTGTGTGTGTGTATGTGAGTGTGAGTGTGAGTGTGTGTGTGTGTGTGTGTGTGTGTGTGTATCATTGTCTCCCTAAAAGACTATATACTCTTTTGGGGTAGGGACAAAGATTTCCATTTTTGTATTTTTCTCTGGAAAATTATAGGTGCTCAATAAGTGCATGCTGACTTGAGACGATTCACGGGGTTATTTTCTCTTACCCCATGACTCCAAAAAAAGAGTAGCTTATTGGACTGGAATATTTAACAATGATTTAATTACTTTTAATATACTGTGTTTGGTGAGTCAAGGATATACATGGGGTACCTCAAAAATATTAGTATAGTTTGAACAAAGCTTAAAATAACACTAAAATTTTTGGGAAACAATAGAAAATATATTTTAGAAAGTTTTTTTTTTGCTCCAAAGGGGGATAGGGATGAGTAACTAATATGTTATTTCATTGGAATAGGGAATTTTCAGGGAGAAATTTTCTCTCCTTGTGTAAATAGGCACTTCTCTGAAACTTTTAGTGTAGAATTGTTATTCAATCATTTCAGTCATGTGTGACCTTTAATGACTTCATATGGAGTTTTCTTGGTAAAAATACTAGAATAGTTTACCCTTTCCTTCTCAAGCTCATTTGGCAGATGAGGCAACTGAGGCAAACAGACTCAAGTGACTTACCCAGGGTCACTAAGCTAGGAAGTGACTGAGGTCAGATTTGAACTGAAAGAGAAGAGCATTCTTGATTCCATAGCTGTCTTTCTATACAGTGTGTCACCTAGCTGCCCCTAGTATAGAATTCTGAGAGATTGAGAGACTTGCTCTGGCTTATACAACTAGTGTGAGACAGGGGTGGGGTTTAAATATAGGTCCTCTTGACTACAAAATTATATTTTAATTTTAAAAAAAATTCTAAAATTTAATTAACCAGAAAACTTAACCAGATTATCATATTCCCTAGTGAAACAATAATAAATTAAGTAATCAAATATTTATGCAGAACCTATAATCCAGTCAGTATGGAAGACAGAAAGAAATATAATATAGTCTGTGCTTTGGAAATTTTCCAATCAAGGGAGTAGGATCTTGATTACAGTCATTGAAAAAGTAATTTTATATACCAAATATAGAATATGAACTTTCAGTCTTATTTATCTTTATGTCTCTTCTAGTTCCCCAAACATCTAGTGCCTTGTACAATTGAAACTGATTTCAAGAGTAGTCATGATATTAGACAAACACTGGGCTGGTCTTTATCAGGTCTTCATTCATGACCTGAGAAAACAGAAAACCCTGTCATTATTATCAAATGGACAGATAGCTCTCATAATGTCCTTCAGTAAAAAATAATCAGTTACGACTACTTAACTCTTCTTTGTATGATTGTGTGTCAGTAAATATGACTTTGTAGGATGCTAAATCTAACACCAGTATACTGCACCAAGTTATCTGGCATGGACAGTTTGAAACAGACACTTTTACACTGATAAAAAGTGATTCATTCATCTTCTTGTAGGGTGTGAGATGTTGATCTAAACCTAATCTCTCCCATATTGTTTTCCAATTTTCCCAACAGTTTTTGTCAAATAGTGGATTTTTGTCCCAAAAGCTGGGCTCTTTGGGTTTATCATACACTGTCTTGCTGATGCCACTTACCCCAAGTCTATTCCACTGATCCTCCCTTCTGTCTCAGCCAGTATCATATCATTTTGATGACCACTGCTTTATAGTGTTATATTGAATCTCTGGGAGCCAAGAGTCCATACTGTTGATTGACAGGTGGATCTGTTGGATATCGGAATGTTCCCAGAGGGCATGAGGACAGGGGAGAGAGTGGTTGGCCCAGGGTGGTATAAATTCCCTGGCAGCCCTGGCTGAGGGTGCTTTCCTTCCCTGAGACCTGAGATCTGTGGATCCTGGTCTTTTGGGATTGAGACTTGCTGGGCTCAACCCTGCAAGATCCTCTTGTCTTGTTATGATAAGATCATCAACCTGTACCCAGACCATCATCTTCTAATTCTATTGCCCCTAGATATTAGTAAATCAATCCTCTTAGCTATCTAGGTTTCCCAGTGCCTGGGAGGGATCTGGGAAGCGGGCAGGAGAAGAAGAAGAGGGTGGAAAGGGTGGATATCCTAAAGACTGGTGAGGCATATCATCCAGCAAAGAAGAAGAAGCTGAAACATCAAGCAGCAGTTTGCCTACTCTGTTTAGGCTGTGGCCAGGCTGGACCAGAGAGGAGCTAACCATCCTCATTCATTACTGCCTACAGTTTTAAGGGTTTATCATTACCAAATTTAGTTAGGGTTTCCCAATACCTCTATCCAATCCAATACCCCATCTTTGTTAAGTACAGTCAAAGCCTTTTAAAGTACCTTCCTGAAGTGGTTATCCATAGTTTCATTGGGAAGGGAGATACACAGTCAGAGACAAATCGTTACCAAGCTAATAGAGCCCATTTACACTATCAATCAACCCCAGATGAGATCTGAAGGGATATCATCCATTGACCTGAAGGATCCTGCCTGGCGACTGTTATAAAGGAGGGAGGTGTCATATCATCTAACTAGGGCAAGCATTAGTTGATCTTGCCCTAGCCACCTATCTGGGCTATCACTGTTGTCACACATTTACCAGTGGTAGTATCCAGTTTAGGTCCTCTCCCTCTCTATGAACATCTACATTTTTCTTTATTTTATAACAATAGTATAATTTAATATCTGGTACTGCTAGGCCACCTTCCTTCATGTTTTTTTTTCATTATTTCCCTTGATATTGTTGATCTTTTGTTCTTCGAAATGAATTTTGTTATAGTTTTTCCTAATTCGGTAAAAAAGTTTTTTGGTAGTTTGATAGGTATGGCACTAAATAAGTAAATTACCTTGGGTTGAATGGTCATTTTTATTATGTTAGCTTGTCCTACCCATGAGCAATCAATGTTTTTCCAGTTGTTTAGATCTAGTTTTAATTGTTTGGAAAATGCTTTGTAGTTGTATTCGTATAATTCCTGAGTTTATTTTGGCAGATAGATTCCTAAGTATTTTATATTGTCTAGGATGATTTTAAATGGTGTTTTTCTTTCTAAGTCTTACTGCTGTGATATGCTGGAAATATATAGAAATGATAATGATTTGCATGCATTTATTTTATTCCGCAAATTTGCTAAAGTTGTTGATTATTTCTACTAGCTTTTTAGTTGAATCTCTATGATTTTTTAAGTAGACCATCATATCATCTGCAAAGAGTGATAGCTTAGTCTCCTCAATGCCTATTTTAATACCTTCAATTTCTTTTTCTTCTCTAATGGCAATTGGTAGTGTTTCTAGTACAATGTTAAATAATAGAGGTGATAATGGGCATCTTTGTTTCACACCTGATCTTACTGGGAAGGCTTCTAATTTATCCCCATTGCATATGATGCTTGTTGACGGTTCTAGATATATACTGTTTATTATTTTTAGGAAGGTCCTTCTATTCCTATACTTTTCAGTGTTTTCAGTAGGAATGGGTATTATATTTTGTCAAAGGCTTTTTCAGCATCTATTGAGATAATCATGTGATTTTTGTTCATTAGCTTGTTGATATGGCCAATTATGTGAATGGTTTTCTTAATATTAAACCAACCTTGTATTCCTGGTATAAATCCCACCTGATCATAATGAATAACCCTCATGATCACTTCCTGGAGTCTTTTTGCTAGTATTCTATTTAAGATTTTCTCATCTATGTTCATTAGGGAGATTGGTCTGTAGTTTTCTTTCTCTGTTTTTGATCTACCTGGCTTTGGGATCAGTAACATATTTGTGTCATAAAAGGAATTTGGTAGAACTCCTTCTTTGCTTATTATGTCAAATAATTTGTATAGTATTGGAATTAGTTGTTCTTTGAAGGTTTGATAGAATTCACTTGTGAATCCATGTGGTCCTGGGGATTTTTCCTTAGGGAGTTCTTTGATGATTTGTTCAATTTCTTTTTCTGATATGGGATTATTTAAGTATTCTATTTCTTCTGCTGTTAATCTGGGCAATTTATATTTTTGAAAATATTCATCCTTCTCACCTAGATTGCTATATTTATTGCCATATAAGTTGGCAAAATAGTTTTTAATGATTGTCTTAATTTCCTCTTCATTAGAGGTGAGGTATCCCTTTTCATCTTTGATACTGTTAATTTGGTTTTCCTCATTCCTTTTTTTATTAGGTTTACCAAGTACTTTTTCAGTTGTATTTTTTTCAAAGTACCAGTTTCTGGTCTTATTTATAAATCCAATATTTCAGAATGGGTGAATGACTTGAATATAAAGAAGGAAACTATAAGTAAATTAGGCAAACACAGAATAGTATACTTGTCAGATCTTTGGGAAAGAAAAGTTTTTAAACCAAGCAAGAGTTAGAAAAAATTACAAAGTATAAAATAAATAATTTTGTTTTCATTAAATTAAACAGTTTTTGTATAAACAAAATTATGCAACCAAAATTAGAAGGAAATCAACAAATTGGGAAAAAATCTTTTTAACAAAAACCTCTGAAAACAGTGTAATTACCCAAATATATAAGGAGCTAAATCAATTTTACAGAAAATCAAGCCATCCCCCAATTGATAAATGGGCAAGGGACATGAATAGGTAATTTTCAGATAAAGAAATCAGTACCATCTATAATCACATGAAAAAGTGTTCTAAATCTCTTATAATTAGAGGAATGCAAATCAAAAAAACTCTAAGGTACCACCTCACACCTTGCAGATTGACTAACATGACAGCAAAGGAAAGTGGTGAATGTTGGAGGGGATATAGGAAAATTGGGACATTAATGCATTGCTGGTGGAGCTGTGAATTGATCCAACCATTCTGGAATGCAATTTGGTACAATTTGGGCTTTAAAAGACTGTCTGCCCTTTGATCTAGCTATACCACTGCAGGGTTTATACACCAAAGAGACCATAAGGAAAAAGATGTACAAAAATATTTAAAGCTGTACTCTTTGTAGTGGCAAAACAAAAACAAAAACAAAAACAAAAACTTGAAAACGAAGGTATGCCCTTCAATTGGGGAATGGCTGAACAAATTATCCTATCTGCTGGTGATGGAATACTATTGTGCTCAAAGGAATAACAAACTGGAGGAATTCAATGTGAATTGGAAAGACCTCCAGGAATTGATGCAGAGTAAAAGGAGCAGAACCAGGAGAACATTGTACACAGAGACTGAGATACACTGTGGTAAAATTGAATGTAATGGACTTCTCTACTAGCAACAATGCAATTATCCAGAACAATGGGAGGGACTTATGAGAAAGAAAACTATCCACACCCAAAGGGAGAACTGTGGGAGTAGAAACATGGAAGAAAAACAACTGCTGGAACACATGGGTTGGGGGGGGATGTTATTGCAGATGTAGACACTAAATAATTACCCTAGTGCAACTATCAATAACATGGAAATAGGTCTTGATCAGTGATACATGTAAATCCTAGTGGAATTGCATGTCAGCTTGGGGGGTGGAGGGGAGATTTGAGGAGAGGGAAAGAACCATGGGAAAATATTCTAAATAAAATAAATTAATCAATTAAAAAAAAGTGATTCATTCAGACTAGACTCCTTAAACCTTAACCTCTTTAAAAAAAAGAAATACTTTCTTCTCCCATATCTTTGCATTAACTATTCTCAGTGCTTAGACCTCTCTCCTTTTTCACCTTCAGCTTTTAGAAGTCCTGGTTTCCTTCAAGATCCCAGTCAAACATTATCTTCTATATGAAGCCTTTCCAGATTCACCCAGCTACTAGTATAATCCCTCCAAAAACTACCTTGTATTCTTTTTGAATATATATGTATATATATATATGTGCATATATATATATGTTTGTGTGTGTAGTTATTGTTCACCATTCATTTTTTAATAATAGTAATGACTTTAGCAAAGTTGCAGGATCCAAAATAAATGCACATAAATCAGCATTTCTATATATTTCCAACACATCACAGCAGCAAGAGGTAGAAAGAGAAACACCATTTAAAATTACCCTAGACAGTATAAAATACTTAGGAATCTATCTACCAAAACAAATACAGGAATTATACGAACATAACTACAAAACACTTTCCAAAAAAGTAAAACTAGATCTAAACAATTGGAAAAACATTGAGTGCTCATAGGTAGGATGAGCTAACATAAAAATGACCAATTTACACAAATTAATTTACTTATTTAGTGCCATACCTATCAAACTACCAAAGACCTTTTTTACTACATTAGAAAAAAACTATAACAAAGTTTATTTGGAAGAACAAAAGATCAAGAATATCAGGGGAAATAATGAAAAAAAAACGTGAAGGAAGGTGGCTTAGCAGTACCAGATATTAAGCTATACTATAAAGCAGCGATCATCAAAACAATATGGTACTGGCTAAGAGATAGAAGGGAGGATCAGTGGAATAGACTTGGTGTAAGTGATGTCAGCAAGACAGTGTATGATAAACCCATGATGAATACTATCTTGACTTGCTTGTGGATTATATTTTCAGAGTCATACAAGTCCAAAGGCAAGACAAAAGTCAGGACAACTGGTGACGATTCAGCCTGCAGTGGATGATCTTGGCATCTTTAATATCTTACCAAGGTCTCAGCAATCCATAGAATATACTTCAGCTGCCCAAATGTCCACTGCAACAAATTGTTCTTGTCTGCCCTTTCTACCAGGGGAAGTCTTCATATATTTGGGATTAGGCATATGCCCAGAACACCAACATATTTAAACCTTATTGGCTACCATCAGCCTGGTTTAGCCCATCTGCTGATGGTTTTCTTGAGGAGTGGCTGCTGTGTGTGCTACAACTTCTTAGAGCCACAGGTGAGAGTTGAGTGCCAAGTAGACACCAAAGGTGGGTGTCTAACCCTAAAAAAGATGCTAGTACTCCATGAACACCCAATATAGATACCCACCTATATTTATATGCTATATAACTTAAATATAGTTTTTATTTATATTCAGTTTCTCTTCATTATAATGTTAGCTCCTTGAGGGCAGGAATGCTTTTTCTTTTGACTTTGTAAACTCAGCATGTAGTAGAGTACTTGGAGATAGTCTTACTTGCAGCTCAGCTGCAACAGCTGTCATATAGAGGAGAAACTCCTGTGGAGAAAGGGACTGCCCACTTGGCTACTACCAACATCAACTGCTAACAAACTAGCTCCAATGGATAGGCCCAAGAGCTCTTGGAATAGTAATAGGCTGACCGTTTATTTTCAGCTTATTCCCATCAGTCATCACTGAAAGGAGCACTCTTTATGGAAAAATGGCACATTATCTCTAACTCCTCTCCAAATTACAGACTAGTAACTGCTGAGGATTCATACAGGAAATGACTTGACACCCTGAGGATATACAAGGGGCATAATATTCTATATAGGTTCAACCAATTCAAACACGTAAGACTCTACTGGAGATAAAAACACATTTTTGAATTCAAGAGCTCAACGAACAACAGTGCTCCTTTCTCTACCCTGATCAATGGTCCTACTTCTAGCTCAGCCCTTTTAGCCATCCTCAAAAGAAACAATCCTTGTGGAAAGCTAGGTCCACCTTTCTCACCTTCACTGTTGACCAGTTACCATTGATAGATAAAACAAAAAATGTCTCATTAAAAGCAGTACCAACCTCTTCCTTGACCACTCCCTTGTTTCTGGACTATCCCCAAAACTTCAGTCCCTGAATGCACTCCTAAGGGAGATACAACCTAACAAATGCATCTGTAGGGAATTGTGCCTTCATCTCCCCAGCAACTGTAGCTCCTGAACATTCAGAGAAGAAAGTTCACATGGTTGAAGTTTTTGGAACTCCCAAGTTGCTGAATGTTTGGAAGGGATAAGATTTTGCTAATGGAAAAATATTCACATAGATGCATTACTTACTTTGTCACTGAGTCCTATGAACTATGGTTACTCTCTATTTGACTTGTATCTAAAATCTGTGTATTGTCTCTTTTAAACTCTGAGCTCTTTTAAAACAGGGTCTGCCTTACTCTTTTACTTATATGCCCTTTGCTTAGTCTAATATTTTCCACATCATAAGTGCATTCTTTCACTCATTCATTCATCTGTCCACTTATTAATGTATAAATACTTGTAGATAAATGGAATAAACAACCCAACATTTCTCTTGTATACCTTTAGCTCTCATGTTCATTTCATGAACACATCATCAATGAGAAAATTGGACCTCTAGACCTCTATAAGGCCCATGATCCATAGGAATGATGAAAGAGTGAAACACAAATAAAATTCTGAGATTGAGAGGAAGGAATTCATTCCATGTTTTGGGATGGATTTAAGGGCATGGAAATGGAAAATAGAGTGCCATGTTTTTGAGAAACAAAAAAAAAGCATTTCATTTTTCTAGGTCATGGAGTGGGAAGAAAAGTAACAGGTAGTTAAGTTTGAAACAGATTGGGTCCCTGACACACTTGGCATAGTGTCTGGCACATAGTGAGCAAGTTTGCACCAGAAGGCAGTATATGTAGGACACTTATGGGTCAGGCTTTTATGTGAGGTAGTGTACATCTAGAGAATACATGTCACGAAGACACATGAACAGAGGAGCAATCTATGCCTGTCAGACCACAAAGCCAATTTTTCTTCTGTTGGCATCATCATATGACTATCTATAGGACTTGCAGATAGTCCTTTCAATTACTCCACACACTAAGCATCTTTTCAGCTCCCTAATAGGCTTCATTTCTCTGCTACAACTATTTCCAGGTATTTAGTTCTCCTCAATGTCACTTAATACCTTTCCCATGATCCACTAGTGATGCTGTGTTCAGTAAATTTATCTCCTGTATAGTTCTGTTGACTATCCTTTTCAGCCAACTCTAAAACCTACTCAAGGGAACAAGGTAATAAATAAGTCTCTCCCCTTAAGAGAGGGCTAGGATTTTTGTTAACTTTCCCATTTAGCCTTCTACTATACCTCAATTATAGTGCTTATAAAAGGTGATGTTTGTAAGGACATCTGTTACTTTTTCTTCTATCTGTTAGAGGTTCTATGATTAGGAAGCATCTGCCCAATAGAACAGAGCTACAGTCCTCCTTGGTAGACTAATGAAACTTTCCTCCACTTTCATTATTCAATCTTCTTTGCCAATGGTTATGAAAGTCTTCTTCCCAGCCCAGATTTATTAGAAGGTAAGAAAATCCTAGGCTAAAATCAAATCCTCCCTTTGCAAACTATTTGGAACTTTTCTGTTTGTCTTATCTGAAGTTCTTTGACCTCCTTGAGTCTCTTAATTAAAGTGTCGTCTAACATAAAGTCTGAAACTCATTTTAGTTATTGTTATTCAATTGTTCAACCATGTCTGACTCTCTGTGACCCCATGGAGAAAACATGGATTTTTTTGGCAAAAATACTGGAATTGTTGGCCATTTCTTTCTCCAGTGTGTCCTCATTTTACAGATAAGGAACTGAGACAAGTAGCATTAAGCGACTTGCCCAGGGTTGCACAGCTAGTAAGTGTCTGAGTCTGGATTTGAACTCAGGAAGACAAGTCTTCTTGATTCCAAGCCCAGTACTCTATCCACTATACCATCTTTCTGCCCACGTAAATATATACATAGATGTATACACATGTGTACACATACATACATGTGTGTATCAATGTATAATACAAGAATTTAAGTCATCAAGAGTTAATTTTTTGGCATATAAAATGATCCTATCTACAGGGAATGAATAAGATTTACCAATATCCAACAATTTTTCTCTTAATGATTTAATCTTTTGTATTGTATATTTATTTCATATGTATTAAGTAAGTGTTCTCACATAGGCTATAAACTCCTTTAGGTCAAAGACCAAGCTTCTTTAATCTTGTATTCTGTTATCTCCTTTATACCATTGAAATCTCAAATGTCATACTTTGTTGTGCTTTGCTATTGCAATCTCTTCTACTCTATTGAAGCTTTGATATTTTAGGCAAAGTAATGCTAGGCTAGCATAATACAAAATAGAGTGGTACCTATTGAGACACAGTTAAAAAGTTGGTTGGCTGACAACAGAAGAAGAGAATGAATTTGGAGGAAGTTGCTCATATCCTTTCAGATGAGTCAGGGAGTCACATTTTATATTTTAAATTTTGAGTATATACTATTAATTCTACAATATGCTTGAAGGAAGCTATCCAACATAATATTTTTAAGTTCTTTGTTTTTTTCTCTTTTTCTCTAGATTATATGTCAATATGATTTTTAATATTAGTTTTCTGGTATTTTACAATCCATGTTCTCTCCCTCCCACCTCTTCCCTCTCCCCAGGAATGCATTTAATATGATATGGGATGTACATATATTATCATATAATACGTATTTCCATGTTTGTCATGTCATGTCATGAAACAAAAATGTATATTGGTAAAAAAAAAAGATTTTCTGTATTGGGCACAAATAAGAGGAAAGCAAAAGCTCTATATTAGAATCAAAACATTTTAAAATAAGAAGGGAATTTTACAAGTCATTTGCTGCCACATTTCAGCTGGTGAGATCATCTATCCTTTGCTTTTGTTGTGGGTGTTGTTCATTCAGTCATGTCCATGAGATTTTGTTGGATACTAGAAGCATTTGCTATTTCCTTCTCCTCTGTTTACATTAATGAAAGAACTTATATTCCATGAAAGAAATCATATTCCATGAGAGTTCTGGTATGCCTGATACTATGTATAAATTTTCCTCCCCTGCCCCCAGCTCAAATTCATATAATAACCTTTCATTGTATTTAAGTTCAATTTACTGTGCTACTGGGAGTACAAAGACAACAATAAAACCATATTTTTTCTCACATTTTTTTATAATAGTGAGGGGCAGGAACTGAATTTTTGTCTCTTTTAAATATTTTATCTCCAGCTTTTAGCACAGTGCCTGGAACACATTAAATACTAAAAAAAGTGTTAAATAAGTAAACCAGTGGCCTGATTGACTAGGAAAAACAAATATGTTCATATGAATTTGCACAGAGTAATTTGATGGTGGTGATGGGTACACAGATGAAACATCCTATAAGGTGATGTTTGACCTGATCCTTAGAAGAAGCTAGGAATTCTGAGATAGAGATTCAGATTGAGTATATTCCCAGCTTGGGGGGAATCCTATTTTAAGGCTGCAAAGGCAAGGGATTGAATGTTGTGTGTGGGGAACAGTAAGTAGGGCAGTTTGGCTGGAACATGAAATAGTATATTGTAAAGGACTTTAAATGCCAAATGGAGAAATTCATAGTTTATCTTAGAGGAAACATGGGCCCACTGGAACTTCTTGAGTAGAGGAGTGACATTGTAGAGGCTCTGTTTTACTCATTATGTAATGGAAATGAGCCTGAATCATTGAATATGTGGCAGGTCTTGTCAAGCTGGAAAAGCATGGAAAATGGGTCTGCTGATGTTTATTATTTGAAGATCAGTCTAGCTGTGTTCATAGATGCATCACAAGATTGATTATAGAGTGGTGATTTGTAAAAATTTTAATAATCTATGAAAGGATTAGATAAGTCAATTATGCAGTTGGAAAAACTTTGGTTCCTTTTTATATTGAAGTGTTAAGAGGAAAGCAATATGGAAATAGCTATGGCAAAAAAAGGCAAAGGTCATCAACTCCATCTGATCTCTGAGATGTTGCTAAGTAAAACTATTGGGTAATTTGAGTTGCCTTGGAACTCTCTTTCTTCATATAATAGGAGTAGAGATTTGTAACCCAAACCTAGATGTTGACTGGATTTTAGGAGTTTTAATTGAAAGAGATTGAGGAAGTCTGAAATAAAAGGACTTGGATCTGAGTAACTTTGCTGTGTGTATCGGGCAAGACCATGGCTTGAGTAATAAAACATAAAAATATACTAGGTGAATGACCTGGGTGATTTTTGATCAGGGCAATATATTTTTGATGAAAAAGAATTTCTAGATTCCAAAGACAATTTCAGAAATGATGGCTACTTAGTGAAGAATCAAGACAGAGAAGGCTGTACCAGTTATTAAAAAATCTTATCCTAAAGAAAGTAAAAATTTGGTTCTTAGTCTGGCTTTCTCAAGCAACACGGAACAAATCTGCTTCCTATTATAAATGAATTGTAGGATTAATCACTAGGGTCATCCCAACAGAAGCCTAGGCATTTCCTCATGCGAAAAGTAGACAGCTGTTTGCTTTAAAGCAAAGGAAAAAAAATGGAATCAATTGGCAATTAGAAGCCACAGGATCCACTTCATAAGCCATATTCCTTACGCCCATTCTAATTGCCTAGGATTACTGAAATGATTCTAATTTTATTGAAGAAAGTAGTTTGATTTTGATTTTGGCCACAGGATTGAATACCCTGTGGAAAGAGCAGATGACCCATTGTATATGTGACTGACCTATAAGCAGGCATATTTTAATAGTCATCTTTAAGTTCAAAATTGTTGTGAGATGCACACAATTCTATGAGATTTTGAATTGGAGATAGAATAGCAATGTGCTCCAAAGTAACTATATATTAACACTAAATAGGGAGAGAAAGTAAGATTTTTTTTATCTCATTTTAAAGAGCAGAATATAAGTTATTACAATTATAAAGTCAAAGAAAAGATATAGACTTTTATATCTCTTTAATAAAATATGTATGGAAAATGGTCTTAAGGGTTCTTTTAAACCTTAACATTTTTCACCTACTTTTTACTTAGTTTTTATGGAATCCACAAAAAGAAATTTTAGTAATGGCTTATGCATATATATATATAGCAATAATTACTGTTGTTTTCCAGATACAGAAGATCTCAAAAGCACATTTCCAAATGGCTGTTAAATATTATAAAAACAAACTTGGGATATATATTTAATTTGAAATAAATTCTTCTATCAGATAACTTAAAATAGGCCCCCTAAATAGCATTAAAATATAATGGAAACTATCAGATGCTACTTCAAAGGCCCTATTGGATTTTTAGAATGCTTCTAAAAGACATCCCATTTTTTTTTCAAGAAGGTTGGTTCTACATTAAAGATATCAACCACGAAGGAAAATATCTGTGAATAATGATGTTTTAAAACTACTATTTACATTTTACACATTAATTCTGCAACAAAATGTGATTTCAGTCAATCAGTTGCCAAGTATTTATTAAATACTTACAACGTGTCAGGGACATTAAAAATTTTTTTATAATTTATATGAAGAAACAGTTTTAACATTATTTTCTGACATTTTGCAATCTAAATTTTCTCCCTCCTTTTCTTCTACTTTCCCCAAGAGGCTAAATAAGCTGTCATAGGTAACTCCAATGTTGCCATTTTATACATATTTCCATATTCCTCATGTTATGAAAGAAGATAGATATTACACATATTAGAAAAACTCATGAAGGGAATAAAGCGAAAAATGGTATTCAATCTGCATTCAAACTCCAACAATTCCTTCTAGGACTGTAGGTAGTATTTTTCATTTTGAGTCCCTTGGGGTTGTTTTGCATCCATGCATTGCTGACAATTGTTTAGTTATTCACAGTTGATCATCATACAGCATTTCTGTTATTGTATACAATGTTCTCCTGGTTTTGCTTACTTCCCTTCGCATCAGTTCATATAAGTCCAGATTTTTCCAGAATCATACAGTTTGTTGTTTCTTATGTGTTAGGCAACTTGTTATAAACACTTTTGTTACAAAAAAAGTAACTATCCCCTCCTTGAAATCCTTCTTATATACTTCATTGAGGTATAGAGGGGATCCTAGTTAATAGAAATTTAAGTCTGCAGAAAGCAATCTCTGGAAGATACTATAAGACTGGAAAGATAATCTTTCATAGTTGACCATGGGTCAGTTCGGATAGGCTCATCATCAGGTTATCATCAATGTATAAATTATTTTCATGCTAGAGACTCAAAGGGATTGTCTAATAAGTGATGGAAAGGTGGTATTTTTGGTTGGGGAAAGAAATGTCCTGATGATGAAATCATAAGTCTTTTGAAATGTTGAGGTAAATAATTTGACTTATTTATCATGAATCCCATTTTCTCCAATTAATGAGCAGCAGCTCACTCATACACATACAATTAAATTGAAAGGCTTTTAGGAAAACAAGTGTATCAATGTGTGAAGTGACCTTGTTAAAATTTTCTTTCTATTTCTCCATTAAAGTCAACTTGAAAATGAAATTGATGTAAAGATCTGAACACATTGGAACTCCATGGTGCTGTTAATCATTTCTTCATGACTATGTCAAATAGAATTTGGCATTATTGAATGGGATAAGGTGAGTCATGGGCCATTGACTAAGTTTTCACTGTTCAATTAGTGCCATAATAGAACACCCACCCACCCACATTTATTATTGTGCTTGATAGAATTTTAATTGAGAATGTGAGACCTTGGAAAAGTACACCTGATTGTCAACTCTTCCCCCCCACCCCCGCCCAAAGCTTTCCTCCTTGATTACTGCTCCTAATTGATGATCATCCAAAGAGAGTATTTTTTAAGTTACTCTTTTATTTTCACCCTTAAATCTATACCTGAGGCAGCAAGGTCACATAATAGGTAGAGTATTGGGATTGGAGTCAGTAATACATGAGTTCAAATCTGATCCCATATACTTATATATTTATGTGATCTTGGGGAAGTAAATTAACATTTTCTTGCCTCAGTTTCCTCATTTACAAAATGAACTGGAGAAGGAAGTGGCCAACTATTACAGTATCATTGGGGATAATATATATATATATATATATATATATATATAATGGTGATAAAAATAGCATTTATCTCCTAGGGTTATTGTGAGGATCAAATGTAATAATATTTGTAATTCATTAAACACAGTCGTAGGCTCTATGCAAATGCTTGATCCCTTATTTCTCTTGGGTCTCCATTCTCTCAGTTTTATTTTTCTCATCTTGGCAAATCAAGGTGGATATATCATTATAAGGTATCTCAGAGAAACCAGTAACTTTCTGTACAAAGAATTCTGAAGGGAAAGTAAAATCTAACAGCCTGGTCACAAGATCACAGAAGCCTATATTTAGAGATGGGAGAAGATTTATAAACCATTTTGCACTATCTCTTCATTTTAAACTGAGAAAACAGAGATGCAGAGAAATTAGGTACTTTGTGCGAGGTCATCTACATATTAAGTAGCAGAGGTAAGATTTGAACTCAGGTCCTTAAATTAAAAAATCAAGCATTTTTCCACTGTACCATCCTGCCTCTCCCTACCATTTGTTGTGCATTTTTCAATATTCTTTCCTCAGGCGATCTGTGTAATACCATTAAGGTCTGAATATATTTTATTGTCATTGTTCAATCATTTTCATTCAAATCTGACTTGATGACCCTATTTGGTTGGTCATTTACTTCTCCAGTCCCTTTTACAAATGAGAAGACTGAAGCGAGCAAGGTTAAATGATTTGCTCAAGGTCACACAACTAGTCTTTGAGACTAGATTTGAACTCAGGAAGATGAGTCTTCCTGACTGCAGACTCAGCACTTTATCCACTGTATCACCTAGCTGCCAGTGAATATGTTTAGATAACTATTATTTTGGTGAACTTTAATTTATACTCCAAGTAATTGCTTTTCTATATTAAATATCACCCAAATGTCTAAATGGAAAGGCAAAATCCCCTTCTATAGCTTTGTCCCAGGAAACCTTTCAAATACTTAAAGATAGATATCATCCTGCTTGACAAATACTTAAAGATAGATAAAAACCTTCTCTTTGAAGGTCATTGATTCAGAGCTGGAAGAGGGCCTCTTACAGATGAAGAAATAAATTAAAGCTCAGAATGGATAATTGACTTATCCAATTGACTTACCTATGTGGTGAATGGCAGAGATGGGATCTGATTCCAGAATCTCCAGTTCCATACTGCCTCTCCTTTAGCAAATTATTCACCTATTTGATATCATTATCCATACGAGGAAAAAAGGTGCCAGAGGATTTAGGGTTCAAATCCCCGTTCTGTTAGCAGTTATGTTAGCATGGAGGAGTCTTCTAATCACCCACACACATGCACACACACACATTCATACATTTACACACATTCAACTATTTTTGCTCTATTTGAAAATATTCCTAGTTAATGACTCTGCCAACAGCTTGTTTTCATAGAAATTGCAAATGAATCAGGGTTAGGAGACCTGAATCCAAGTCCTTCTATCCATTTGCTCTGACACTTGGGTTGAGTTGCTTCCTCTCTTTGAAGTTCATTTTTATACTTTACAAAATAAAGAAACTAGATTTCTCTACTGTTGCTTCCAGGGTTGACTATTCTGAAACTACAACAATGACATACTTTTCTTCTATTACTTGCATGACTGACTGGCTCAGAAGCTTATCCCATTGAATAGTGACAAAAATCCTGATTAGATAATCCAAATAAAACATTAGTGGTAGAATGAGATATGGGTAGTATTTAAGGCAAGTGAATAAGCATGGAAAATGAGACATATATTTGATAAATTTTGTACAGGAATTGAACCAGAAAGGGGTTGCAGATATAAAATATCTTTTCATTCTCTAGGGGAAACTTTTCCCTCTATACAGTACAAACCTGCCACAAAATGATAGGAAAAAATCCTTAGGTTATAAAGGATGGGAAAAAAGGAACCATAGAATAATATTATGTGTGAAGCACTTTGTATATTTTAAGGTGCTACATAAATAAAAAGTATTATTTATTAGTAGAATTATTTATTACCCTCATCTCTTTCAACAGAATTCAATTAAAATTGGTTTAGGACAACTAATTATCTAGCTGTTATTCTTTTATGTTTAATATCCTAGGGATTATTGAGTATGGACAAAATAACTGCTTTCTGAAATTGAATAAAGAGATTGAGATCACAGGATCATTGATTTAGAACTGGATGATCTTCAAGGCCATTGAGCCCAACTCCTTCATTTTATAGCAGAGGAAACTGAATCACAGTGAGGCTCAATGATTTGCCTAGGCTTACAAAATTAGTTAAGTTTCTGAAGTAGAATTCGAAGCAAGCTCTTCCTGCCTCCATATCCAATGCTCTATCCTACATATGCTCACTGAAAGAATCTTCAGAGGGCAGCTGAGTGGCTCAGTTGTTAGCGATCCAGGCCTAGAGAAGAGAGGTCCTGGGTTCAAATGTGGCCTCAGATATTTCTTAGGTGTGTGACCCTGGGCAAGTCACTTAACCCAATTGCCTACCACTTTTCTGCCTTGAAACCAATACTTGGCTCTGACTTTAAGACAGAAGGTAAGGGTTTAAAAAAAAAGAATCTTCAGGACAATTTCAGTAGCTAAGAGAACAACAGGGACAATTCATCCTTTTCAGACATGATTTGATTTCTTCTTTTAGCTCTCTATAGTTTGAATACTTCTTCCCTCATCCTCACATAACCTAAAAGACTGTATTTGGTTTGATGTTATCTATTTTAAAAATCTTTAATTTTTATGGTCTTAATCCTCTATCCAAATAAGTGATGTGGGGAATAGTTCTGTATGTGATAATTGTCAGTCAGATGCCATTTATGAAACACCTACTATATATCAGGCACTGGGCTAATTGCTAAGAGGATGCAAATAAAGTTAATAGACCAGTTCTAGTACAGTATAGCTGATGAATGAACAAGAATATTTTGAGGTTGAATTTGTAGAATTAGGATTCATCACTTTTTTCTTTTATGAAATATAGTGAGCTCCTGATATATAATTCTAACCACTAGGTTCTATCTTAACAGATATTTGATAGACATCTAGCATTTTTTAGCCTAGAGTGATGTTATACAGTTTCCATTTTTCCTTGCATAATCTACTGATCAGTAAGTTTGAGCTTCTGGTGAATAACTGGTGTACAATTTCCAAAGGTAAAGTCTGAACCTGAACAGAGCCATAAAAAAGCTCTATTCCTAGGGACAAATCTGAATGACACAATCATTTATTCATTGTTTGTTTGTCAATTTTTTGTCGAATGAGTTCAGATATTATTCCTGCACTGCCTTTTGATTCTATTATTGGTTTATTGCTGTTTCATAGGTTCTATCCAAGATAAAGATACGCCACTTTCAATTATATTCAACAAACACAATAACATGTACCTCTTGTCTTTTATTGTTTAGAGAAGCAAATTTACTCATTCCAAAAATATTTTAGTAAATTTTAACCTGTTTTTTCGTGTGTCTCGAGGTTACATATGAAACCTTTTCTTTTTTACAAAGGAAATTTTAATCTTTAAATAATTGCCTTGGAATGATGGGCTGATGCTTCAGTAATATTATATGTACTTTACATATTTGTTATGATGCTTCTGACAGTTGTAACAGTATGTGTTAAGATTGGTATTACATAAGTATTAACAGTTTTAAATAAATTTTATATTTTTCTCAATGAGCTTTAAATTAGAATGCCAGAAATTCTCTTTACTTTAGCTTTATGAAATTAATTTTTAAGAAATGTTATAGTAGGAGTAGAAATCCAGAAGAAATTATATGATTTATTATTTGTTTATATAGGCATATGAATTGGGGTTTTGGTTTTAAATGATTACTCTATTATAAAAATGAATAATATGGAAATAGATTTTGACTGGCAATATATGTATAACCCAGTAGAATTGCTTCTCAACTCTGGAAGTGGAGAGGAAGACGAGAATCATGTAACAATGGGAAAAAATTTAAAAAAAAAGTAATATTTTAGATATATTTTGTCTTATACCTCACCATATTCCCAAATATCCCCTCCCTAAATCCCTTCCCAGTAAGCTACTCTATATAACAAAAAAAAAATAGGAAAAGAAAAAGAAATGTAAGCAAAATGAAAAAGTCTCATGACTTTCTCCTATATAGCTTTGTTTGATGTGTCTTGACTAAGAGAGTTGAAGATATTTGTAAATCTCACCTTTAGCCTTTGGTTCAATTTGACCTCTGGATTCAAGCCTTTACTCTTTATCATTCATTGAGAAATGATTCCATTAGATGGAGAAGGTATTTAATATTCTTTGGTGGAGCCATATAACTTGGTGTCATCCTAGGCAGTAATTGTTATAGCTTCCTTTTTTAACTTGGAAGTTAACCTCAATTCTATTTAGGAGAGATAAAAATGAGTTTAAGGCTTGATGGAACCATATTGGCTTAAATTGTCTTTATAAAATATCATTTTATATTGATTATTCTTGACTTTGCTATGCTGACTGTTATTCAATCATTTCAAATGCATCCAATTTGTGACTTCATTTGGAGTTTTCTTGACAAAGATTCTGGAGTGGTTTGCCATTTACTTCTTCAGATCATTTTATAGATGAGAAAACTGAGGCAAAGAAGATTAAGTGATCTGCCTAGGGTCACACAGTTAGTGAGTGTCAGAGGTTGAATTTGAACTCAAGTCTTTCTGACTCTAGGCATGATTCTTTTTATCTACTATATCATAAACCTCCCTACTATATTGATGGTATATTTTAGATAAAAACATTTTTCTCTGTGGATATCAAATACTCTAGTGGTCTCACTATACTAGGACCTATTTTCTATATTTATAATGCATGCTTATGCCATGAGTGTGGAGCTGAGTCAAAACTACCTTGTTAATAAGGATTGTTTTATTCCTTCTATTAGTATCTCCAGCACCTCACACATGGATGGATGGATATATATATGCCATGTGCTCAATAAATAAAATAAATAGGTGTTCATTTCCTCCCCACTGTTACATTCCTTTGGACGTTTCCATCATGCTCCTACAATGAGTATCTTCCCCAATATCTGCTTTTCAGCATCCTTTTTGTGTGTTAACTTCTGTTCTCAGGCTGCAAACTCCTTGAGGTCAGAGATTGTCCTTTTCACATTTGAATAACTAGGACTTA
The DNA here is from genome assembly GCF_016433145.1 of Gracilinanus agilis. Lineage (NCBI taxonomy): Eukaryota > Metazoa > Chordata > Mammalia > Didelphimorphia > Didelphidae > Gracilinanus > Gracilinanus agilis. The sequence continues at coordinate 376,316,376 of NC_058132.1, read as the reverse complement.
GCAGAGTGCATGGAACAAAATGTGTTTGTTGACTGCCTGACTGAAAGGCATTGTGATAATAAAAGCACCATAAATTTTATGGTGCTTTTAGGTAGCTTGTCCATCATTATCAATTAAGTAACCTCTTCCCGGGATTTTCAGGCATACTCTTTTTTGCTCCTGAACCAACATATTGTTTTCTTGTGTTAACAGGGCTTTATAAGCTGAGAATTCTTTTCATGAAGCACAAAAAATGTATAATTAGCTAAATTGGGAAAACTGAAATCAGTTTCATATCTGAAAAGAAGGCAGTGATATGTCTTGCTAGTGATTCATGAACCATGGAAGATTTTGAGCCAATAATTATGGTTCTTAACTGACCCTTCTGCTTTAATTTTTTAGAGATGCTAATTTCATTCTTTCCTAATTTAACTATTCTCTTGTTCATCATTTTAATGGTGTGCAAACTTATCGTCTCATATTTAATTGCTTGAATTTTTGGTGTATTGGACTTCTTGCAGTCATATAGATGAATGGAAATTTTTCCCATCCTTCTTCTGGGGATCTCTCTATCCACTTGTTTTTATTTTAATTTTGTTTACCTACCCTGTAGGAGAGATTTTGATTAAAATTAAATTTAGCTTTTTGACTGCTTTAGTTCTTTTTATTGACAGAAAATTTTGACTTTGCTTTTAATGACTGATTAAGGAAACCTAGAATTCTGTATACTTTTGTTTTCTGGATTCCTGTTTTCTTTTTTATTACCTTTAATTGGTGATATAGACTTCAAATTTTCTACTGTGTGAATCAGCTATTTGAAATTTCAGATGTCACTTTTCAAGGCATCTTTGCCATGGTTGTTTTTTATACTTGTCCTTAGGTGTCCTTGACAGTTTTCTATTTATTCCTATGTCTCCTATAGTGACAATAGCTTTTGTATATGTTGTTGTGTTCTTTAAGCTACTGCAAAACAGCATGAAATAGTGGATAGAAAGAACTCTGAACCAGAAACACCTAGGTTCAAGTTCAGCCTGTGATGCACACTGTGTGACTCTGAGCATGTTACCTAACTTCTCAGTGCTCGAGGTAACTCTTTATAGACTATAAATAAGTTGCAGAGATACTGGCTTACATTGGCAGAGGAAATTCTTCATATGGAGATATTCATCCTAATTAAATAATAAACCCATTCCCTAGACCTACTCTGAAGTGCAGATCTGATCATGTTACTTCTCTACTCAATAAAATCCAGTGACACTTCTAAGATGAAACATAGCCTATTCTGCCTGGCGTTCCACATCCTCATCCTCATCTATTTTTCTACCCTGATTATCCACTACTCTTCTTCTCATAGTATGCAACTAATCAAACCAGTCTTTCTTTTCCATATATATATATATATATATATATATATATATATATATATTTGCCTTTGTACTGACCATCTGCTATGTTTATGCCTCATCTCTACCCCACCATCCCAGAACCATTTTCTTCATCTGTGATATAATTCAAACATTTCCTTCTCCACAATGTGGGGATGAGGGCAGGACTCACATATTCTACAATATAATGACAATGGCAGCCTTGTTTTTCCTCAAAAAAAGATATTCAATCTCCCAAGTCTGGGCATTTTTGCTGGCCATCCCCTATGCCTAGAATGCTATCAATCCTCATCTCTGCCTCCAGGCTTCCCCAGCTGCCTTTAAATCACAGCTGAATTCCAACATTCTAGAGGGAGCCTTGCCTTATCCTCCCTTCATTTTAAAATCATTCTTTAGATAACATTTTTTTGTACATAATTATTTGCATGTAGTCTCCCCCATTAAATGATGTCTTTGAGAGAAGTAATTATCTTTTGCCCTTCTTTGTATCTAAAATATTTATTGGCTATGTTGTATCTTTCTTGGTAACATGGGATCTCTTTGTGAGTTTGTATTGTTTCATTTTTATATTTATATCCCTAGCATACACTTATTGATTAATGGATCGATAATGCATAAGTAGTACAGTCAAATATTATGGACAAATGTGTTTGCTCATGATAGAGCAGATATGAGGTTTTTTAGATGCTCTATTTTTTCTATAGTTGGATATATTCACTGAAGCAAATTCATAAAAGGCTTTCCAAAATTCCAATCTAAGTATGCCCATCTCTTCAAAATCATTCAAGAAGCATGTATTATTTTGTCATCCTATTCATTATTAAGTATAATTGTAATGGTTTACTTTAAGGAAAAGTTTTCAATATCCTTCAGTTCTTAATCCTTTCCTTCTTTATTTAGCTTTTAGTGGCTTCTCAGTTCCAGCTCTTGTTTAATATTCTCTGGACTCAGTGATGATATTGTTTTTTAAAAGTGTTCTGTATTGTTAATCCTTCATTTTGAAGAGGACTAATGTCTTTTGAAAGTAAAATAGATTTAGGTGAGGCAGAGTTGCACAGTAATCAGCTTCCCTTTCTTTCAGTCATTGAAATCCAGTGGTGAGATAAAAATTAAAATGAATGGAAATGGAATGGAATGCAGTGGATGACTTTGGCATCTTTGATGTCTGACCAAGCTCTAGGTGCTCCACAGTGCCTGCTTTGGTCACCTTTATGACTGTTTGAACAAATTGTTCTCATGTTCCTATTTTGCCAGAGGAAGTCTTCACATGCCTGAGATAGACATTTCCTAAGTCACTGACAGGTTTGCAGCATGTTGGTTAACTCAGCCTGGTTTAGCCTGTCTGCGAAGACAGTTTTACCAGGATATGTCAGCTATACCTGCTACAACTTCTTGGAACCACAGATGAGAATTGAGTCATAGCCAAATGCCAAACATAGATGAGCAGCTCTGAAAAGGGCTGGGCAACCTCTCAGCTTGTCCTCCATGCACACTCCATCCATTCTTACAATAAAAGAGGAGTCAAATATAGTATGTGACACACCCAAGTTCTGCTCAAAACAGACTAAAATTTAAATGGTAAATAATTAACAAAATAAATAAAAACACAATAGGCCACAGGTAATGTTAATATGTGGTTTTCTAACACATATTAACATTACTGTGTGGCCAGTAGAGATCTTCATGTGTGATTCAGTGACTTCTATTTAATTTGAATTGGCATAACATGATATTTATATAACAATAGCTAGCAATTGCATGGCACTTAAAACACTATCTTATTGGATCCTTCCAATAATTGTAGGAGGTAGATGCCATTATTATCCCAATTTTATGAAGAAACTGAGGGAGAAAGAGGTTAAATGATTTGTTCCAGGCTCACACACACTAGTCATGTCTTCATGACTCCAGGTCCAACATTCTATTTGCTATGCCACTCAGTTTAAAGTTGAGGGCATCGATGACAACAAGTAGCAAAAGAACCTTGCTTGCAACTAATAGGATCTGTTTCCAGTTTTTATTTTATGTAGTTCTGGTGCACAATTAAAGTATTCACACATTCCCTCCATTTCATTTGTACTCATGGTTTGGCTGCCATAGGAACCATTTACACAAAAGAATTTAAATTGTACAATTTACAACTGGAAAATGCAAAGTTTGAAATTATAGCATTTATACTGAAGAATTTTCAACAGTTGAGGTACTGGTAGTTCTGATTTGTTTCGGTATATCTTTTCTTCTTTTTGAGCTGGAACACCAAAAAGAGCCACTCACTTTACTGTCCCCTGTGTCAGGGTGATCATCATGGCAGATACAAGGAGGATTGGTCTGCAACCCTATGCTGCCCTTGCTATTAGATTCATATGGTCAGCTCTATCTCTCTGACAAGGATAATCATTTAACCAGTGATTTCACTATAACCCTATTGGCTGGTGTTTTAAGTTTACCAATGTGGTGATCCCAGGGCACAGAGTTCCCTCTCTATATCCCTCTGACTGGTAATCTCTGACAATGCTGTTGTTCCCTCTCCCACAACACAAATAATGGTTTGGGCTTTGAAAGAAAATATAAACAATGTTATAGTAAGCCATATAGAATGGAAAACTTTCAAAGTATTCTAGAGGAATAATTTAAAATCATATGGGGTGTAAGGAAGGAACTCCATGGTTCAGTCATCAAGAGCCAGGACCAGAGAAGGAAGGTCCTGAGTTCAAATTTCTTCTCAGACATTTCCTAGCTGTGTCACCCAGGGCAAGTCATTTAACCTCAATTGCCTAGCCCATAATGCTCTTTTGTCTTGGAATCAATACACAATATTGATTCTAAGATGGAAAGTAAGGGTTTAAGAAAATGGAGGAATGGAAACAAGATACATATCATCCATATCATTCTTTCTCCTACTGGCTATTACTACAAGGATGCTTGGAGCCACTGAACATAAGCATATAGCCCCATATTCTAATTTAATTACAAAAAGTAGTCATTTTGTCTACCCGTGCAATAGTTCACAGAACATTAAATATAAATAAATATATTAAATATTGAATAAACAAAAATAAATGCTAACAATTGGGTAGTAGAGTGAGTAGTATTGGACTTGGAGTCAGGAACATCTGAGTTTAAATCCTTCCTTACACAGAGACAAGCTGTGTGACCCTGGGCCAAGACATTCATCATTTCTCAGCCCCTGTCTCCTTGACTGCAAAACAATAATAATGATAACATCTATCTCAAAGGGTTTTGTGAGAAATCAAATAAGAGGACATTTGTGAAGAGCTTTGTAAACTCTAAGCACTATGTGATAGTTATTATAAATATTATTATGTTCAGGGATAATAGTTGGAAATTAACTTGTTTCTATCTGAACCCCATTAAATTATGAGAAGAAGGAAGAATAAGTGTTTCAGGGTACTTTTAAAGCTATGATAGCTTTTTCAAGGCATATAGAGTCCCCACACCTGGCTGGAATTCTTCTATTTGGCTGTTTTTTTCCCCCACTCCTCGATAAAGTCACAGATGATGTGTTGCTCTTTGAGGAGGTATTAGAATTGTGAACAATTAATGTGATATGTAAATAAACATATGATATAATGTAATATTAAATCATATTTACATACATACCCATACATAAACACATATATGTAGGTATGTGTATATGTCTCTTTTTTGGTGTTACTGGATTTGGTATCTGTGGATCTGAATTCAAATCCTGGCTTTGTCACTCACTTTCTGTGAATCTGGACAAGTCACTTTACCTCTCTAGTCCCCATTTTCCTTATCTTTGAAATGAGAGTTGAAATAAATAACCTCTAAGGTTTCTTACTGCTCTAAACCTATGATTTTATAAATTAAAGACAGTAATTCAAGAAAAGAAATTAGTACAGTATTGTTTTCCCTTTTCTTTCAGAATGAACTCACTAATATATAAGTATTCCCATTATTAGACTAGAAGCAAGATGGTATGTATAGTGGATACAGAGTTGCTCTTCAGTCTATAAAGACCTATGTTCAAGTCCAGTCCCTGACACATACTAACTGTAAGATATAAAATAAGGGGTAACTTTGTGAGAGGAAGAGAAATGAGACTTCAAAATACAGAACCTAGTGAGAATAGCTGAAAGGAGAGGCTAAGTGAAAAAGGGATTGACTTTTCTCAAGTTTGAGACTTTGAAACTTTACTAGACTGTAATTAAATTAAGTTGGTTTGTGAAGAGATTAGTGACCTTGAAGGCATCAAACAACATAAATGAATTTCATTTTGAGCGTGTTCTATTGAGCAAATTATCCTTATTAAGCAAAACCTTGAATCAAGTTAGCCAAATATTATTATAGTTCACGAAAAGTTAAGTGACAATATGATGTGACATCTACCATCATGTATTGTTTGAATAAAGTTTCTATTGTTCTTGGCATCTTTATTTTCTGAAAATAGCACAGTGATGTCTTTCTTTGAACACAGTGCTAATTACCAAAAGATTAATGCTCAATGGACTGATTTTCTTTTTTTTTTTCAGAAGAAATTATTGCAGTAAAAGATTCAGAACTATTCATTGCATCATTTCCAATAAAAACAATGGAAAACCATTTTGGATTAGTAGGTAGAATGGGGTTAGAATGGCTATATTTGAAAAAAACAACAACAATCCTACAGTTCTTCCAAAGCTGCTTCTTTAGGTAGTATATGACTACGCAATCTCTCTATATATCCATGTCTGTCTTTATATCCTTCTCTCTCTCTCTCTCTCTCTCTCTCTCTCTCTCTCTCTCTCTCTCTCTCTCTCTTTCTCTCTCCCTCCATCCCTTCCTATCTCTTGCACTTTTTGTTTTCTCTCCTTATGTAATTTTCTCTTTTTCACCCTCTCCTTTCTTTCTTTTTCTTTATCTCTGTCACCCTTCTCTCTCCTTACTCCTCTCTCTGTCACACTTTCTCTGGCTTTTTCTTTTTCTCTCTCCCCAACCCATGTCTCTCTCTGTCTCTGACACATATTCTCTCTGTCTTTGTATCACTGTCTCTGTCTCTGTCTCTATCTCTCCATCTTTCTCTTTGTTTCTCTCCCTCTGGAGATTAATGGAGCAAGTTTAACCCTCTCAGCTTTTGTTTTTGCTATTGAGTCTCATGCTTCATGACCCCATTTGGGGTTTTCTTGACAAAAATACTGGAGTGGTTTGTCATTTCTTTCCCCATTTATTTTTACAAATGAGGAAACTGAGGTAAATAGGTTTACTTGATTTTCCTAGAGTCACACAGCTAGTAAGTGTCTGAGATCAGGTTTGAAATCAGAAAGGTGAATCTTTTTAATTCCAGGACCAGCATTCTATTTATCGTACCAACTATCCGTCCTGTTCATATGTGTGTATGCATGCAAATTTATATGCATTCATACACACACAACTTGACCCTAGATCCAGTACTTTATATATTATCATACCAGTTCAAGAATATCCTGAAGTACCACCTTAACCAAATAGTATGTCCTGGACAATATTGATTGTTTCAAAACATCAACAATAAATATGTAGCAGAAATTAATTTTGAAAGATAATATATCAAAAGAGGTGAAAAAACAGTATTGTAAAGAGAAACAGATCTTTTAAGAAGTGTTTATTCAATTTAATTCAATTCAATAAATGTTTATTAAGTATCTACTATGTACCAGGAACTGGAGTGGAGAAACTCTATCCTTATGGATTGTGAGAGGAGTTGGATGACTCACTCAAGTTCTATTGGCAAAATTCATACAGGAAATCCTGTATTCCAGGAAAGACTTGTAAATCAAACAGTCAATATTTATTAAGCCCATACTATGTGCCAGGCATTAAGCTAAGTGCTAGGGATTAAAAAAAAAGAGAGACAAAAGACAGTGTCTGACCTCAAGGAGTTTATAATTTACTAGAGATGCATTTGTGGCTGTGGGCAGATAGATGTTCAGTGGATAGAGATCTGAGTCTAGAATCAATAAGACTCATTTTCCAGAATTCAAATGTGACCGTAGCCCCTTGCCAGTTGTGTGATCCTGAATAAGTTACTTAATCCTGTTTGCCTCAGTTTCTTCATCATTAAAATGATCTAGAGAAGGAAACTGCACATCACTCCAAAATCTTTACCATGGGAGGAGTATGAGGGTAGCCAAGATATATTCTCATCAAACCCTGTGCTGAACTCCTACCTAAAACCATTAGCAATATTATTTGTAATGAGGAAAAGCTAGAAGTCTTCCCAACAAGTTCAGGAATGAAATAATGACGTCCATTATCACCAATATTATTTAACATAGTATTAGAAATGCTAGCCTTAGTAATAAGAGAAGAAAAAGAAATGGAAGGAATCAGAATGAGCCAAGAGGTAACAAAACTATCTCTTTTTGCACATGACATGATACTATACGTGGAACATCCTGGAGATTCAACTAAAAAGATAGTTTACACTATCATTAATCTTTGCAAAAAGGCAGTATAACAAATAAATTCACACAAATCACCAGCAATTTTATATATTACTAAAAAAGTCTTACAAGAAGAGATAGAAATAGATATTCTATTCTAAATAACCACAGATAAAATAAAATTCCTGGGATAAAATATCTACTAAAACAAAACCAAGAACTGCAAGAGCATCTAAAAAGTTGGAAGAACAATAATTGCTCTGGGATAAGCCCAAACCAATACAAAATGACAATTGTATCTAAACCAGTGTACTTATTCAGTGCTATCCCAATTAAATTATCTAAAGAATTTAGGAAAAATAACAAAAGTAATTTGGAAGGACAAAAGATCAAGAATATTAAAAATTTAAGGAAAAAAATCTAAAGGAAGAGATCTAGGAGTACCACATTTTAGTTTTTATCATAATTAATCATAATTATCAAAACTATTTGGCATTGGCTAAGAAATAGAAAGGTAGAGCAATGGAACAGATAAGACATACAACAACAAGCAATAAAAGACTGTGGTAACCTCATATTTGACAAAAGCATAGATCCAGGTTTTGGGGATAAGAAATCACTCTTTGGTAAAAATTGTTGGGACAACTGCTAAGTAGTTTGACAGGAACTAGGTATAGACCAATATCATACACAATTCACTAAAATAAGATCAAAATGATTCTATGATCTAGACACAAGAGGAGATATTAAAAGTAAATTAGAAGAATAAGGAACATATTACCTTTAAGATTTATGGATAGGAGAGGAGTTTATGCACCAACAAGAAATGAAGAGCTTTGTAAAATATAAAATGGATAATTTTGAGTCAATTAATTGGGAAAATTTTGTACAAATAAAAAATGTTGCCAAGAATAGAAAGAAAGCTGAAAATTGGGGAAATTTTTCATATTCTCTCATATCCAAAATGTATAGAGAGCTTTGTAAATTTATAAAATTAAAAGCCATCCCCCAACTGGTAAGTGGACAAAAGATATGAAGACAATTTTAAAATGAAGAAATAGAAGCCATCTACAGACATATGAAAAAATGCTATTAAGCACTACTGATTAGAGATATGGAAACCAAAACATTTCTGAGATACTATATTATCTCACATCCATCAGATTGGATAAAATGACAAAAGGCACAATGACAAATGTTTGAGAGGATGTGGAAAAATGGGAACACTAATACACTATTGTTGGAGTTGTAAACTGATCCAAACATGTTGAAGAGCAATTTTGAATTATACCCAGAGGGTTATAAAACTATATATACCCTGAAATCCACCAATACCCTTGCTAAGTCTGTTTTTTTTTTTTAACCCTTGTGCTTCGGTGTATTGTCTCATAGGTGGAAGATTGGTAAGGGTGGGCAATGGAGGTCAAGTGATTTGCCCAGGGTCACACAGCTGGGAAGTGGCTGAGGCTGGGTTTTGCTAAGTCTGTTTTTTAAGAGATCAGGGGAAAAAGAAAAGAGTCTATATGTTACGAATATTTATAGCAGCTTTTCTTTTGTGATTGCAAGAAATTGGAAATCAAAGGGATGCCCTTCAATTGGGGAATGGCTAAATAAACTGTGGCATATAGTTGTGATGGAATACTACTGCACCATAATAAATAGTGAGCAGGCTAATTAAAAATTGGAAAGAACTATACAGGATAATGGACAGTGAAATGAGTAAAACAAAATGAATAACCTACACAGCAACAGAATTGGAAGAATAAAGTATAATTGTTACCTCCAGAGTGATATCAAAGGTCTAAACAAGAAAGACTTAATTTGTATGAGCATGTTTTTCTCCTAGATGATACCTTTTGTGATGTGGGGAGGAACTAGGACATTTTTGGATAAATTTTGTTAATAAATACATTTTTTTAAAAAAAGAACAAAACATCAACCTGAGTCTTAGAGGTTGTAAGAAGCTTCTTTTACATAACAGACTCAACAAGGTTCCTGTTCTGCCTATTCAGAGGCTGTGCATCTCTGTCTGAAGTGGTTAGTTGGCAAGTTTCCCTAAATCAGTGCTGCTCCTCAAGCCAGCATTGGTTGCTTAAATCTCAAGGGCAATAAATTCAGAAATAAGTTATGATGTTCATTGCATTATAATACACAGGTGCTTATCTTATTATTGAAAGACAATATATAGAAAAACAACTTATTCCAACCAGATAAATCACAAAATGGAGGCTGAAGCATAATGGAGCCAATTATCCTAAGTTGACAAAGCTATTCCTGTTATCTTATGAAGGAACTGAAACTAATTCTCACTATTTGTACTGGCCATTCCCCATTGCTGAAATGTACTATCTCTTTACCTCTGCCTGACAGAGTCCCTCTCTTAACATATAATGTAAGTACCACCCTCTACATTAAACCTTTCCTGATCTCCCAGTGGTTAGTGTCCTTACCCCTTATTTTGTCTTCAACTAGTTTGTTACTCTTCATTTGAAGTTATATTTGTGAGGTCTATATTTTTATATCTACCTATCTTCCCTATTAAAGAATAAATTCTTTGCAAATGGGGATTCTTTAATTTTTTGTACACCTATTCCTAGCATCTAGCACAATGCTTAGCACACAACAGGCACTTAATATATACCTTTTGATTGATCAATAGAATGTGAATAACTAGAATTTAGTGTTGCCTCTTAGCTCACTTCCTGATTGGGTAAAGATAATAGATGAGTATCACAAAAAGGGTTTTGGATTACAACTCTGAAGAAAGATGAAATGTTGGGCCAGTGGTTTCATGGCAGAGATCATTTTAGAATTACTAGGTGGTATAGAAGAATTCTTAGCAAAGAGCACAGAAGAGAGAAATTCAGGGCATAAAAATTGCCCAGAGTAAATGGTACAAGCTGGGGAGTAGGAGGTAAGGAGAGAAGTGATGTGGGCAGCAACACAGTCTGACTGATGAGGAATAATTATGCCTAAAACAAGAGATACATATTTTGAACTCCAAAACCCAGGACCTGCTTCCCACTGCCAGCCAACTCACAATATTTTACATTTAGGAGGTGCTTTTTTCCAAATGGCTAGAGCATCTTAGATACACTATTTTCACATTATACAATAAGGTCAGCTCTAAGGAAGGGTATTTTGTCAGAATGGTTTTAACACTAGAACTGTCAGATGGGATCCATTCCTATCCCTCCAACAACATATAGATATAGACCTACCTGAAAGAACAAAGAATTGACTTTTCAATATCTCATTAAGTCCTAGGTTCTGATGATCATTGCAATTAGGCTAACCTTATGGGATGGCAGCTGTCTATTTATGATGTTATTTGAAAGTCCCTTCACCCCAAATGTGTTCTCAGCTCCACCTGCCATAGGGTCTGAAATTCCCCCTTTGGCATCATATTCCTTTGAAATTCCTTTTAAAAGGCTCCATTCCTTAAGCTGTTATTAGTCAATTGGTATTACTGATTATTATTACTAATTAGAAGGTATCCATTTATCAAATTAGTATCTAGTTCATAGCAATTAGATGAGAGCAAAACCCTTTGGAAATAGAATTCAAAATGCATGTTACATAGTAGGCATTCAGGAAATGTTTATTGAGTGAATTAATGAATAAATAAGACAAGATAGTTCTTTGGTTAAGCAGGAGGACAAAGTGGGAGAAGAAAATTGCTGAAGCAGTAAGTATAGCTCACTAAAGACAAATTTTGTCTTTACCATTCTTCAAGAAATATTTATTAATCCTCTAATGAATTCGGAGAATAGGTATCAGAAAAGATTCAAAATTTAGGTAACACATAGTGCCCAAACTTTCAGATCCTACATTTTTCATAGTATCATAGACTTAAAGCTAAAAAAAAAGTTGATAAACTTGCCTAAGATCACATAGTTAGTACATAGTTAGTACATAGTGTTGTAGGCAAATATAAGGTAGGGCATATGCCCTACCTTATATTTGCCTACAACACTATGTACATATATATGCTACAACGCAAGGTCAGTGCTTGAGCCTAGATCCTCTAAATAGAGGTTTTACCATTTTTCTGTGTCGTAGATCTTTTTTGTATTTTGAATCCCATCTCAGAATAATGTTTTTAAATGGAAAAATTAAAAAAAATATTGGATTACAAATGAAGTCAAATGAAGTCAAATGCATTGAAATAGAATTATCAAACCTCTTTTTAAATGAGTTCATGGAGCCAAGGTCAGAATCCTTGCCCTCATTTTTTCCCTCTACACCCTCTGCTAGCCTGATTCTCCCTGGCTAATCCTCAGTTACAGATGATCATTTATGAAAAGCAGTAACTTTGGACAATACATTGTTCTTTGTTTTTGTTTATAGCTTCACTATGGAAGTGAGTGGCAGACTGGTTTTCAAACCAAATATATATTTTTTAATCCAAGGGAGTTAGAAAGGATTTCTTATTTGTAGCAATTACCCATGATAGATATATATATCTATCATGGGTAATTATATATATCATATATATATATCTATCATGGGTAATTGCTACAAATAAGAAATCCTTTCTAACTCCCTTGGATTAAAAATTGCTACATTACCCATATATATATATATGGTATTAAAAATCAAGGAGAGAAAAGCAAACTAATGATGACAAAGAAATGAGTCGTAAGAGATATTATAGAACACAGTAAGTTCTTTTTATTTATAGGACTACTTTATACTCCCAATTATATACTATACTCTTCTACCTGTGAATATTTGCAGGATCTAACTCCTTTGCCTAAATATGGATTCCTTTCATATTTTAATCTTCAGTAGACCTTCTTTTCCTTTGATATCTTAGTTCTATTTTCTTCATAAAACCTTCCCAGATAAGTCCACTTAGATCTAACCCCACTTTCCAATCAATGATTACTTATATATCTTCTGAAGACTAAAAAAGCAGTTTTTTCTAGAACACCCCAGCAAGGCAGGTGTTTAATGGTCCAGAATCATAGAATTTGAAATTAAATTAAGTTAATTAAATAAGTTAAACCCCATGATGACAGAATTTGAGGGTTGAAAGAGACCTTAATGACCATCTAGTTGAACCTATAAACAAAATAATATGTCTGGTAAGTAATAGAACCTCACCTGTCAGATAAGCCATTCCATTTTTTACAGCTCTAATTTTTAGAAATAGTTTTCTGATCCTGATTCTCCAAATCTGGATTTCTATAAACTCTTGGAGGAAAGGGGATAGATTTTATTTCATCTGTATCTGTCCGGCATCTGAAACATTGCCTTGGATATAGTTATTTTTGAATATTTGAAATTTGAGTGATCTGAATCCTAAGCCTGCATTCTTCCCCTCTGGGTATATATAGAATAACAGGAGATAGAGATAATTAAGAAATTGGTCTTAGACACAATGTCATGCAATGTGTCAAAAATTCTGGGTTTAATTCCCAAATAAGACCTTTTTGAACTGTGTGAACATGGATGGGTAAGGCAAGTAACTACTCTGACGTTCAGTATCTTCTTCTATTACCTGGCTATAATACTCTGGAATTCCTCTGTCTTTTCCACCTTGTTCACTGGGAAGCTCATGGGAACAACCTCATCACCCTGTAAGATTTCATTAGTCTTGAACTTTATCTTATCCCTTCCCTCTGTTCTTCAGATTGGGGAATATGAAGCTATGACCTCTAAAACCTCTTTTTAAGGATGTAGGTAAGCTCAGAATATCTTTTCATTTTTTCAGCTGGATATGCCCACTTTAAGACTTCTCTGAATTTTCCACCATGGCCCTACATAAGGTGCTTTCTGCCCTCCCCTTTACTTTTCAGCTTTCTTTTGTGTTTGTTATCTCCCATAAGATTGTAAGCTCCTTGAGGGCAGAGACTGTTTTTTTCTTTTTGTATTTGTATCCTCAGTGCTTAACAGAGTGCCTGGCACATAGTAGTGTTATAAAAAAGCATGTTGGTACTTTATTTTTTGATTTTTTGGGCTTGAATAAGATTCTGTTTGTAGGTACTTAATGAATGTTTATCAATTAACTAATAATATAGGAATAGCAATATTTGGTCTGATGACGTCACTAGGGTTGTTGTAAGGATGGACTTTTATAAACCTTAAAATGATATTTAAATTTCATTTGTTAATATTCCTATTAGCAATAACTATTAGGGTCAGTATTACAACCTAGTCCTTCAGAATCCATGAACAACATATTTCTAATTGCATTGTAATATAATTTTAGAAAGTAGGTTATTGATAAACATAGAAAATCCTGAAGCAGAATCTGTAGATAGAATAATATTCCTGCTAGTCTTCTGATTTTGAAACACCATTTGTAAGGTTGTAAGGTTGCATGAATATTAAATTAAAATATATAGAAAAGGTGTACTTTTTCCCTCCTGTTTCTGGATTTTTCCTTATCAATCTCATATTTTCTTCCATAATAATGTAAATAATATTTGGATTTCAAAATGAATAGGAAAAACATCCCTTCCTACATATCAGGCAAGACAAATCCCTTTTTATTATCTGGACTTGTAAAGGAAAAAACAGAATTATTACATATAATAATTATTGCTTTAATAATTATTTAATATTTCTGATATATAATTATATACATACATGTATAATTGTTATTGCTTAAACATTTTAGCAATGATGTAAGGCAAAATTTTAGGTTGAGAGCTATTTATTTGTTGTAAATACTCACTTTTTCACATGACTACCCATGGAGCAAAAATTAAGTTGTTCTGCAGAGATTTAATTGCCATTGTTAAATAGAAAATAATATAGTTCAACTCAGGGTTTAAGTGTTCCCTTGAAAGATATTCTAAGAAAATATGTCCATTGCTATTAATTGCAGTTACCTCATACCGAACACATTTTCCTCTGTAAACTGTCAGATTTCTTTATAGTACTGAACGTTGTGCAATGCTTTCATGGTGTTCTCTGCTTCAGATATCTAATCCATTTTGGACAAGTCATAATTATCTGTTCCCTTCTTTCCATTCTCATTGTTTAGAACCTAATTCAGGTACATTTTCATAGGTTGTCCCCCTGCCCCTGTCACATATCTTGAATAGACTCCCTCATTGCTTCTTCATCTTAGAATCCTCATCTCTTTCAAAATTCACAAGCCACATCATATTGACAAACTTTTTTCCCCATTCACCTTGTCCTAGAGGAATCCAGGTGGTATAGAACACTGGGTCTGTTGTCAGGATGGTCTGTCTCAATTTGGCATCGGTCATTTACTAAGTTATGAGGCTCTGGGCAAGTCTCTTTGTTTCTGTATTCATCGTTTTCCTTATTCACAAAAGAGGAATAATAATAATAACACCAATCTCCCAGGGTGGTTGTGAGGATAAAATGAGATAATAACTATAAAGTGTTTTGTAAACCTTAAAGATCTATGTAAATGAAAGCTGATTATTACATATATCCCTTCTACATTTTGGGTGTGCCTTGGATGTTCTGAAAAATTCAAATAAAAAATTTTGGCCCTCCCTTCATACCAGAGAAGAAGTCTGAATTTTTTCTTTTTCCTTTATAACGTTTTTAAGAATAAAGAGGGCCAGTAACCAATATTTGATAGAGGGAAGATAGAGAAAGTCTATGTTGAGTCTCTCTCTTCTAGCTCTCCCCTGGGGCTGAATATACACTGGGAGACTTTAAGGGGGTGTCACCCTGAAACTGGGTGGCCTGGATGGTTTGCTGCTCCACAGGAGTTGGTGGTGATGCTTCCCTATAAAAGGAGGTATGGGGAACTTCAATCCGATTCTGAATAAGGACGGGGATCACACAAACCTCCTCTCCCAATCAGTTAAATTCTCCCTTGCCCCTTCTCCTTCTGTTTCTATTTCTATTTTTCTTTTTCTATCCTTTTATATAATTGTTAGTTTTGACTGAAAGGGAGTCTCTCAGCAAGGCTGGGTAAGAAGGAGACTAAGAAATTGCTCCCAAAATGGAGTCCAAAAACTTTTCTTACTCAAGGGTTGAAGTCTTGATGGATGAGATGTGATGGAATCTTTGACCAGGGAATCAGGGTTTCAGCGTCCAAAGAAAGATCCTCAGAAAGGCCTCAGGACTGGATCTGAGCTGGGTTGTTCTCCTCCTCTTTCCTCCCAGTCCTCTGCCTAAAGACCTCTCCTCACTTTCCTTCTTCTGTAGCATCTACCAGCATTCTCTGCTCTTCTCAACTGTCAGTAACTGTCACAAAGTGCCTTCTTATAGCTCTTTTCCCCCCATTTTCCCTCGCACAAATACCATCTTTACACATTAAAAGATAATCTATGTTGATAATATACAATATTATACTTATATTTTATGCATTTCTGGGTTTCTACAGTTTTTCTATGTCATCTACTGGCTTTTGCATGTCATCTGTGACTTCCATAAAGGTCACCAAAAATTTCCATTTAATTTCTTATCATGACTCACAATACATTAAAGCTGCAATAAGAAAAAACATGATTTAAAGGGGATTCTTATACTTCTTGCTCTCTCTTCAATCTGAAAATTTATGAATTTGTTTACACATTAAATTTTCAGTTGAAAGTAATACATTCGGCAGTTGATTCAGGGTCCCGATTAAGATGGCGGCGGAGTAAAAAGCAGCTGCTCAACCTCTCCTAACCCAAGCATAAAGGACTCCTCAAGGGGACATAAAAACAAATCCAGACGAACGAAGGGACCCCACAACAGGGCTCAGCATTGAAGGTACGTGGAATTGGGGCATTTTCATGCTATAAAGGGGTGAAATAGCTCTCACTAAAACATGAGCTGTGGAAGTCCCTCCCCCATCCCCCACACCATGTGCAGTGCCAAAGCCAGTGCACAAGAGTTAAAGCAGGTTTGGGGCACCCATTAAGTCATTGGCAGCTCCAGGGCCTATTCCTGAGAGCAGCAAGACTTAGGACCCCAAGAGGCTAAAGAACGTGGGTGGACTTTGAACACAAACCTTGAGCTGAGGCATGGGTAAAGGTATTGCCGTAGGCACAGACAAGGATCTTGAGCACAGGCTTGGACCTCTAGTGGGGACCCTGTGCAGACTGAAGCACGGCTGTGGAAGCAGCGCCCTGAGGCTGTTGAAGAAGCCTCAGGCAGAGGAACAGACTGGGGATGAACAGGAGGCTCGACCTTGAGAACAACGAGACCTGAGACCTCAGGAGCCTAGAGAGCACAGACAGACCCTGAGTGTGAGGATAAAGCAGATAAGGCACAGGGCTAAAAATAGCAAGCCAAAATCTGAAACCCTAGAAGAGAAAGATCATCAAGAAGAAATTGGTAACCCTCAACAACTTATACACAGAGATAATTCAGACAACAGAGCAAACAGCAGAGGAGAACAAACAAGTAATCATATCTAAACCTTCACAAAATAATGAAAACTGGCCACAAGCTATTGAAGAGTACAAATCTGAGATGATGAGAAAGATGGAAGTGATCTGGCAAGAAAATAACAGTTTAAAAGGCAGAATTTTGCAATTGGAAAGTGAGGCTCAAAAATCAAATGAACTGATAAGCAAACTGAAAACCAGAAATGACCAGATTGAAAAGGAAAACCAGTCCCTAAAGTCTAGAATTGAGCAATTAGAAGCTTATGATCTCTCAAGACAGCAAGAACAAATAAAACAAAGTCAAAAGACTGATAAAATAGAAGGAAACATGAAATATCTCAATGAGAAAGTGACAGAACAAGAAAACCAGGCTAGAAGAGACAATCTGAGAATCATTGGTCTTCCTGAAAAAGCAGAAATTAATAGAAATTTGGACTCCATACTAAAAGAAATTAATCAACAAAATTACCCTGAAGATCTACAACAAGAGGGCAATATAGACATTGAAAGGATCCATAAATCACCCTCTACACTAGACCCAGAAAAGACAACCCCCAGGAATATAATAGTCAAATTCAAGAGCTTCCAAGTAAAAGAAAAAAAATCTTACAAGAAGCCAGAAAAGACAATTCAGATATTAAGGACCACCAATTAGGATCACACAGGATCTGGCAGCCTCAACACTAAAAGACTGCAAGGCTTGGAATATGATATTCAGAAAGGCAAGAGAACTGGGTCTTCAACCACAGATCAACTACCCATCAAAACTGACTATATACTTCCAGGGGGAAGAATGGGCATTCAACAAGATAGAAGATTTCCATGTATTTGCACAGAAAAGGCCAGGACTAAATGGAAAGTTGGATATCCAACCACAAAAATCAAGAGAAATATGAAAAGGTAAATAAGAAACAAAGGGGAAAGAAAGAAAACTCATATTTTTAAAATTTGCCTCTATAAGGGCTTCAATAAGATCAAATTATCTGTATTCCTATGTGGAGAAATGCTATGTATAATTCTCTGTAGTGAACTCTATTCACTATTATATTATTCACTATTATAGTAATCAGAAGAATAATTCATAGGGAGAGGGAGGAATATTAAATTGTCTAAGATGATATGGGGGTTGGGAAAGAGGGGGGTGAATAGTAGGGGACACTAAGAGAAACTTGAATGAATAAGAAAAATAGGATATTCTATTACACACAAAGAGGCCATGGGAAGGAGAGGGGACAAATACTATTATAAAAAGGAGAGGAAGAGAGCATTACGAGTTAATATTTAAACCTTACTCTCAGTGGAATCAATCCGGAGAGCGAAGAGTAGCTATATTATCCATTGGGATATAAAACTCTATCTAACCCTACTAAGAAAGTCAGAAGGGATAAACCAAGGGGAGCAGGGGAGTGGCGAGGTCAAAAAAGGGAGGGGAAAATAAGGGGGAAGAAATTCATTAGGCCTTTAAAAATAAAAAGAGGGTAATTATAAGGGAGGGGGTAGAAAGGGAAGCTAATCAAGGGAGGGGATAAGGGTTACAGGCTTAATGCAAACCACTGGTTTGAAAGGAAATAATGTAAGAAGAAGGAGTAGGACTAGGGGAGGATACAAAAATTTCAGCAAATGCAAAACTAATAATTATAACTCTGAATGTGAATGGGAAGAACTCCCTCATAAAACAGAAGCAAACAAAAGAGTGGATTAGAAACCAAAATCCCACCATATGTTGTCTACAAGAAACACATATGAGGCTGGTGGACATACACAAGTTTAAGGGTAGGGCCTTGAGCAAAATCTTTTGGGCTTCAAATGAGAAAAAGAAGGCAGAAGTGGCTATTATGACTTCTGACAAAGCCAAAATAAAAATAGATATGATTAAAAAGACAGGGAAGGTCATTACATCCTGATTAAAGGTAGTATAAACAATGAGGAAATAACGGTGCTCAATATGTATGCACCAAGTGGCATGGCATCCAAATTCATAAACGAGAAACTGGCAGAGCTCAAGAAGGAAATAGACAGTAAAACCATACTAAAGTGGGAGATCCAAATATTCCTCTTTCAGATCTAGATAAATAAAACCAAAAAATAAATAAGAAAGAGGTGATAGAGGTGAATGAAGTCATAGAAAATTAGATTTAATTGATATATGGAGAAAAATAAATAGGGACAAAAAGGAAGAAACCTTTTTTTCAGCAGGACATGGTACATTCACAAAAACTGACCATATAATAGGGCATAGAAACATTGCAAACAAATGCAAAAGAGCAGAAATAATGAATGTAACCTTCTCAGATCATAATGCAATAAAAATAATATTTAGTAAGGGCACCTGGACAGGAGAATCAAAAATTAAATGGAAATTAAATAATTTGATTCTCGAAAACTAGCTAGTCAAAGAAGAAATCGAAGAAACAATCAACAAATTCATTGAAGAGAATGACAATGATGAGACATCCTACCAAACTCTGTGGGATGCAGCCAAGGCAGTACTCAGGGGGAAATTTATATCCTTGAGTGCATATATTAACAAATTAGGGAGGGCAGAGATTAATGACTTGGGCATGCAACTTAAAAAACTTGAAAGCGAGCAAATTAAAAATCCCCAGATGAAAACTAAATTAGAAATACTAAAAATCAAAGGAAAAATTAATAGAATCAAAAGTAAAAGAACTATTGAATTAATACTTAAGACTAGAAGTTGGTATTTTGAAAAAACAGATAAAATAGACAAAGGTCAATCTAATTAAAAAAAAGAAAGAAGAAAACCAAATTGACAGTATCAAAGATGAAAAGGGAGACCTCACCTCTAAAGAAAGGGAAATTAAGGCAATCATTAGTAGCTATTTTGCCCAATTATATGGCAATAAATATACCAATCTAGGAAATATGGATGAATATTTATAAAAATATAAATTGCCTAGATTAACAGCAGAAGAAATAGAATTCCTAAATAATCCCATATCAGAAAAAGAAATTGAACAAGCCATCAAAGAACTCCCTAAGAAAAAATCACCAGGGCCTGATGGATTCACAAGTGAATTATATCAGACATTCAATAAGCAACTAATCCCAATACCACACAAATTATTTGACATAATAAGCAAAGAAGGAGTCCTACTAAACTCCTTTTATGACACAAATATGATACTGATTCCAAAGCCAGATAGATCAAAAACAGAGAAAGAAAACTACAGACCAATCTCCTTAATGGACATAGATGCAAAAATTTAAATAGAATATTAGCAAAGAGACTCCAGCAAGTAATCAAGAAGATCATCCACCATGATCAGGTGGGATTTATACCAGGAATGCAAGGATGGTTCAACATTAGGAAAACTATCTACATAATTGACCATATCAACAATCTAACAAACAAAAATCACATGATTATCTCAATAGATGCTGAAAAAGCCTTTGACAAAATACAGCATCCATTCCTATTGAAAACACTGAAAAGTATAGGAATAGAAGGACCTTTCCTAAAAATAATCCTAAAATCATCAACAAGCATCATATGCAATGGGGATAAATTAGAAGCCTTCCTAATAAGATCAGGAGTGAAACAAGGATGCCCATGATCACCTCTATTAGTCAACATAGTACTAGAAACACTAGCAGTAGCAATTAGAGAAGAAAAAGAAATTATATTTATCAAAATAGGCAACAAGGAGACTAAGCTGTCACTCTTTGCAGATGGTATGATGGTCTACTTAAAAAATCCTAGAGAATCAACTAAGAAGCTTGTAGAAATAATCAACAACTTTAGCAAAGTTGCAGGATACAAAATAAATGCACATAAATCATCAGCATTTCTATATATTTCCAACACATCAGAGCAACAAGAGGTAGAAAGAGAAACACCATTTAAAATCACCCTAGAGAATATAAAATACTTGGGAATCTATCTACTAAAACAAACACAGCAATTATACGAAAACAACTACAAAACACTTTCTAAACAAATAAAACTAGATCTAGACAATTGGAAAAACATTGATTGTTCATGGGTATGACGAGCTAACATAATAAAGATGACGATTCTACCCAAATTAATTTACCTATTTAGTGTCATACCTATCAAACTACCAAAAAACTTCTTTACTGAATTAGGAAAAACTGTAACAAATTTCATTTGGAATAACAAAAGATCAAGAATGTCAAGGGAAATAATGAAAAAAAATGTGAAGGAAGGGGGCCTAGCAGTAGCAGATTTTAAACTGTACTATAAAGCAGCAGTCATCAAAACAATATCATACTGGGTAAGAGACAGAAGGGATGATCAGTGGAATAGACTTTGGGTAAATGACATCAGCAAGACAGTGTATGATCAACCCAAGGAGCCCAACTTCTGGGACATGAATCCATTATTTGACCAAAACTGTTGGGAAAATTGGAAAACAATATGGGAGAGATTAGGTTTAGATCAACATCTCACACCCTACACCAAGATAAATCCAGAATAGGTGAATGGCTTGAATATAAAGAAGGAAACTATAAGAAAATTAGCTGAACATAGAATAGTATACCTGTCAGATCTATGGGAAAGGGAAAATTTTAAAACCAAGGAAGAGTTAGAGAAAATTACAAAATGAAAATCAAATTGTTTTGATTATATTAAACTAAAAAGCTTTTGTACAAATAAAAACAATGTAGCCAAAATAAGAAGGGAAACAACAAATTGGGAAAAGATCTTTATAACAAAAAACTGACAGGGGTCTAATTACTCAAATATACAAGTATTTAAATCGATTGTATAAAAATTCAAGCCATTCCCCAATTGATAAATGCGCAAGAGACATGAATACACAATTTTCAGGTAAAGAAATCAAAAGTATTAATAAGCACATGAGAAAGTGTTCCAAATCTCTAATAATTAGAGAAATGCAAATCAAAACAACTCTGAGGTATCACCTCACATCTAGCCGATTGGCTAAAATGAAAGAAGGGGAGAGTAATGAATGCTGCTCAAAGAGCTATAAAAAAACGCTTGCCCTTTGATCCAGCTATACCATTGTTGGTTTGTACCCCAAAGAGATCATAAATAAATAGACTTGTACGAAAATATTTATAGCCACGCTTTTTGTGGTGGCAAAAAACTGGAAAATGAGGGTATGCCCTTCAATTAGGGAATGGCTGAACAAATTGTGGTATATGCTGGTGATGGAATACTATTGTGCTCAAAGGAATAATAAACTGGAGGAATTCTATGTGAACTGGAAAGACCTCCAGGAACTGATGCAGAGCAAAAGGAGCAGAGCCAGAAGAACACTGTACACAGAGACTGATATACTATGGTAAAATCGAATGTAATGGACTTCTCTACCAGCAGCAATGCAATGACACAGGACAGTTATGAGGAACTTATGGTAAAGAACACTACCTACATTCAGAGGAAGAACTGCAGGAGAGGAAACATAGAAGAAAAACAACTGATTTGAACGAATGGGTTGAGGTGGACATGATTGGGGATGTAGACTCGAAACTACCAGACCAATGCAACTGTCAAGAATTTGGAAATAGGTCTTGATCAATGGCACATGTTAAAACCATTGGAAATGTGAATTGGCCATGGTTGGGGGAAAGCAGGGGGTGAAGGGGAAAGTAGGAGCATGAATCATGAAACCATGTTAAAAACAAATATTAATAAATGTTTAAAAAATGTTTTGCAGTTTAAAAAAAAAGAAAGTAATACATTCGAAGGGAGGGAATATGTTGTTTTTTGTCTTGTACCCAATTCCTAGACGATGTTTTGCTCAAAGTTCTTGTTCCTTCTTTGTTTTAGAAGAGGACCAGTGAAATCATAGGTTAATTTCTTGACTTGATCATAAATTGAATTTAAGTGAGCCAGAATTTCACAAAGTTATCAGCCTCACTGTCACTTCCAGAATCATCCTGTCCAATGGCAAGACAAAAGTAAAGATGACTGGTCATTACCCCGGATGCAATAGATGGTCTTAGGTATCTTCAAAACTGAGCAAACACTTCTCCTCAGGGATAGAATACATAAACAAATAAATTATGATTTAATAATTTTATATTACATTCATATACTATATTTTTCCATCACACAATGAATGCATTCCTAGTTGGTTTCCAGGTTTTTTCTATTATAAATAGTATGCCTATGAATATATTTTGATAGAAAGTTCTTTTTTCTTATCAACAAATTCCTTGGAGTATATTCTCAGTTGTAGGACTATAGAATATGGGAGTATTTATTTTTAATCTAATTGATAAATAATTCATTAAATAATTTTTTACAATGCCATGATGGCATCAGGTACTCTACTAGGAGTGGGAGAAACAGAGACAAAGGAAAAATAGACCTTGTTCAAGGGATTTATACTCCATTGCCATAAATTACAGTGTATGTAGGTGAGTACAAAGGGTTTGGAAGAAGGGAGTCTGAAAAAATCCCAGGGAGGAATTGATGACTTACTGAGCCTTATGGGGAACTAAGATTTCAACGAAACAGAGGCAGAGTAAGAGCATTTTAGTCCTGTGAGGCAGTCATTCTAAAAGTACAGAGAATGGACGTGATGGTTGAGGAGTAAAATAGAACAAGAAAATCCATATGGACAGACTATAGAGCAATAGAGAAAATTAATATGTAAGAATGTTGGAAAGGTAGGCTGTGACCAGCTTGTGAATGACTTCAAATGTGAGAAGAGTTTTTTAGGAAGACGATATGAGGCAATGATAAGAACATTAGCCCTGAAATAAGAGGAACTAGGTTCAAATCCCACCACTGACATTATCTAGGTGATTTTGGGCAAGCTGCCCTGATATTTAGTTTCCTCAATGTCAATTGAATGAGTTGAATATTGAGTTCATCTCTAGGTCTTTCTTTTCTAGGTCTATGTCCCTATAAATGCAAAATAATCAAATTTATACTTTACTTAGTGATTTACAAAGTAATTTCCTCATAGAAATCCTGTGAGGAAGGTGGTATTATGATCCTTATTTTTGGAAGAATGGTTCTAACAGCAGCACTCTCTTAATTCAGGTTTGATATTGGGACAAAATAAGGAGATCAAAAATCACTAAACGCTTAAAAATGGAGGAGGTTTTTAATTTGGCCTAATACATGAAGAATGTGTAATAATGGTACAATGGCAATTGGGTTTTCTGGAACCAATCTCCCTCATCTCCATTTGGAAATGCATGTGCTCAGTCATCATCAGAGTTTGGAAACTCACATCATCTTAGACAGAAAGGCTGAAAGGCTCAAATTTTAAATTACTGGGTTTTTTGAGGTCCTTAGATAAGCCCAAATCCTCCTTAGGAAAGTCAGGGATAATTTGATTCCAGTGACATCTTTGTTCTATTACATCTATATGATAGAGGAAATTATATAACTGACTTTTCCAAGATCTTGAAGCTTGTATCAAAGCTAAGATTTCAACCCAGACCTTCCTGATTCTAAGTCTTATGCTCTTTGTATATTCCTCTATAGACTCAATTTTCCCCCTTTAAATATAGTTCCAAGTATAGTTCCCATGCACATGTCTGTCCTTGATTAATTTTTGAATGGGCTTCCTTCCTACTGCCCACCAAAGGGAAGGGAGATCTTCTACATTCCTTTGTTTCTTTCTTAGAGAAGGAGGAAATATAGCTCCCTTTAACTGGAAGTTAATGAAGTCTAAAATGAATTACTGGCATGAATTTGCTTCATTCAAGGAAGAATTCACTTATAACCTATGGTGGCCAAAGAGAGTCAAGATGAGCTGGAAGTTATAGTCAGGAAGTCTAAGAAGTAACAATGTATGTGTGATGATTAACTTTTCCACTGAGTTTCTCATCTGTCACTTACTCACACTGGGACATACTGCTAGTTATTTGTTTTACCCTTTGATCATTGGGTAACTGTCAGCCCCTAGGGGTCAGGCTTCACTTTTAGCAAGATTGTAATGTGTAAAAGAGATCAATGTGGGCTAAATTGTTGAATATTTCTCTTGTGATCTTCCCAGATGCCTTGTCCATGGTCAGCCCTCTGTCAAGTAACTGAAGCTCATGGGGAGTGTTATAAATCTCCTTGTCCATTCTGTCAATGTTTTATCCTTTTGTCAGAAACTGAAACAATCATTTAATCGGCAAATACATATTAAAAACTTAGTATGTGCTAGGCACTACACTAGGCACTGCGGATACAAATACAAGGAACAATCTACTCTCAAGGAACTTATATTTTCATGGATGGAGAGGTAAAGAAGAAACAAGAATATTTTAAAATATACACATCCTAAATGAAAGTGAATGAGAACATATGTGTATAAAATAGTTAAGTATGAGGTAGTTCTAGAGGGAAGACACTAGCAGATGAGGGGATCAGGAAAGAAGATAATTAAGATGATGGCTACAATATCTCCTTATTTGGAGTATATTATAGTATAATAGAAACAGTACTCACTCTGGGTTAGGAAAAACTGTGTTTAAATCCTGCTCCTGATGACTACTATCTTTATAATGTTGGATAAATAAATTTATCTACACAGCCCCCATTTTACATAACTATAAAATTAAAAGATAGGACTATAGAAGATGATACTTTGCTTCCAGATTAATAGGTATGAAAATTTATTCCAACATATACATTTCTCTAATTACTTTATATTGTATAGTTAAATAATATAGATACTATATATGTATATATATAGTATCTTATTGCTATAAGTACATACATAATTCAATAATACAAATAACCCATATATAACAAATTTTTATTTTGTGGATGTGAAGGTATTACTGATAGACTGCCAGGAAAATTTCAATGTGTTTTGAAAATTTTGGAAAAAAATTGTTGCTTTGAAAAATGAAATGAGCATGAGGTGATATGGTTTACCTTAATGTTTAGTCAGTAAATTAAATAGAGCCTTTGATTATCTTACAATTCTTAGTTTATCTAATCTTTGAGCAAAGACACACATACAATTAAAAAAAAAGAAATGCTACTACCCTTGACAGTGTGATCCAAATATTGCATATGTTATCCAAGAAGTTAAGAACAAAAAGAAATATTTCATAAATATAATGGTGTGGAACTAGCTATCCAGCCCAACCTCTCCCATTCTAAGCTTGGTGTCAGTCCCTCTGAGTAGCAATAGACTAACTACTACCCAGGCACCCACAAAAGAAATTCTACACATGCCATTGGAAAAATTCCTGCCCTCTTACACCTAAGTCCAATGAACTTCAAGCCTTATTCTCTTTGGGATACTGTTAACCATTCCTAGATATTTTCTCCTACTTTGGATTTGGGGAAATTGTTGCTTTTTGGTTCTCCTACTTATCTAATTTCCTTTTTAGTTTCTTTTATTGGGTCATCCTTTGCCTACTACCCCCTAATTATGAATACCCATTAAAGTTTTCCACTCTTTCTCTTTATCTGCTCTTTCTTTAGTTGCTTTATAAGATACCTTGAGTATAATTATTATATTGATATAGATAAGTTCTATATTTTGTTTCCAATATTAATCCCATTAATGGACTCCAGGCCTTCATCTCCAACTTTACAATTGGAAATATCCAACTAAATCATGTGCTGTCCAACTGGCTTGACATTCTATCTCTTGACTACATTTGCATAAGGCTTTATCCATGCTTCTTTGTATCCTCCTCTTGGAATTCATCATGTAAGAAAGTAAAATTAAGGGTTTGACTAAAATATATGAAAATTATAAATAATATGGTGGTTATCAATTTAAAAAATTGATAGCTCAAGTCAAAATGAATTTCAATAGTTTTTTATTTTCAAAGTAGGTAGAGAGTGAAAGTTGAGAAATAAAAAAGAGGGCAGAGAAGACATTTAGCCTATCACAATAAATGTTGTTCCGGTGCTCAACTCAGCCCAGCACAGCTTGTTAACCCTCAACCAGAATTAATCTCTCTCCAGAAGTCAGGAAAGCAAAGTCAGCTATTCACTCATCCAAGTTCCCTCCAAGAGACAGTTTGAGCTGAAGACAATGACCTGACAAGGATGACTCCTGAAGATGACCTTTAGCTCCAGAAATTCAGGGCTTTTATAGTGACTTCTTGTCCTTTCCACTCTTCACAGGAGCCAATCACAGCTTTCAAATTGTCTAGCACTACCCATGGGGGCAGTGTCTTGTGGGATCCACTTCTCATCCTCTGGAAGTGTAAATTCTTATCAAAAATGATTCACAATTTCCTGACTGATTGAATTGTTACCCACTTGGAACACTCTTACTTAGTGTCTGGTGAGGTACTAAGAAGGGCTACTAGAAAAAAGTCTGATTCACACTTCACAGTCTGGTGAGGTACTAGGTAGGGGTACTTAAGTTAGTGTTAACCAAGTATTTACTCAAAATAAATAAAGAGAATAAAGAATTCCCATTCACAATGCCCCTGTAATCCTTTGGGAGACTAGTTTACTCAATGGATAATTTAAACATAATTATCTTATACCTCTCAAAATGTAAGATTAAAATTAATGCCCAATACTCCAAGTATTATATTTTATAAAGTTTATTAATAATCACTTGAAGTAAAGGAATAACAAGGTAATTATCTAACAAAATATAAGGCCACATGAGTAGATTCTCCTGCCACTTACTTCTCACTTCCTCCACTAAACAAGATCACAGGAAGAGCAAGCAAGAGGCAGGACTACACAAAATTTATAACCTCCCTGTCAGCATGTAACATGAGAAGGAGAATGAGGTGCTGGGAGTTGTAGTTTTTAGGGTAACAGTTTCTAATTACATAATCATTTCTTTTATGGAAGATACCATTTCTTTATTTAAGCCTTCCTTGTTGCCTTCAGGAGGTGGTATTCTTACTCCTCTCTTGTTTTTGTTATAGGCATGTCTTTAGTACGTAGTGCAAGCCATTGTAACAGCAGATGCTAAATAAATGGTATTGTTGAATTGAACTAAACTGAACATTAAATAGTATAGTGAGGTTACATTGTGCATAGAAGTTAGCTCTAAAGCTGCAATAACATTCAAGCAGCATGGAAGAACAATTAACAAATTAGTTATACTTCTCAATGGACATCTAGGTAGTGTAGTGGATAGAGTATTAGTCTGCAGTCAGGAAGACCTGAGTTTAAATTAAGCCTCATACACTTACTAGCTAGTAAGTGGGCAAGTCACTTAATCCCGTTTGCCTTAGTTTGCTTATCTATAAAAGGAACTGGAGAAGAAAATGGTAAAGGACTCTAGTATCTTTTTCAAGAAAATATAAAATGGGTTTGTGAAGGGTCAGACATAACCATGCAATAATTATACTTCTCAAAGGTAGCTCTTTGTTTAACAAAAACCTTCTCTTTGATTACAGGAAATTGTGAAATGTTTTTATTTTTCCAAAGGCTATTTTCTTTCCCTAACTCTTCAGGTCACATTAGGGATCAAAATGGTTTTTTGTATACTTAGAAGATTATTTAGGGAGGACAGCTTTTATTAAATAAACAAACTTCTTGGGAAAGGTAATCATGCCTCTTTCCATCTTCTTACATCCCCTTCAATTTATTAAATGATCACAAATTCATAACAATACAACCTTACTGACAATATTGATTAATTATTACTATCTTTAGTCCTATTATAAATCAGAAGAAATGATGGGAAAATAATTTCAGGAGCAGTCTCAGAAATAGATAAAGAAACAGGGAAGGCAAGATCAAAAGATTTCTGATTATTTGAGGGAACTAAGTAGGTATATAGAGGTGTGGGCTTGGAGTCAAGAAGATTTGAATTCAAATGTGGCCTCAGACACTGATAGTGTGACTTTGGACAAGTCACTTAGCTATTGTTTGCCTCAGTTTCCTCATTTTTAAAATGGGGATAACAGTAACAATCACTTCACAGGGCTGCTATGAAGATTAAATGTGATGATATTTGTAAAACAATTAGCCCAGAGCCTGGTATTGCATAGATGTCATTTAAATGCTAACTAATATAAGGAATAATTTTTTAAAACCTTACTTTCTATCTCAGAATTAATGCAATGTATTGGTTCAAAGGCAAAAGAAGAGAAAGAACTAAGCAATGGAGAGTAAGTGACTTTGCCATGAGAATATCTAGGAAGCATCTGTGGCAAGATTTGAGGTCAGGATCTCCTGTCTCTAGACCTGGCTCTCAATTTACTGAGCCACCAAGCTGCTCCAGCTTGTTGTTGTTGTTGTTGTTGTTAAATGATACTGAATCAATGAACTGGATCTTTCATAACAGTAGGTTTCAGAGAATTGGCAGACATGAAAATATGAACTGGGTCAGGTATTCAAGGTGATGTAGTGGAAAGAGTTGACTTTTAGTCACTAGATAGTTAAATCTTGACTCAAACTAACTGGCTTTTTACTTGGGGCAAAAGACACTAAAACTTCTCTGGACCTCAGTTTCTTCATCTATAAATGAGAGGGTTCAATTACATGCCTTCCAAGGTCCCTTACTTCTCTAGATTTATGGAATTATGATCCTGCATTTCTATGAGTAAATGATATATAAGGTCAAGTCTAAAATTCTTTAATGTTCAGTAATAATTATTTGACTTCAGAGACAATAATTTATTCAGTTGGCTTTGACTATCTATCATTAAGTCCTACTAGATATACATAGGACAAAGAGGTCTAGGATATTACATTTTTGCCATGCAACTTCCCTTTTCCATAGGATATAATCCTTCTGTAGGGAAGGATATGGATATGGGACATGGCTCAGTCCTCTGAAATTATGCATCAAAGTAAAAGAACAATTCTTACTTCGGGAACCTTGATTAGCTATTTCAACTTTGTCTTTGATATGCCAGGAAGCACATAGTAGATTCTAGTAAATGCTTCTTACTTGATCAATTAGGGCTTAAGGAGCTTGGAAATCATTGGGAAATGTATATACATATATATGTATCTCACTGGGAAATATATATATATATATACATATATATATATATATA
>NC_058132.1:376225424-376286055 GCF_016433145.1 Gracilinanus agilis | reverse complement strand
TATATATATATATATATATATATATATATATATATATATATATATATATACTCTTTTCATTTGTAGTACAAATGAAAAGAGTACAGCTGGGTAGAGAGCTGGATTTTTGTAGAATGTTAAATTTTGTCTCCAAGGTGGATTCAAGGAATCTACTTCAGTTTCCTCTGGAATCTTACCTCTGTGAATGATTGAAAGACCAGATAGGAAACTCTTGGTTTTTTCTAGGTAGTAGACACGGAGATCAGATTTGCCTCACTCCAGTTTGGGTAGTTGACAAACTTTAAATCCATTGGTCAATTAAGGGCATATCTATTCCAAACATGTAAAGACTTCTCCTGGCAGAATGGGTGGACTAGAACAATTTATTCCAACAGCTATGAAGGCAGCTAAAGGAGACACTGTGAAGTATTCAGAGCTTTTCCAGACATTGAAGATGCCTAAGTTATCCACTGTATCTCAGGTCATCAGCAGTCATCTTGATTTGTCTTGCTACTGGCCTTCAATGACTCTGGAAGAGAGAGGATGACTTCATCTAGCTCTGCATCATCTAAATTCAATTCACATGCAAATCAAGATATTACTCACTCATGATGTCATTGGTCATCTTTGAAAACAAAGTACAAGTAATAATAAAGACTATGCTCCCAAATTCTTAAGTAATTCCATATTTGTTCCTTTTTTCTGTCTGATAGGTTGAAATTATTATTACCAGAAATGGAAGGGGAAATAAATAAATAAATAATGCTTTAAAAATCATCTTCCTTCCTAAAGATACATGAGATGAGCAGATACATATTCTCCAAGTTTCTTTTCATCTCTAAAGTTTTTAGATTCAGTGACATGGACCTATAGAATATGTGAAGATACAATTTACTTTGTGAGCAGTACAGAATGACTGGCATGGCACTCCTTGTCAACTCAAAGTTCTTTGGCACAATAAATAAAAAAGCTACATTGTCATTTAGAGCAGATGTAAAGCTGGGGGAAGGGAAGAGCAAAATTATAAATGCCATTCACCTTGTAGGTATATCTCCTGGAATCTGAGGGCTGATGTCAGCTGGTCTCTCTAATGCATTATGACCTTCTTCATATAGCTTCCTACTTCTTAGACTGTATGACTTTTAATTTTTCTTTTATCTTATTTTTAATAGCTTTTAAAAATATTATCCTCATTTCTGAATATTAATTCCCTTCCCCTTCCCCTACCCAAGTCATACTTTATAAAAAAATTTTAAAAGAATGAGTCAAAAGATATTGTGAAAAACTAAACAATACATTGATCCTATATGACCATATATATGATATTCCATACCTTTAGTTCCTAAACTCTACAATACAAGGAGAGAAAAACATTTTCTAAGCTCTTCTTAGGTGCCAAAGACCTATATTTTTAACATCATTCATATAAATAGAGACAACAATACGTAGCATGTTATCTGAGGCAGGTCAATTGTCTTATTTCAGATGCATTTGGCTAAACATAGAATTTCCCAGGAATGTGATCTTTCCCTCCTTTACTTTTTCTACTTTTATTCACCTATTTGATCACTTGTATTTTGTCAGTGGAAGCCAAAAAGAAGATTTATATTACAAAGTGAAATGCATGAGCATTCCCATAACCATAAAAGTGGAAGGAAGCTGGAAAGGTTAATTAATTAATCTGCCTCTTAAACTAAAACACACCTGGTCTACTTCATGCAGCAGTTCTGTGACTAAAGATGTCCTGCCTTTATGAAAGCTGAATTGGTTCGACTAGTCTTCTAGCTCTCTCTACACACAATATTCCATCTTCCATTCCTATGCCTGGGGATAGCCTACCCCCTGTGTTTGAATGAATTTCTTCCACATATTCACTGAGAATTTTTATCTGCCTTTGGGACTCAGATCAGATGCCACTTCCTTTGAGGGGTCTTTCCAGATTCCCCAGAATTCCTCAAAATTAGACTGTATCTAGTTATTTATGTAATTTTTCTGACCAGAAATATTTTATTTTTGTCTTTATATTCCCAGTCCCTAGCATATAGAAAATATTTAACATGCTTGTTGAACTGGATTCATGTTGCCTGTCAATCCATAGTATTTTGCTAACTCTGCCAAAAGACCTTTGATATCTTGAAGGTCACCTTGGTCACTTTCTGCCAGTCATCTGCATTCTGCAATTCTTATAGGGTTATTTCAGTGACATTCCATGAATGTCGCAGCTTGTCAAACCATATGAATTTCCCAAGGGACCACAGAAGTATCCTTATATCAGCTTTCAGATTTCTTGTTAAGTTCCTAGTATGACTATATCAGAAAGATGCTACCAAACTGAATGTTTCATTAGCTTCGACTGACTTCTCCAGGATTTGATCCAGCTTAGTTATAAGAAAAGTTGAGTAGAATTGGACTGAAATTACAGGAAATTCAAAAGAAATGAGGCTCTTAAAAGGAAGGGGTAAGTAGAAATCTTAATCTCTTGCTATATGAGGGCAATCTCTTTTTGGAAATGCTCCAAAACTTTTCCTGGAAATGAATTTTTTCTCTTGTGTTCATTGAAGCAGCAAGCCTTAGAAGGGCCCTTTGTTTGACTTAGAGGGAATGTGGCAATATAGTAAGAGAATTGAGTGCTAGGACATGAAAATATAATTGTTAAGCAATTACAGGCATAATCAGTACATATGTATGCAGTCTTAGAAATTCATTTCAATTTAAGCAATTATACCACTGGATAAAGGCATACAATGTGGATCAACACATGACTTTGCTAATTAAGAAACTGACATCAAAGATCAAAGGCCTGAATGTACCTAATAATTCAATTTTAGTATGATAATGGTTGTTTGCTGTTTCTTTTTTTTAAAGCTATACCTTCAACTGGACAATTAAACAATGAAATACCTTTAAGCTAAATATCCTACTAAGCCTGAAAATGTTAAATATAATCTAATTTGAAAGTATGAATTCTTTTGACTTTTTTTAGGTAGAGGGAGGTTCATCCATTCCATAGCTGCCTTACTCAGAAAATTGAACAAAAATATGTGTGATTGTGCAAAAGAAGTATTTTTATTTATATTGATAGTGATTTCTAATCTTGTTTGTGTGTTGCCAAATCTGTGATTTTATTGTTGTGGGGAGCTCCTGGTAAAAAACACCCCTATTAATGCATATTGGCAAAATGATTTTAAGTTTATAGTATGAGAGGTTTTCCGGGGGCAATCAGAGGTTAAATGACTTTTGCCATAGTTATATAACCAAGTTGTGTCGGCAGGACTTACACACAGATCATCTTGACTCCAAGGTTGGCACTTTACCCATTATTTCATGCTTCCACTTAGAATAAGTTCACTCTATTCACTTTATTTCACTTTATTTAGTTCACTATATTTCAAATGTAATTTCAGGACAGTACAATTCAATCTATTATGCCTGGTTGCCTCTTAGTTCATAATTATATGGCATTTTTAAAGGAACTTAAGGAATATGATTGATATAACTTCATGAAATGGAGATCTAAGCACAGTAAGCTAGTAATGACAGTAATCAATACTGCTAATTAAAATATCTTCAAAAGGGGTATGATCAATAGAACCTCCTGATCTGTTTGTTGGACTAAGCTAACTTCTTATGGAGCATGCATTCTCTGGCTCTACGGGATGTTGCTTGAGAGGTCATTTAAAGAATGAGGAAGAGTTTCATAAAGAAAGTGTTGCTTGACTTGTTAGTGGATTTGTGACCTGATCCAATCATTCTAGAGAGTAATTTGTAACTATGCTCAAAGGGCTCTAAAACTGCATAACCATTGATCCAGCAACACAACTAGTAGATCTGTAGCCAGGGTGATCAAAAAAAGGGGAAAAGGACCAATCGATACAAAAATATTCATTGCAGCTCTCTTAGTGGAACAAAAAATTTGAAAGTGAGAGACTACCAATCAACTGAAGAATGGTTGAACAGGTTATGGTATTTAACTGTAAGGGAATACTATTGTCCTATAAGAAAGGATGAGCAGGATGATTTTTTAAAAAATCTGAAGAGACTTATATGAACTAATGCAAAGTAAAGTGTGCAGAACCACAATAATATTTTACATAGTAACAGCAATATTTTTTTTATTAACAACTGTGAATGATCTAATAATTCTCAGTAAAACAGTGATCCAAGATAATCTCAGACACTCATGATGAAAAATGCCATCTATTTTCAGAGAAAAAACTGAAGGAGTTTGAAAGCAGATCAAAACATACTATGCTTTTTTTCTTTCTTTCCCCACCTTTTTATTTTGTTTTGTTTCTGATTTCTACACAAAATTACTAATATGGAAAAACATTTCACATGATTGTAAATGAAAAATTTTTATTAGATTGCTTGCAATTTAAGGAATAGGGAAGGATTAGAGAGAGAAAGAATAGCAAAGAGGAAAAGAATTTGGAACTCAAAATTTAAAAAAAATGTCAAAATTGTTTTTACATGTAATTGGAGAAAAATGAAATGCTATTTTAAATAATGTATTGCTGAAGGTGATAGAATACAAAAAGAAATACAAGGATTAGATGAGGCAGAGATATGGAGGGAGTGTATCCCAGACATAAGGAACAGTACTCATAAAGGTACAAAAAGAGGAAATAAAAATGTCATGTATGAGGAAACAATTACATTTAAATTAAATAAACATTTATTAAATGCCTAATATGTGCCAGCCACTGTGTTAAGATCCTGGGATACAAAAAAAACCAAACAAAAGAGAAAATAAAAATAGGTGTGGTCCTCAAGGAGCTTATAATCTAATGGTAGAAAGACAACAAAAGGAAAATAAAAAGTGGAAACTAGGATGAAGAGCATGGTAAGGAAGTATATTTCAAGGAATCAAAACCAACTTGAGTTATTGATAGAATACAGGGATTACCTGAAGAGTTTGGATCCCACCTTGTGTAATTCAAAAGATGCAAGAGAGGCTTTTGCTCTTGCAGGGGGCCAACTGAAAACTTCTGGCAGTTAGAAGATTTAGAATTCTGAGAGGAGTCAGTTGGTTCCTGAGCCTTGAACAGAGAGGAAGGACCAACTAGAGCTCTCCTTTGACTTTCGATTTTGCTTTTGGCCTGTGCTTTGTCTCTGGACAATTTGAACCTAGCTAATTTCTCTGGACATCTCCCTGACCTTTTCCATATTATTTCCCTATTCCCCTGCCTGTTTTCCTGGGACTCTGGGAGACATGGTGGCTTTTGGGTTTTTAGTGAATAGACTTGTGGGTTTAGTTTTTCCCATTAGGCAAGTAGGACATCCTTGAATTAAAACTATCCCTTTAGTTTTACCCTCTATTTTAAAGCAGCCAAATCTTCCCCAGCTGAGAGAAGCAGGTCCTCTCTCAGGCTAACCCATTCCTGTGACCCTCCCCCATCTTGAGTTTCTCT
Source organism: Gracilinanus agilis (assembly GCF_016433145.1). NCBI lineage: Eukaryota > Metazoa > Chordata > Mammalia > Didelphimorphia > Didelphidae > Gracilinanus > Gracilinanus agilis. The sequence continues at coordinate 376,280,665 of NC_058132.1, read as the reverse complement.
CTAGTGGCTGTCAGAAACCCCAAACCCCTCTCTACTTCCTGACCAACCCTGAACATTAATAAATCCCTTTGTTACCTAATGAAACCCTCTGGAGAATCATTGTGTTGAAGAATTAGGCAAGGGTTGGAGGGGAAGGATTTATTCTCTTTATTTCCTGAGGGAAACTGGAGGCATCCATCTTCTGAGGAAGTAGTTGCACAATGCTTCCTCCTGAATCCCTCCAGTTTCACTGACAGGGAGGAGTCTTGCAACTCCTCCTTTGAGGAATTGAGAAACTGACAAGAAAGCCTCCAAGTTAGATTTCAATCATTTCTGACTGGCCCTATCCCTTGTGTCTGTAGAAGTACCTTTCCTTCCTGCAAGGGTTCAGCCTATTTCCCCTCAATATCCTCTGTCTCTAGCTTGGGCGTCTAGTCTGTGTTAGCTGCCTCTCCTGAACACCTCACCCTGTACCCTTACCATCCCAATACCACCTGGTACATTCCTCCCTAAACCCAGGCATCCTTTCATTCTTCTCCTATTACCTCAATCACCTTGAACCCCTCCATCATTCAGCAAGGGAAGGAGAGCATCCCCCACATGTTAGTGTATCCCGTTTATCCATCACACTTGTTATAAAGGAACACCTTGGGAAGAATTTATTTCTCAACCCTCCAAATCTCCAATCAGGTGGAATGGGCAAGCAATGGAGTTGAGCGGATGCTGAGGATCAAAAACTAAGCCAGTCATCATGCTGATGAAATTCCAGAGACAAAAAGAAGGATTATAGACTACAAGAAGGCCATTAATGTCCAATAAGGCTGAAAAAATAGGCTGGGGGGACATGAATAGGTAATTTTCAGATAAAGAAAACTATTAATAAGCACATGAGAAAGTGTTGTAAATCTCTAATAATTAGAGAAATGCAAATCAAAACAACTTTAAGATATCACCTCACACCTAGCAGATTGGCTAAAATGATAGAAGGGGAGAGTAATGAATGTTGGAGGGGATGTGGCAAAATTGGGACATTAATGCACTGCTGGTGGAGTTGTGAAATGATCCAACCATTCTGGCTGACAATTTGGAACTATGTCCAAAGAGTGATAAAAGACTGCCTGCCCTTTGATCCAGCCATACCATTGCTGGTTTGTACCCCAAAGAGATCATAGATAAAAAGACTTGTACAAAAATATTTATAGCCATGCTTTTTGTGGTAGCAAAAAACTGGAAAATGAGAGTACGCCCTTCAATTAGGGAATGGCTGAACAAATTATGGTATATGTTGGTGATGGAATACTACTGTGCTCAAAGGAATAATAAACTGGAGGAATTCCATGTGAACTGGAACGCCCTCCAGGAATTGATGCAGAGTGAAAGGAGTAGAATGAAAAGAACATTATACACAGAGACTGATACACTGTGGTAAAATTGAATGTAATGGACTTCTGTACTAGCAGCAATGCAATTACCCAGGAAAATTCTGAGTGGTTTATGGAAAAGAACGTTATTCACATTCAGAGGAAGAACTACAGGAGAGGAAACATAGAAGAAAAACAACTGCTTGAACACATAGATTGATGCAGACATGATTGGGGATGTAGACTCGAAATGACCACACTAATGTAACTATCAATAATATGGAAATAGGTCTTGATCAATGACACATACTAAAACCAGTGGAAATGCATGTTGGCAATGGGGGGGGGTGGGGTATTGGGGGTGAAGAGGAAAGTAAGAATATGAATTGTGTAAGCATGGAATATTTTTCTAAAAAAATAAAATAAAAATACTAAAATATGAAAAAAATAGGCTGGAATTTGTTTGCAAAAGACATTAGAAGCTACACAGAAGCAGATCATGTACCTTCCATAACTACATAGAGGAAATGTATTCCTAACCAAATAAGAGATAGAGGAAATTATAAAAAGATAATTTTCACTCTATGAAATTGAGTTTCTCTATAAAATAAAACTAATGAATCTAGCATAAGAAGGGAAATAATTAGGTTGGGAAAATGTCTTTGTATCTTTTATTCAGATATGAATTTGGTATTCAATACCAAAAGCCACACTCAGTAGATAAGTGGTCAAGGGTTATGCAGAACCATTTCTTGAAGGAATAATTGTAAAATGCTAAGAACCATATGAAAAAGTGTTTCAAATCACTAATAATAAAATAAATAAAATTGAGACACCCTTTGAGATTTTACTTTATACCCCATGAAATGACAAAGATGATAAAAGATGGTAATAGTCAATGATAAAGTGTTTGTGGGAAGATGAGTATACTTGCACATTGTTAGTGGAGGTGTGAATCATTATGAAAATAAGGGATCTAAAATGTGGATACTCTTTGACCCAGATGTTCCACTAATGGGCTTATGCCCAAGGAGGTAATTTATAAGGTGAAAGTCCCTTACACACTAAAATATTTATAGTTATGCATTTTGTTGTAGCAAAGATCTGGCAGCAAAGTAAATTCCAGTCAACTATGGATTGAATAAACAAATTGTCATAGATGAATATAATGAAATATTACTCTGCTGTAAGAAATGATGAATGCAATGAATAAAGGGAACTGTGGAAAGGTTTACACAATCTGATGAAAAGTGAGGTAAGCAAAGCCAAGAAAACAATTCACATTGATTGTAACAATGTAAATTGTAATAACAATCATAAAATAAACAAAAATGAATGTTCCAAAATTAGAAAGAACAAAGATGGTCCTAAAGAAGAGAAATGAAGAAATAATTCCATTCCATTCTTTTACAGAAGTGAAAACTCCAGACGTGTGTATCATTGCACATATTTTCAGTTGTTTGATTCATTGATCATTTTTCCCTTTTCTTATTTTTTCCTTTTTTCTCCCTTTAAGGCTATTTTTCTCTATGCATTGATTTTCTATGAGGAAGAAGGGGAAATGGTGTGGAAAATGTTGGAGATGTAAATAAAAAATAAAGATGTTATTTTTTTATCCTAAAGACAATAGCGAGACAGAAGTTTTTTCCAGTAGTGTACTAAAATGCCAGATCTGATATTTAGAAGATCATATTAGTAATAATATAGAAGATGTACTAAAATAGGAAGAGATTTGGAGCAAGGAGACAAATTGTGATGACATTGTAATTATCTAGATAGGTAATAAGGAACTGAACTAAGGCAGAAACTAAGTGTTGTGAGGAAAATTATTTAGTATTAGTTACATATAGTGTTGGACCTAGCAGGAAGGGCTGGAGGATTCCAAGATGGAACGAAGGAGCAGGAAGTAGGGCTTGTGCTCTGAGAGAGACTCCATTAGTGGTTGGCACAAACTGTTGCTAGCCATGGAAGATCTCAGAGTTAAGGAAAACCCTGCATCCTGATTCCCTGGGATCCTGAGTGGTGGAGGTTTTCAGCAAGTGAACAAGACCTGCAAAGCTGCACCAAGTGGAGGAGGGTTTGGGATCTGGTGGACAGCATCTCAAGCACACTCTCTCTACTTGGGTTATCTTGGATCACCTTGGCTTTTGGCATCCTGTGATCATCTTTGGATTACCTTGAGAAACCTCAAAGCCACCCTCAGGCCCTTTAGCTGTGCTGGTCAAACCTGGCTTCCCAGTGATTCCAGTACTGCTCCTTTGGGCCCTGCCTGGCTTTGGACAATTAGAATTAGAGTAGACAAGTCCTCCCCTTGCCCCTGTGATTTGCCCCTTAGATTTTTAAGTGCAGAATCCCCTATCCCACCTTTATTTAGTTAATCATAATTAAACTGTTTAAAACCTTTACCTTGCCTGCTGGTTCCATAGACCCTGGCCTAGGGGTGAGCTGGGTGAGCTGGGCCAACTGCCATTCTTGACAGTTACCAGCTTAGCAGTGAATTCTGGTCTCCCTATCCTGATTGGTCCTGTCTTTCCTTCAACCCAGTGTGTGTACCCACAACCATTTAGATTATATTTTAACATCCCTGGTGCCCCATATTTTACATAAGTTAGTAGAAAGAAGTGGTAATGTATGAGAATTATGATTGAAGAAGAAAAAGTAATATTGGCAACTAATTCTATTAATGAGTGAGGGAATGCTAAGAGTTAAGTATAATGCCAAGGTTACAAACTTGGGTGACTAGAGTACTAGTAGTGCCTTTGACAGGTATTAGGATGTTTATAACAGAAGTGAGATTAAGAGGAAAAATGAGTTTGGGTTTGTACATGTTGAGTTTCATAAATCTCTGAGAAAATCAGTTTATAAACCTAAAAAGGCCAATTGGTGATGTGAGATCAAAGCTAAGGAGAATTACTGGGAATGACTATATAGATATTGGAGTCACTGGAAGAAGTTTAATTAAAATCATATTAGCTGATTAGATCACCAAAATAAGAGTATAGTGACAAAGGAGATAAAGAGTCAGGGCGGAGCCTTTGGAAATATCTATGTCTTGGGGATGTGATTTGGATAATGAAACAGCAAAGTAGACTGAGAAGGACCTGTTAGATAAAAAAAAGAAACAGGAGAGAATAATATGAGGGAATCCCATAAGAAAAAAGAATCCAGAAGAATTAGATGGTCAAAAGCTGCAAATAGGTTAAGAAGGAGGAAGACTGAAAAAAGACCAATTTAGCAATTGAGATAACCAGTAATTGGAGAGAAGAATTTTAGTTGATGAATGAGGATGGAAACAAGATAGTAAAGTGTCAAGGATGAAGGGAAATGAAAGGAATAGGAGTCAGTGAGTGTGGATTTTTCATAAAGTTTGATAAACAAAAGAATGGTATCGAGTGATAACATGAAAGGAGGATAGCCTATTAGAAGTTGTTTGATTTCAGAACTGAGAGACTAAGGAATGTTTGAAAGCAGTTAGAAAGCAGTAATAGATAGTGAGAAGTTAAAGATGAACAAGATGGAGGAGATGGTTGGGGAGGTAATATGTTTGAGAATGTAGGATGGAGGTACTCAAGATCACAGGTAGAGTGATAAGTCTTGGTAAGAAGAACTACCTTATTGTTAGAGACAGGAAAGGAGAAGTAAGTAGAAAATGGTGCCAAGCAGGTTTTACATGAAGACAAGATAATAAGAGGGAGATCATACCAACTGGCCTCAATTTTCTTGATGAATAAGAAGTGAAAGTCAGGGGGAAGTGTAGGAGACATGAGGGGAAAAAGAGAAGATTTGGAAAAGCTTTTGTGGGATAATGTAATAGAGAGCCAAGTAGGAAAGAATAAAAGGACTTTTTTACACAAAGGTTGTTTGATACATATTTGTAATGTACCCAAGCATCATAATTGTGTGGCCTTTTGCATTGGAATAGAAGAAATGAATGGGATAAGTAATTGTAGGCTGAAATTTGGTATTGGATAAGTAGTGATAAGAGGATGAGAAGTGACCAGAAAGTAATTCATAAGGTAGATTTGAATTTGAAATTTGAGCAAGAATAATGGCCTAAGAAAGTACTAATGCATAAAAAAATCCACTTTAAACTAAAAATAAAATACATATTCAGTATATATTATATATATACATATATATATAAAACTATACTGTTATTTTTGTTAAGAGAGTATAATAGGTATAATGATTTTTTGTTTTGTATTTTTTGAGTTTTAAGGTGTTTATAGGGATATTGTATTTTAAGTATTTCTTTTGTAGTAAAAGAAATAAATTAATTTTTCATATTTATTTTGTGTATTGAATATATTTTCTAGAAATTATCTTGTTAATTCATTTTAGAGAAGACCCTAGACAAGAACTATTTCTAAATTTTATTATAGATATTTTCCCTAGAACTTGGAGAAAAGGGACAATATATGCCAGAGAGATTGATGAAAGCCTGATTTCCCTCTTTTAGGGATCAGGTTCCTTCAGGAACAGGTCCACTTGAGATAAACTTCTACAAATTAAAAAAATGAAATAAAATAAAATGATAGGGAGGAGAGGAGAAGGGATTCTACATGACTCTGTAACAGAGAGAAAAAGGGAAAAAAATAAATAACCAGATAAAATAAAAAGCTAAATGGGCAAAATTCCAAAACCATTGAAATGGGTAACAACTGAATGTTGGAATTTGAGTGTGAGGGGAAGAGAGCCAGTAGGAATGATGCTACTTTAAATTAGCTTATGTTAAAATAACTAAGGAGACAACACAATATGGTAGAATTAAAAATTATAATTTGGAAGAAACCTCAATTTTAGGTATGAATGGATAAAAACATAAAGCTATCATAACCTTAAATGTGAATGGGTGAAACAATCCAATAAAATTAAAAAGTAAAAGATTAAACACTACACTCTATTGCCAACACAGATACATTAAATAAACCAAGGACAAACCCAGATTAAAATAAGAAGCTAGAAAATAATTTACGAACACCAAGTGAATTAAAAAAGGGGAATTGCAATCATATTATCAAATAAAGCAAAATCAAACACTCAAAATATAAAAGATGATGTTGTCAAAGTGCTATGCTCAATATGCCAGAAAATTTAAAAATCTCAACAGTGGCCACTTGATTAGAAAAGATCAATTTATGGCCCTGCCCTAAAGAAGGCTAGTGCCAAAGAATGTTTAATTTACCAAACGACTGAATTCATTTCATATGCCAACAAGATTATGTTTGAGATTTTGCAAACTCGATTACAGAAATATATGAAATGAGAGTTTACAGAAGAACAGTTTGTTTTTTGAAGAGCATAGGAACTCAAGACCAAATTGCCAACATTTGCTGGATTGTGGAGAAAGAAAGGGAGTTCCAGAAAAATATATACTTCTCCTTCATTTAGTACACTAAAGCCTTTGACTATGTGGATCACAATTTAAAAAAAGCAGCTAGTCTTCAAAGAGATGGGAGAACCAGATCATTTTATTTATCTCCTTAGGAATCTGTATGCAGGCCAAGAAGCAAAAGTTACCACCAAATATAGAACAAATGATTGGTTTAAAATGGAAAAAAATTATGGCAAGGCTGAATACAATCACTCTATTTAATTTATTTGCACAATATATTATGCTAAAATGCCAGTTTGGATGAAACAAAAGCCAGAATTAAGGTTACCAGGAGAAATATCAACAATCTCAAGTATACAGAAGATACCACTCTTAAATGAAGAAAAATTAGGAAGTCTTTTAATGAGAGTGAAAGAGTAGAGTGTAAAAAACTGGCTGGAAGTTCAACATCAAAAAAGCTAACATTGGCAAACAGAAGAAGAAGAAAGGGAACAATATCAGATTTTATATTCTTGGGCCCAAAGATCACTGCAGACTGATTGCAGCCATAAAATTAAGATACTTTCGCTTGGAAGAAAAGCTATGGCAAGTCTGGACAGCAAGCTAAAAAACAAGCATCACCTTGCTGACAAAAGTCTATATAGTCAAAATTATGGCTTTTTCCCCAGGGCAATATATGACTATGAAAGTTAGATTATGAGGAAAGCTGAACACTACAGAATCAATACTTTCAAACTATGGTGCTGGAGAAGAGTTTTGAGAGCCCTTTGGACAGAAAAGAAATAAAATCAGTCAATATTTAAACTAATTCAGATTATTCTTTGCAATGGCAAATAATGAAGTTGAAATTTAAACATCTTATCCACATATTGAGAAGGCAAGACTAATTGAAAAAGATCCTGATGTTGGGAAAAATTGGAGGAAAGGATGAGTTTAGAACAGAGAGTGTCATGATAACAATGAGTTTTTATATTAAAATTTTTTCTTTATTTTATTCCAGTGGCAAATTTACAAGCAAGTTTCCAAGGTTACATGATTCATGTTGTCTCCTTTCCCTCTTCCATCTCCCTTCCCAGAGTTGTCAAAACAATTTCACTTGGTTATAAGTTTATTATCATTCAAAACCTATTTCCATATTATTCATTTTTGTAAGAAAGTAATCTTATAAGACCAAAACCCCAAATCATATACCCAAATAAACAAGTGATAAATCATATGTTTTCTTCTGCATTTCAACTCCAACAGTTCTTTCTCTCAATGTGTATAGCATTCCTTTTCATAAATCCTTCAGAATTGTCCTGGATCATCATAATGCTGTTAGTAGCAGAGTCTATTACATTTGATCACAATGTTTCAGTTACTGTATATAATGTGCTCCTGTTTCTGCTTGTTTCTCCTCATATCAGTTCATATAGATCTTTTTAGTTGTTAAACAAATCATCAGGTTCATTATTCCTTTTAGCACAATAGTATTCCATCACCAGCATGTACCACAATTTGTTCAGCCTTTCCCTAATAAAGTGACATTGCCTCAGTTTTTAATTTTTGACCACCACAAAAAGTGCATTTATAAGTATTTTTGTACAAACCGGTCCATCCCCATTATTTTTTCCTCTCTTTGGGATACAGACCTAGTAGTGGTATTTCTGGATCAAAAGGTATTCATTCTTTTAAAGCCCTTGGGGCATAATTCCAAATTGCCTTCCATGATGGTTGGATCAATTCACAACTCTGCCAGCAATGCATTATTGTCCCAATTTCCCCATGTCCCCTCCAACATTTATTATTTTCCTTTACTGTCATATTGCTCAATCTGCTGGGTGTAAGATGGCACCTCAGAGTTATTTTGATTTAGCAATAAGCTTTGAAAGGCTTCAGGAGACTGTGGAGGATAAAAAGGCTTTGAATCCTATGATCCTTGGGGTTACAAGGTATCAGACATGACAGAATGTGATTGAAAAACAACAACAGAAAAATTATATATTGCAAACAAATGGGAAAATGCAGAAATATCAAATATATCCCTTACAGACCATAATACAACAATAATAGTAACCAATACAGAGATCAAAAACTAAAACCAAAATCAAATGGTGATAATAATAAAAATTTTAATAATGAGTTGGCCAAAGACTAGATTAGAAACATAATTATAAACAATAAAGTGAGTAAAAATGATAATAATTTAACAGCAAACCAAAATATCTGCTAAAGTAGTCACCGTAGGTAAATTATCCCCCTTCAAACATTCATTAACAAAATAAGAAATGTAAGGGTTAATGAATTGAGTACATATTTAAAGTAATGGAAAGCCAATAAATGAACAAAAGTAAAATAAACACAAAAGTTGTTGTTGTTTAGTCATTTTAAATTATGCCCAACTCTTTGTAATGCCATTTGAGGTTTTCTTGGCCAAGATACAGAAATGATTTGTCATTTCCTTCTCCAATTCATTTTACAAATGAGGAATTTGAAGCAAGTAGAGTTAAATGACGTGCCCAGAGTCACACAGCTATTAAGTGTCTTCAACTAGAACTGAATTCAGGAAAAGGAGTCTTCCTAATTCTAGGCTTAGCACTCTATCTATTATGCCATATAAACATAAAAAGAGGAGATATAAAAATTAGAGAAGAAATAAGCTGGAAGCAAAAAATTATAATAATGTTAATAAAGCTAAATTCTAGTCCTTTGAAAAAACAAATAAAATTGATAATATTTAGTCATTGTGATTAAAAAGAAGCAGGAAGAAAATTAAAAATCAAATAAAGAAGTTAAAATCACAACACAATGAGAAGAAATGAAGGGAAAAATCAGAATCTATTTACACAGTAATATGTAACAAAACTGAGAACACAAAAGAAATAGAATGCCTTTGAAAATATAAAATATTCAAAATTAAGGGGAGATAACTGTTTCCCACTGTCAGTTTTTAAACAATCATTTTTATGGCTGTTGTTTTATTTATTTTGAGAAGTAGCAGAAAATGTTTGAACTTAAAAAATTTTTATTATTCAGGCAGGTTTAAAAAAAAATAAGGTCAATGCAAGGATCCAGGATAACTCCAAGGTATTCATGATAAAAAAGATATCTATACTGCTATAAAAGGAACGAACAAAGTCTCATGAAAACTGAAGCATGTCATTCTTCACTTTATTTTTTCCGTGAAATTTTCTCTAAGTGATATTTGTCTTTCACAACATGAAGAACATAGAAATATGTATCATATAATAACACAGGCACAACCTATAACATATTACCTAAAGTCTTGGAAAAGGGAGATGGATGTGATGGAGGATAGAACATGGATCACAAAATATTAGAAAACACTTGTTGAAAATTGTACCAACATGCAAACTGGGGGAAATTTTTTTTAAAAATGTGCATATTTATAGACTCATATGATTTAGAGTCAGAAGGGACCATCTAATCATATCATCTAACCTACTCCATTAATTTTTTTATAAATGAAGAAAATAAGTCCTGAAACGTTCAACTGATTTGCTCAATGTGCTATTGGTAACAGTGGCAAAACCAAGTCTCTGACTCCTATTACCTCTATATACATCAATTATCTCATTTCTTTAAACAGAGTGTGGGCCAAGAGAGTGGAAAAGGTACATAGACCCACTCCATCTCTACCAGTCCTACAAACTATGATATGCTGCCTCAAAATGAATTCCAGAGCAGCATAACCCACAAAAAGATGAGATGAAATAATTTTTCAATGTAAAAAAACTTAGAAGGTTGGCACCAAAGATCTATTGCACTGGGGTGGAAGTGGAGCACAAAGCATCACAGTAAGGCAAGCCCCACCACAGTCACAAAAGGCATGGCAGCAGCTGAATCATCAGCAAAGACTTCTAGGGCTCTCAGTCACAGACAGTAAAGGGGAGTTGAACAATTGCTACTGGTCACATTTCTGAGGAAGAAAAGAGTGCTTTTCTCACAAAACAGAGTAAGGTCTATTCTTAGATCATACCACCATGGAAGAACTGAAACCTTATAGATCCCCAGATCTATCTCTGAAGGTAACTATATAAAAAACTTGAAGTTTGGAATAGCACAGAAACAGAGCCCAATTTTAACAGGTTTTTTTTAAGTTAAAGAAAAGGAAAATGCTGGAAAATTAATAAGAAACAACATAGAACTTTATTTTAAATATAGTGTGTTAATACTCTTAAAAAAGACAAATCTTACATCATTTCCATTTCCCAGTTATTCCCTCATCAGCCAGCAACAGAAGCCTCCCAAATGAGTGCAATCAAGCCAAGAAAGTAAGATGGTTACAATACATTATTTATTTAGAATAGTTAGGCTTAAGCCTGTGCTGTAGCCATAATTTCCTTTTAACACATTCCATGGAGGGTCAGTATTGCTTTATAACATGGATTAAGACCAAAGCCATCTGTGATTTGGCAGTCAAGCTTTATTTCCCACATAATCTGGCACAGCCACAGGGATCAGGACCATTTCACTAATATAACCTGACCTAGTATGCTGTGTTCATATAGGGCTTATATTCCTAATAGTGTCTTCCTTTCTGTACATCTCTACTAAATAATTTTCCCCTTGAATTAATCATCCTCCAAGGATTTCTCCCACTTCCAAATTCTAAGGGAACCATAACCCATAATATAAGCTCATAACTTCATTTTCCATTTTTCATGTTTGCCATTCCATCATGATCCATGGCAGGTAGGGTGGGGCAGTTGTTATGAGAGATGGATGAGTTTGGGCAAGTGCAGTGAAAAGTAGGTCCTTTAAGGACACAGTCTTGGCAAATCTAGTGGAATTTGTTTGCTTTGATCTTGAGCCTTGCTGACTTGAGCTTAGCTCCCATCCCAGTGATCCTGATCTGCATACAGGTATCTATCCATCCTTCTGCACCCACCAAGCACCCTGCTACCCTCATAATAAAATGTACTGTCACATTAATCATTATCTAGAAGCATCTTTAACTTAGAGATTATAAATCTATTCTATTCTCTACCCTTTTGTCCTGCTAACTTTTGCTCTCTAACCTCCAAGTGGAAATCTTCTCTTTTGCGCCATTTATTGTCTCACACCAGTTTCTGAACCATTCAAAATAAAAGAATTTCAATGGAGAAAATGATCGGTAAATTTGGTCAAGTAATTCTAACTAAACTGCTATTTTTGGTCATATAATCCCTACCCTAATAGATGCACTCTATAAAATAGTGGAGTGATTGCATTTTAAAAAATAAGATAAATCAGAATAATGACATTTTTGTGCTGATTGTCTTTGTCTTTTAAATAAAATAACTTAATAGTATGAAAGTGTTTTTTTTCCTCTGTATAGTGTTGATTTTTTTACCCTATGGGAAACTTTGTATTGTTAAAATGAAAAATGTTCTTGCTAGTCATACCTAAATCCTGCTATCAATTTCAGAAATAGATGTAAGAGTCACAAAATGGCACTCTGCTAGGTCTTCTTACTTAGAGAACTGCCTGTTCCCTGTTCCAGCTTCATAGCTCCTTTTCTAGGAGTAATTTTCCCTAGTTTCATTATTTAGAATTTGAAAGCCATAAAATGTCTTTTTATGACCATCCTCTAACTTGCTCCTTTATGGGGAGTTTTTAAGATGGAGTTGCCAAAAGCAAGATGAAAAGAGGCAGCATAGTTGATGTAGGAGTAGCAGTAGAAGCCGCAGAGACAATGTTATATAATCATTACCTCTTTGCCCATAAATAGTCACGTTTATTTTTCCTTCATAAATAAATCATACAGAAACATATCCCTTTAGTATTAAAAAACCTTTATATATTTGAAGAAATCTTGTCATGCCAAAGTGATTTCCTGGAGTAGAGAAATGTTATTTCCAATGCCTGGTGTTAGGTTGATTCACACATCACAATGTGTATACCTTTATTCTGTTATCTCTATACCATCTCCTAAGATTTGTTCTAACTATTAAACTATAACTAAAAAATTAATGTGAGTGTAAAATTAATGCAAGTTTGAAAATTTCAGAATAATACAAAATAAATTAAATTTCAATCTTTGGAGATTTGGAGACCCAGGAAGGTCACAGAATGAAACAGTCACCAACCCTCAGATATTCCAAGTCCTGAGCCCATAGTAACTTGTTTCCCTGTACTACTTGTGAAAATTTGTAGAGTTCTAGATCTCAAGAAATAAAAACAAGGGTGCTATATATTTGCCTATAAATCTATAGGATTTATTAATGATTTGCAAACAATTATAAAAACAGTATATGGCATAGTGGCTGTAGACTCAATCTAGGAGTCAGGAAAAACTGGATTCAAGTCCTGCCTCTGATACAGATTTTGTGTTTCTGGACAAGTTATTCATCCTCTAGCTGACACTATAAATTGACAAATTGCAGAGAAGATGCCATCATGAATTGGTACAGAAAGTTTCCTCACCATGACATTCCCCTTACAATTCTAATCCATAGCCCTAGACTAACCATCAGTGGTACACACAAAAAAGAATGCAATGATACACTATGTCAATCAATTCCGCAAGTTATCCATTTTCTTTAATTGCTTCAGTGTGTGAGAGGCAAAATAGCATGTGTGGTATTTCAGGGAAAACTAGTCTTACATTAAACTTAAGGTTAGCTTGGCCATAGTAAAAGGAAGAAATGGATCATAGAATCATAAGTAAAAAGCCAAAAGGGATTTTAGAACTTAATTGAGACCAAACTCTTCCATTCATAGATGAGGTCATACTAAATATATAGTAGATATAGGAGATAGTACAATTCCTTTGGCATCACAGGGTTGGTGATGCTTATGGAGGAGATAGTCATTTTAATGATTTCTTCTCCCTTTCTCTATGTGCTGTGGGAGAGAAGATATACCCCTTGCTAGACTATATTAATGAAAAAATGTACTCAGAAGACTTTGTAATAGGGTACAACTACATAATCATTTACTTTAACTCAGCAAACATTTTAAAGTACATATTATGGGCATAGTTTTGTACTAATGTAATATACTACTCATGTACTAATTTAATATACTATCCCTTTAAGGTTTGTTTTGAAGTAAATCTACCTTGCTCTGAATTCTATGAAAAAAATTCTACAAAAGACAGTTGTGGAGGGTTGAATGTGGCAGAGTTCTTGAGACAAGTATTTTTTGCTCACTTTTGAATTTGACAAGCTGTTATATTCTAGGGATATATGCCCACCAACATATAATCATGAAACATATATAATTTCTACATTTAAAAATGAGAAAGGAAATAAGGACAGATTTCAAAACACCAACAGCTAAGTTTAAAGATGAAAGTGGTAGATAATCGAATTAACTCTTGATAAATTTAGTTGAACAAGGAAAGATGGTGGGGGAGATAATATTAGAGAATTCACTTAGCAGATCAGCTAGAGATGGTATCTGGGATGACATGCCCAGTGAGATATTTCTCAGGTCCAAAATGGATCAATTTTGCTTAGCGATGGAAAAGCTATCTTCATCAAGTATTTATTCTTCTAGAATTTAGATATGACTAGCAAAAACATTTTTCGTTTTAACAACACAAAGTTTCCCATATAGTAAAAAAATCAACAGTATACAGAGAAAAAAAAACACTTTCAATCTATTAAGGTATTTTATTTAAAAGACAAAGGCAATCAGCACAAGAAAGTCATTATTCTGGTTTATCTTATTTTTAAAAATGCAATCATGCCACTATTTTATAGAGTACCTCTATTATAGTAGGGATTACATGACCAAAAATAGCAATTTAGTTAGAATTACTTGACCAAATTTGTTGAGCATTTTCTCCATTCAAATTTTTTATCCTAAACAGAAGTATTATCTACACTAATGTGATTCTAAATAATTGTGTGTTCTCTCTTTCTCACAGATACTGAGTACATTTCTATAAAATGATGACCCAGGTTTAATGTGTACATTGCAAGGTATTTATTATTTATATAGTTGCTTTAATAAATATGTATCTGTGACAGTATTTCTTTCCTCTTATTGCTAAGTAAATTATATTAAGATCTAAGAGTGTCATTATTTTGAGTAACTGGTTGTGTAAATGGAAGTTTATTGGAGGAGGCTCAAGAGCTATAATAGAGAGTGGGGAAGTATATTTTTCCTCAACCCAGTAATGCCTGGGATCAGTAAAGAATTTGAGTATAATTCTGTGGTGTTTGTCTTTTTCTGGAAACTCAGACCTGCCAGTGTGGAAGCAGATAGGAGTACTGGAGTCAACTCTGATAGAGAATAAGTACATAGTCCTGTGATGGCCACAAAAGAGATGTGTAGCCCTACGTGTTGAGTAGAATTCTCTATGTACCTATTATATTAGGCAGCATGAAAGGCACAAAAACAGATCATACATAGACTATATTCTCAATAAGCCTACAATCTAAGGAAAAATTACAATATATTTTCTTTAATTTGTATATTTTATGTGAACTTTTCTTGCTATCATACAGGTAAAACTTCTCTTCTCTGAATTGTCAATCCTACTTAATTCCAGGACAATCATAAAGGACTTCATTCATATCTTTTGGGTGGTGAGAACAGGAAGAAGGAGGTCATTATAGCTTTGTCAATTTTTGAAGGTTATTTTTTATAATTTTATTTAAACATTTATTAATATTTATTTTTTAGAAAAGTTAACATGGTTACATAGTTCATGCTCTTACTTTTGCCTACACCCCCTGGGATGCCCCCCACCCCCATGGTTGATACATATTTCCACTGTTTTTAACATGTGTCATTGAACAAGACCTATTTCCAAATTGTTGATAGTTGCATTGGTGTGGTAGTTTCAAGTCTACATCCCCAATCATGTCCACCTCAACCCATGTGTTCAAGCAGTTGTTTTTCTTCTGTTTCCACACCTATAGTTCTTCCTCTGAATGTGGGTAGCATTCTTTTCTATAAATCCCTCAGAATTGTCCAGGGTCATTGCATTGCTGCTAGTAGAGAAGTCCATTACAATCTATTTTACCTCAGTGTATCAGTCTCTGTGTACAATGTTCTTCTGGCTCTGCTCCTTTCACTCTGCATCAGTTCCTGGAGGTCTTTCCAGTTTACATGGAATTTCTCCAGTTTATTATTCCTTTGAGCACAATAGTATTCCATCACCAGCATATACCACAATTTGTTCAGCCATTCCCCAGTTGAAGGGTATACCCTCATTTTCCAGGTTTTTGCCACCACAAAAAACTGGGCTATAAATATTTTTGTACAAGTCTGTTTACCTATGATCTCTTTGGGGTACAAACCTAACAATGGTATGGTTGGATCAAAGGGCAGGCATTCTTTTATACCCTTTGAGCATAGTTCCAAATTGCCATCCAGAATGGTTGGATCAGTTCACAACTCCACCAGCAATGCACATTAATGTCCCAATTTTGCCACATCCTCTCCAGCATTCATTACTCTCCCCTTCTTTCATTTTAGCCAATCTACTATGTGTGAGGTGATACCTCAGAGTTGTTTTGATTTGCATTTCTCTAATTATTAGAGATTTAGAACACTTTCTCATGTGCTTATTGAGAGTTTTGATTTCTTTATCTGAAAATTGCCTATTCATGTCTCTTGCCCATTTATCAATTGGGGAATGGCTTGATTTTTTATACAATTGGCTTAACTCCTTGTATATTTGAGTAATTAAACCCCTGTTAGAGTTTTTTGTTATAAAGATTTTTTTCCCAATTTGTTATTTCCGTTCTGATTTTGGCTGCATTGTTTTTGTTTGTACAAAAGCTTTTTAGTTTGATATGATCAAAATAATTTATTTTACATTTTGTAATTTTCTCTAACTTTTGTTTGGTTTTAAAATCTTTCTTTCCCAGAGATCTGACAAGTAAACTATTCTATGTTCACTTAACTGATTTATAGTTTCCCTCTTAATATTCAAGTAATTCACCAATTCTGAAGTTATCTTGGTGTGGGGTGTAAGATGTTGATCTAAACCTAATCTCTCCCATATTGTTTTCCAAATTTCCCAACAGTTTTTTTTATCAAATAGTGGATTTTTGCCCCAAAAGTTGGGCTCTTTGGGTTTATCATACACTGTCTTGCTGACATCACTTACCCCAAGTCTATTCCACTGATCCTCCCATCTATCTCTTAGCCAGTACCATACCATTTTGATGACCGCTGCTTTATAGTATAGTTTAATATCTGGTACTGCTAGGCCCCCTTCCTTCACATTTTTTTCATTATTTCCCTTGATATTCTTGATCTTTTGTTATTCCAGACAAACTTTGTTATAGTTTTTCCTAATTCAGTAAAAAAGTTTTTTGGTAGTTTGATAGGTATGGAGCTAAATAGGTAAATTAATTTAGGTAGAATGGTCATTTTTATTATGTTAGCTCATTCTACCCATGAGCAATCAATGTTTTTCCAGTTGTTTAGATCTAGTTTTAATTGTTTGGAAAGTGTTTTGTAGTTGTTTAGTATAATTCCTGAGTTTGTTTTAGTAGATAGATTCCTAAGTACTTTATATTGCCTACGGTGATTTTAAATGGTGTTTCTCTTTCTACTTCTTGCTACTGTGATGTGTTGGAAATAATATAGAAACACTGATGATTTATGTGCATTTATTTTGCACCCTGTAAATTTTCTAAAGTTGTTTATTATTTCTACAAGCTTCTTAGTTGATTCTCTAGGATTTTTTAAGTAGACCATCTTATCATCATCAAAGAGTGATAGCTTATAAGGTCTCCTCGTTACCTATTTTCATACCTTCAATTTCTTTTTCTTCTCTAATTGCTACTGCTAGTGTTTCTACTACAATGTTAAATAATAGAGGAGATAATGGGCATCCTTGTTTCATTCCTGATCTTATTGGAAAGGCTTCTAATTTATCCCCATTGCATATGATGCTTGTTGATGGTTTTAGGTATATACTGTTTATTATTTTTAGGAAAGGTCCTTCTATTCCTATACTTTCCAGTGTTTTCAATAGGAATGGGTATTGTATTTTGTCAAGGCTTTTTCAGCATCTATTGAGATAATCATGTGATTTTTGTTTGTTAGACTGTTGATACAATTATGTTGATGGTAAAATCCCACCTGATCATGGTGGATGATCCTCTTGATCACTTGCTGGAGTCTCTTTGCTAGTATTCTATTTAAGATTTTTGCATCTATGTTCATTAGAGAGATTGGTCTGTATTTTGCTTTCTCTGTTTTTCATCTCCCTGTCTTTGGAATCAGTACCATATTTATGTCATAAAAGGAATTTGGTAGGACTCCTTCTTTGTCTATTGTATCAAATAATTTGTATAGTATTGGGATTAGTTGCTTATTGAATGTCTGATAGAATTCACTTGTGAATCCATCAGGTCCTGGTGATTTTTTCTTAGGGAGTTCTTTAATGGCTTGTTCAATTTCTATTTCTGATATGGGATTATTTAGGTATACTATTTCTTCTGCTGTTAATCTAGGCAATTTGTATTTTTGTAAATATTCATCCATATCATCTAGATTGTTATATTTATTGCGATATAATATGGCAAAATAGTTTTTAATGATTGCCTTAATTTCCCTTTCATTAGAGGTGACGTCTCTCTTTTCATCTTTGATACTGTCAATTTGGTTTTCTTCTTTCCTTTTTTATTAGATTGACCAGTACTTTGTCTATTTTATCTGTTTTTTCAAAATACCAGCTCTAGTCTTATTTATTAATTCAATAGTTCTTTTACTTTTGATTTTATTAATTTCTCCCTTGATTTTTAGTATTTCTAATTTAGTTTTCATCTGGGGATTTTTAATTTGCTCTCTTTCAAGTATTTAAGTTTCATGCCCAATTCATTAATCTCTGCCCTCCCTAATTTGTTAATATATGCACTCTAGGTTTTAAATTTCCCCCTGAGTCCAGCCTTGGCTGCATCCCCCAGAATTTGGTAGGATGTCTCATCATTGTAATTCTCTTCAATGAAATTTTTGAATGTTTCTATGATTCCTTCTTTGACTAACTGGTTTTGGAGAATCTTATTACTTAATTTCCAATTAGTTTTTGATTTGCCTGTCCAGGTGCCCTTACTAGTTATTATTTTTATTGCATTATGATCTGGGAAGGTTACATTTATTATTTCTGCTCTTTTGCATTTTTTTTGCAATGTTTCTATGCCCTATTACATGGTCAATCTTTGTGAATGTACCATGTGTAGCTGAAAAGAAGGTGTATTCTGTTTTGTCCCTATTTATTTTTCTCCACATAACAATTACATCTAATTTTTTCTAGGCCTTCATTCATCTCTCTTACCTCTTTCTTATTTATTTTTTGGTTTGATTTATCTAGATCTGAAAGACGAATATTTAGATCTCCCACTAGTATGATTTTACTATCTATTTCCTTCTTAAAATCTGCCAGTTTCTCCTTATGAATCTGTTTGCTATGCCATTTGGTGCATACATATTGAGAAATGTTATTTCCTCATTGTCTATACTGCCTTTAATCAGGATGTAATGGCCTTCCCTGTCTTTTTTAATCATATCTATTTTCACTTTGGCTTTCTCAGAAATCATAATTGCCACACCTGCCTTCTTTTTCTCATTTGAGGATCAAAGTATTTTCCTCAAGCATTTTACCTTAAACCTGTATATGTCCACCTTGTAGACAACATATGGTAGGATTTTTGTTTCTAATCCACTGTGATATTTGCTTCTTTTTTATGGGTGAATTCATCCCATTCACATTCACAGTTATAATTATCAGTTGTGTATTCACCAACATTTTGGTATCCTCTCTTAGTTCTACTCCTTTTTCTTACACTATTTCCTTTTAAACCAGTGGTTTTCTTTATGCCAGTTACCCTTGTCCCTTCCCTTGATTTACTTCCCTTTCTATCCCCTCCCTTATTATTCCCCTCTATTTTTAAGGCCTAATGATTTCCCTCCCCTTTCTTCTCCCCTCCCTTTTTTTGGCCTCCTCCCTTGCTCCCCTTGGTTTATCCCTTCTGACTTTCTCAGTAGTGTTAGATAGCGTTTTATATTCCAATGGATAAAGCTACTCTTCCCTCTCAGGGTTAATTACACTGAGAGTAAGGTTAAATATTACCACTTAATGCTCTCTTCCTCTCATTACCATAGAAGTATTCATCCTTTCCCCTTCCCATGCCCACTTTGTGTATAATAGAATATCCTATTTTTCTTATTCATTCAAGTTTCTCTTGGTGTTCTCTACTATTCACCCCCTCTTTCCCTTCCCCATATCATCTTAGACCATTTAATATTCCAATTTCTCCCTATGAATAATTCTTCTAATTACTATAATAGTGAATACTATAATAGTGAATAGAGTTAAGTACAGAGAATTATACATAACATTTCTCTACGTAGGAATACAAATAATTAGATCTTATTGGAGCCCTTAAGGAGGCAAATTAAAAAAAATATATGAGTTTTCTTTCTTTTCCCTCTGTTTCTTATTCACCTTTTCATGTTTCTCTTGGTTTTTGTGCTTGGATATCAAACTTTCCATTTAGTCCTGGTCTTTTCTGTGTAAATACTTGGAAATCTTCTATCTTGTTGAATGCCCAAACTTTCCCCTGGAAGTATATAGTTAGTTTTGATGGGTAGGTGATCCTTGGTTGTAGACCCAGTTCTTTTGCCTTTTTGAATATCATATTCCAAGCCTTGTGGTCTTGTAGTGTGGAGGCTGCCAGATCCTGTGTGATCCTGATTGGTGCTCCTTGATATCTGAATTGTCTCTTTCTGGCTTCTTGTAAAATTTTTTTTCTTTTACTTGGAAGCTCTTGAATTTGGCTATTATATTCTTGGGCGTTATCTTTTTTGGGTCTAGTGTAGAGGGTGATCTATGGATCCTTTCAATGTCTATATTGCCCTCTTGTTGTAGAACTTCAGGGCAATTTTGCTGAATCATTTCTTTTAGTATGGAGTCCAAATTTCTATTAATTTCTGCTTTTTCAGGAAGACCAATGATTCTCAAATTGTCTCTTCTAGACCGGTTTTCTTGGTCTCTCACTTTCTCATTGAGATATTTCATGTTTTTATCAGTCTTTTGACTTTGTTTTATTTGTTCTTGCTGTCTTGAGAGATCATTAGCTTCTAATTGCTCAATTCTAGCCTTTAGGGACTGGTTTTTGGCTATAATCTTTTTTGGTTTTCCTTTTCAATCTGGCCAATTTACTTGCCTCACTTTCCAATTGCAAAATTCTGCCTTTTACACTGTTATTTTCTTGCCAGATTTTGGTTTTAATATGGTCAATTTACTTGCCTCACTTTCCAACTGTGAAATTATGCCTTTGAAACTGTTATTTTCTTGCCAGATTTTGGTTTCCAATTTGCTTACCATTTCATTTGATTTTGGGGCATCTTTCTCCAATTGGGAGTTTCTATCTTCTAACCTGTTAATTTCCTTTTGAGTTATTTCCCACTTCTCTTGCCAAATCTCTTCCACCTTTCTGATCATCTCAGATTTGAACTCTTCAATAGCTTGTGGCCAGTTTTCCTTATTTTGGGAACTTTTGAATATGATTACTTTTTTTTTCTCCTTTGCTGTTTGCTCTGTTGCCTGGATTTTTTCTGTGTAAAAGTTGTAGAGTGTTAAAGGTTTCTTCTTCATCTTTCTCTTCTGGAATTCCTGTGTCTGCCTTGCCATTTTTAGCCCAGTGCCCTCTCAGCTTTATCCTAATCCTCAAGGTCTGTCTGCGTTCTTTAGGCTACTGAGGTCTCAGGTCTAGTTGTTCTCAGGGTCAAGCCTCCTGGTTGTCCCCTTTCTTGTTCCTCTGCCTGAGGCTCATTTAACAGTCTCAGAGAGCTGCTTCCAAAGTCGTGCACCCCTCTGCACTGGGTCCCCACTCAAGGTCCTCGCCTGCTCTCTGGATCCGTGTCTTTGCCTGCACTCAGGATCTGTGTCTGCTCTTGGGCCCAAGCCTGCACTCTTACCTGTGCTCAGGGTCTGTGTTCAAAGTTCGCGAGTTCTTTATCCTTTTTGGGTCTTAAGTCTTGCTGCTCTCAGGGGCAGGCCCTGGTGACCCCAGGAAGCTGTCAAGGACTTAATGCATGCCCCAAACTTGCTCTAACTCTTGTGTGCTGGCTTTGTCACTATAGGTGGTGTGGGGTGGGGGAGGGCGTTGCTCAGCTCGCTTTTTAGTGAGAGATGTTTCACCCCTTTATAGCATGGAAATGCCCCGATTCCACTTACCTCCAATGCTGAGCCCTGTTGTGAGATCCCTTTGTTCCTCTGGATTTGTTTTTATGTCTTCTTAAGGAGTCCTATATGTTTCAGTTAGGAGAGGTTAAGCAGCTGCTTTTTACTTTGCCACCATCTTAACCAACAGCTTTGTCAATTTTTTAAAGTAATAGATATTAAGGTAGTATATCCCCATTGATTTTTCCATAATAACTAATTTACATGTAATGCGACTACTTCTTCCCTCCCATTGCCTTCTTTATATTTATTTAATTAGTCTCTTTAGTAGAGCAGAGCAGACTTCAGAGAGACAATAACTTCTACGGTATTTGGAATGACTATTTAAAAAATCCACAAATGAAAGATTCCTGAAAATGTATTTTAGGCCTTTGGAGATATTTGCCTCCAATATACTTATATTGTTTGTTGCCTTTACTTGTTATTTCTTTACTGTGTGATCAGAGTTGTGGTACAGGCTCACAATCCCTTTTTTCTGGGGAGATTAGGATAGCTGGAGCTCAGAAGTCCTATGAAATAGTAAGCTTAAGTTGACTGGGTGTCTGCATTAAGCCTAGAACCAATATGGTATGTCTCTGGTTGGCAGGGGGCACCAGGTTGCCTAAACATGGGGGATCCAGCCAAGACTAGAAAGAAAGTAGCTCAAGTCTCCCATAACAATCAGCTCATGACTGGCCACAGTACTTCTATCCTGGGTATGATAGGAGATAGGGAGGATGAGTCTCAACAATAACAAAAAAGAAATAAGGAAAGAAATAAAGAAAAGATTTGAAATGTGTATGAAACATGAGAACTTTCCTGGATTTTCTTGTTTGGGGTATTTTCCCTGCAAAAATTACTTTCTGCTGACTTTGTATATATTCTGTATCTTTTGATTTTTGTACATGATGGCCCCTCTCATACACCCATTTGCAGTAGACTATAAGCTCTGGAGGGCAGCAACGATTTTGTTTTTGTCTCCACTAGTAGCACTAGTGCCTTGACTCTAGTAGACATTTAATACATGTTTGCTAGATTGAATTAAGTTGAATGGAATACCAAATATCCCGCCATATTCTAGGAATAGTTGACTAGAAAATCCTGGGAATACTTTTTAATACATGAGCTATTAATATAACTATAATGGTTAGCGTGGTACCATAACGGTGATGGTCCATGGACTCTCCTACAGTACAGAAATGGAAGATTTCCTTGGTGAAACGTCTATTTGACTTCCATATATTAATTTGGCAAGTTAAAGGGACTCCAAAAATATTTTACATTCACTTTATGCATTTAATCTCCAGCATTTTTGAGATTTTATGATAATGAGGGAGTTAAACAGACTAAGGTCTCAAATGAGGGAGTCCTGAACAGAGTCTGATTCAGCCTCTGAGGGTGTAAAGGAGAGCATCCCATAGAGCTATTTGCAATTACCTTAACAGCTTTGTTTTAAGAATAGATGATTAAAAGTAGGTTATTTCAGTGATCCAAGGATGACATGATACAAAGGAGGAATGACAGTCTTTTTTATTCTGGGAACCAACTCAAGAAATATGTCAATTTCCTGCAGAGAGGACACTCTCTCAAGACTATAATTAGCAATTTTTTCACCTGGGGTGAAAACAGTTGGCAGGAAGAATGGAAGGGAAAGTGGCATGGGCATAGCGGATGCTTCAACTGTGGATGCAGTCACACTGAGAGACTTGGGTGATTAGAACCTAAATTCTCTCAGGGTTTCAAAGGAAATCAGATCTTTCAAGATGAGGACCAGACCCTAGGAAGCTGGCATAGTTCAGGAATAGTATGGGCCATTGACAACCAAAGGATAGGAGGAGGGCAAGAAGTGAATATCTTTGTTGACATCTTGGAGCAGTGTTCCCTTGCCTTTTGCCAGTTACACAGAAAAAGATAGACCAGAAAAATGCAGAATCAGTGATTTATGAGTGAAGATAGCTGGCATGTATAAGCAAATATATTTGCATGGTGACCAGGGCGACAGAAGAAACTTTTCTACAACAAATCCTTCTTTCACGCTGATAGGAACATAAGCATGGTGTTAATAATCACCTATATGGTTTAACTAGAATTGATATTTGAATCATGTTTAAGCGGAGTCAAGAGAAGACCAAAAGCTGTTGGACTCAGGAGCCAGAGAATGAAATATAAAATATAAGAACCTAAATCCAGAAGGGAACTGGAATTTGAGATTTTTAAGTGCAACAAGCTTGTTTCTCATAACATCTGGCTGGAGTTACGCAGCATTAATAAAATACTTCAATAGACCCATTTCCCTCATGGCCTCAGAAGTCCATGATGGACAGGAGGGTCTGGGAGCAGCATATGGTATTTCAGGAACCATTACATTACTAAGGTTTCTTCTGTGTTGCCTCATTTTCCTACTGTGCACCAGTGCGTAAGTGACAGCTTTCATTGTTAAACTACCTAATATACACTGAGCTCAAACTAGGCATGATTGAAATGTTTTCATTTATCATAAATTAAAAATCCTAATTAGAAACAGACACCGAATGCAGCCATCTTCCATCTGCCATGGGTAATGTTGACATTAAAAATGTCAGTACAGTAAACCTTGTTAATTGGAAATTCTAGAGACCCAAAAGCCATTAACTTAAGTAAAGGACTAAAATCACAGGCTACTGCATTATGGCTGCAGAACAATAGAGTATTGGCTTGTGTCTTGAGTGGAATTTTCTACCCTTCTCAAGAGAGAAAGGACATGGTTGTGAGAGAAATAAAAAGAACTCATTATAACCTGGCTTACCTCCTCTTGTGGACAAACAGTGATTTTTGTCTGGCTTTAAAGCCAAGGAACAAATTCATATGAGTTCAAAGGTTTTTGGAACAGACATGAGTGATTTCTGCATTACAAAGACTAGAAATGTGTTGTCTGAATGTGCATTTAAAATTAGAAATCCAATTAATAAATAAATCTAAAGAGTACAGAAAAGGAGATATTTAAAATTAAAAGGAGGAATAGATTCATTGAGACAGCTAGGTGGCACTGGGCTTGGAATCAGGAAGAGTCATCTTCATGTTTTTAGATATAGCCTCTGATATCTATTAGCAATGTGATCCTGGGCAAGTCATTTAACCCTTTTGCCTCATTTTTCTAATCTATAAGTGAGATGGAGAAGGAAATGGCAAACTACTCCAGTATCTTTGCCAAGAAGGCCCCAAAAGTGGTCACTGAGAATTGGACATGACCAATAATGGGGTTTATCGGAAACAAAAAATACAGAAATGACAAATAAAACTAAAAGTTATTTTCCTAAAAAGACTAATAAAATTGATAAACCTTTAACTAATCTGATTTTAAAAGAGGATATGAAACAATTAGTTGGTAAATGGATTAAGACCTAGGACTAGAGTTAGGAAGTCATCGCTTCAAATCTGGCCTCAAACACTTCCTAGCCATATGAACCTGGGCATGTCACTTAACATTGATGATTTCTTACTACTCTTCTGCCTTTGAACCAATATTTAATACTGATTTCAAGATAAAAGGCAAGGGTTTAAAAAAAGAAGAGGAAAGAAAATCAAATCAGCATAATAATGATAAAGAGAAATCACATTAAAATAGAAGAAATAAAAATAACAATCAGAACATATTGTACACAATGACATACTAACAGAACAGAAAACATACAAATATATTGAGACTACTGTTAAAATAATAAACTATCAGAAGACTAGATAGAGATCTTAAATAACCTAATCTCAGGAAAAGGGGATAGATCTAACTGTAAAAGAACAAAAAATAAATATTTTTAAAAACCTCCTAGTACTGCATTTGTAGGAGAATTTTATCTAACTTTTAAAGAACAGTTGGTACTCATTTTTCACAAATTGTTCTTAAAATTAAGAATTAAAGCACTCAATTGGAATGCTTTTGTGAGATAAATATATACTTGCTCTTTAACTAGGGAAAGAGAAACCATAAAAGGAATACTGTAAGCAATTATCATTTATGGATATTAGCTCAGATTTTTTAAACAAAATTCTGTCAGATTACAGCAATTTCTTAAGAAATTAATCATTGCCATCAAGTGAAACTCATGCCAGAGATGCAAAAGTATTTCAACATTATGAAAACAAGTAACATAATCATTTTAAAAAACAAAAAAAATACCAAACCACATGATTATCTTAATATATATATATATGGCGTTTACAAACCTTATAGTGTCATAGATGACCCTTTAAAAATAGCATAAAAATTCTCTATCTAAAAGCCAGCATCACACATAAAAGGATACCCTGGAACTTTTAAAAATAATCACAAGTGAAAAAAGAATGACCATTCTGTCCACTGTTATTTGATACTGTTTTGAAAATACTACCAAAAGCAATGAGAAAAGAAATTAAAGTCATAAAGACAAATAAAGAGGAGATAAAACTATGCTGATTTGCTTATGTCATGATGATATAATTGGAAATGCTACAGAATCAGGAAAAATGCAAATGGAGAAAATAAACAGTTTTAGTAAAGTGGTATGCTACAAAATGCCCTCAAAAATCAGCTGCCTTTCTATATAATAATAACAAAACCCAAGGAGTAGTAATGACCTAAATTGACAACATTAAATGTTGGAGGGGTTATAGAATGATAGATACACTAAATACATTGTTGGTGGAGCTGTGAAATGGCAAAAACACCTTGGAAGCAATTTAAAACTGTCCAAATAAAGTGACTAAAATATCCATTTGCTTTGAATAAGAAACTCCATTCCTGGACTTACACTCCCCAAGGAAGCCATCAATACAAATAAAGTCCCTATGTGTACACATTTAAAATAGCATTTTTTTGTGATAGCAAAGAATTAGAAATGAAGTAGATGTCCTTTGTTCGATGAATGGCTAAACAAATTGTGGTGCATGAATGTACTAATTTATATATTATGTGTTGTAAGAAATGATGAGTTTGATGAATACAGAGAAACATGGAGAGATCTACATTAACTAATGCAGAATGAAGTAGGAAAAGTCAAGAAAATAAGTAAAAAAAAGTAAATAGAAAGAAAAACCACTCACTAAAAATATATGTAACAAAATCAAAAGATCAAAGATATGAGAATATACCTCAACCTGACTTCTTCATGGAGGTATTATTAGGAGTATAGCATAAGGCTGTCCAGTATTCATTAGAAGATCAGTTTTAGAAGCACTGAAAATAGTATGAATGTTTCATTATCTCACTAGTCACACCATTTCACACAGGTATGTGTGACATATATGGGTGCATGTCACATATTTCTGAGGCATTATAATAAATTCCTCATCAGAACTTGCTTCATGGTTCAAGTGGGGAAAAAATTACTGAGCTAAGAGACTAACAGATGACTGAGTGCTGCCCTTTTTCAAGTATTATGTAGGATTCTACTTTCTTCCTCTAATTTCTGTGGCAGCATTTTGAAGTCCAAGGAAGTGGGTTTTAATACATGCAAAGATTAATAGGATAACAAGCACCAAACAGCTAAAATCTTCCTGTAAGAAAGAGTTTTGAGAGAATGACTTATTCATCACAACTATTATTGAAGGTATCTCAAAGAAGATGACCTACACTGTTAAAGGAGGAAGAATGGTCTAGAAAGATAAGAACTGAGAAAAGGCTATTAGATTTCATGATTAGATGATCACTGGTCACTTTGGAGAGAGCAATTTCAATCAAATGATGAAGTCAAAAGGTAGATTTTAGAGAATAAATGATTAATTGAACAATGAGAATTTATTAAATACAAACAAATGCAAAAACCAGTCCATGTGCATCTGAGGGAGAGACAGACAAACAGAAACAGAGAGACACAGAGACAGAGACAGAGAAACAGTGAGAGCAACAGAGAGACAGAGACAGACAGAAACAGAAACAGAAAGAAGGAAGAAGAGAACCCAATTATAGACTGACTTCTCAAGGGTTTTTGTTATGAAAATGAAGAGAAATATAAAATAAAATAATTGGGGATGGACAGACCAAGTGAGTGATTTTAAAGGATGAAGGATAAATGGGCATGCTTGAAAAAGCAGGAAAGCAGTCTAGACAGGAAAATATTGAAGATTAGGGAAAGAGTAGGGATGATAGGGGAGGCTATCTGCTGGAGAAAACATGAAAAATGACATCATGTTTTCATGTAAACATATTTGTCTTGGAAAGGAAAAGGTGCCCTTCTTCATGTGAGACAAGGCCAAAAGAAGAGATATTGGGAAAATTCATAAGAGAGATGTGAGACTAAGAGGAGAAAAGAGGGAGCTCCCAAAATGACCTAAATTTTTTTCAGTAAATGAGGCAAACAATATTTTCTTTTTCTCTTCTTTCCTTTCCTTTCCTTTCCTTTCCTTTCCTCTTCCTACTATTCTTTTCATTTTATGGGTGAAAAAGCTGCCCTATATTGAATAGCTACTCAAAATTAGATACTGAATTCAAACCCAAGGTGTCTTTTGATTCCAAGTCCACTGCTCACTCAATTATACCAAGCTGCCTCAGCTGCCTCTTTCAATTCATGTGTAAGAATGAATTGAGATATTTGGCATGTATAAAAATTACATTCAAGCTTCAATAAGGGAGATGGGAAATAAGCCTTTAGTATCAAAATGATTGCTGTTTTCAGAAGTTAATTAAAATACAAATGAAACTGGCATCCAGAGGTTATACTTCTCTCAATAGTAAAGGACACCAAAATGAAGAACAGAAAAAAGGAAGGTTAGACTAAAATGTGGTGATAAAAGGACTGGATTTTTTGTAGATGGAGATCGCTCCACTTGAAAGGTGTACAGAAAATTCTTTTTTTCTGTTAAAGAGTAACAATAACATACTTTTGACAAAATATCTCAGCCATGTTCTACTGATTTTCCAGAAGACAGTCCTAGATGGCTTTTACATATCACTTTTCTATAGCCTCAATCAATCCATCTATGTTTTTTCCAAGTGCCTTGTTCAAATATTAATGTAACCCCAGCAGGAAGTATGCAGAAGTCCAAATGAAATGCCAAAGGTTACTAATGACTTTTGAACAACTTTATTCAAGTAGCCCTGTTTCCTTTGGAAAGACATAATTTTTTTCTGAATTGCTTAACAGTTGACTTTGAGATTGTACACAGTTGGATTGCATGGCAGCCTTTTCATTCATCAACAGCAAGCTATAAAATTTTGAATGTGACAGAGTGAACATTAGTTCAAAATCCTTTTCCTCCCCAACCTGCAGCTTTGAATATTGCAATTGTGCATCACTAGTCATGAGGGCTTGTATATAGGAAGTACAAGCTTTATATACAAGATACTTCTTATTTTTTTATTACCTCTTTATGGACAGTAGTACCTAAAAAAAAGCCTAGTAGCCACTTAAAATATGCTTCAACCTGAATGAATTCAAGAAAATATAGTGATCAATCTTAATTAACTGCAAATGCATTCCGTTCATTTCCTGATTTATTAATTCCTGGAAGATTATTTTCTATCTTAAAACAAATAAGCATTCATCTACCCCCAGATGTCACCTAGCTCTGAGAACTTGCATAGATCCTGCCAAATAAATAGGCTTCCTGAATATTTTTTTGCTTCCAGAGTTTTCTATTCCAAAAGATTTCTTTTGAGATATATTTCAAAGCAGAATTGAATGAATAAATTAAAAAAAACATTTATTAAGCACTTACAACATTTTAAGCACTGTGCTCATCACTCAAGATATAAATAGAAATATAGAGCAATTCCTACTTTCAAGGAGCTCACGTGTTAATGAAAGACAATTGAATTGGATTTGTGATGTCTCCTCAAATAGAGTTTAAATTCATGGTGAAAGTAACTTTTTGTGTGTGTATCTCTAGTTGCTAGTAAAGGGCCTAGTACAAAGATAATAAATGCTTATTAAATACTGAATGAATGACAGTTGACAGTGAATGTACTTCCCACCTCAAAATAAGTCACAATCCTTTGCCTTAATAAATTGAGGCCATTAATTTCCAAGGCTGAAAACTTCATTTTCCTTTTGCTAACCTTGTGGTAGGGGCAGTTATGTAGCACAGTGGAAATAACATTGGGCCTGGAGTAAGAAAGACTCTTTTTCTAGCTTTCAAATCTAGCCTCAAACACTAGCTATGTGACCCTAGGCAAGTCACTTAATGTGTTTGCCTCAGTTTCCTCTCTATAAAATAAGTTGGAGAAGGAAATGGAAAAATCATTGTATCTTGCCAAGAAAACCTCAAATGAAATCTCAAAGAGTTGAACATGATTGAATAATAACAAAAACAACAAAACTTTGAGGTAAGTCTTTCTTAAGTGAATTCTTATCTGGAGGAATTATAGTCCATTTTATTCAATAAGCATTTCTAAATCAGAACTCAACTAGACCTAGGATAGTGTTCTAGAACTGTAGATCACCCCATATCACAAGATTCCTTCAACACAAAATTTTCAAAATGTCATGCCAAGTACTCCCCAAATATGAGAATTTCTCAGAGCATATTAAAGAAGCATGATATAAAATTATGTAAAATATGTTATTTAGGAAAATTAGGAATATCAATTTTAAAATTTTTCACCAATAAATATTTCAATTCACAAGTTTATTAATTTGTAAATTAATTTTAAAGATAAACTCAACTGGATGAAATAGATAGGTATGAGGCTAATAACCATGTTTATTAATAATAAATGCTAATAAGTGTTTAATAATTGAGCTCTTCAGAAAAAGTATACATGGGATATTTTAAGTTTAAGCTGCATTATTAATATTTTCTTAAGTCTAGTCAATCAATAGAAGAATAAATCAAACATTAATTTTTGGTGATTGCTAATTTCTAATGTGTGAATAATTGTTTATATTCCTATTTGGAAAGATAGCATTTATAACTCTTATAATTTTAACATCATCATATGAGGTAAAAGAAGTATACATAGAGGGTGTAGTAGTAAGCTGTTTAGGATGCTATGCAAAAAACAACAACAAGGGATTAAAAAGTTTAAACTGAAAGAAATGGGAATAAAGAGATAAAATGAGGTAGATTATATCACATAAAGAGACACAGGGGAAAGACTATTACAGTAAAGGGGACAATGAGGGTGGCAATGGGTAATACTTAAACCTTATTCTCATCAGAATTGGTTCAGAGATGGAATAGCAGCCAGATTCATTGTAGTATAGAATTCTATCACCCTACAGAAAAGTAGAAGGAGAATAAGAAAGGGGGTAGAGGGAATGGGAGTAATATAAGGCAGGGGTAAATGGAGGAGTGATTAAAAAATACTGGTGTGGAGGGAAAGAATGAAAGAAGAAAAGGCAGGATTAAAAGAGGAAATAAAGATGGAGGGGAATAAAGAGATGATAATCATAATCATGAATGTAAATAAGATGTAGTCACACATAAAATGAAAGCAGATAGCATAGTGGATTAAAAATCAGGATTCTACAACATGATGTTTACAAGAAACACATTTGAGGCAGGTAGGCACATGCAAAATAAAGATAAGAGGCTGGAGCAGAATCAATTGGGCTTCAACTAAGATGAAAAAAGCAAGAGTAGTAATCATGATCTCAGACAAAACTAAAGCAAAAATAGAACTAATTAAAAGAGATAAGGAAGGTAATTACATCTGGATAAAGGTAGTATAAACTATGAACAAATAGCATTTAACATATATGCTCCTAATGGTATAGCATTCAGATTTTTAAAGAAGAAAGTTGAGAAGCTTAAGGAGGAAATAGACAATAAAGCTATACTAGTGGGGGACCTCAACACCCCACTATCTAAACTAGATAAATTAAATGAAAAAATAAGAAAAAAGGAAAGGAAGTGAATGAAATTTTAGAAAAGTTGGATTTAATAGATATATGGAGAAAATTGAATGGGTATAAAAAGGAATATACTTTCTTTTCACCAGCACAAGGTACATATACAAAAATTTATGATATACTAGAGTATGAAAAACTTCACAACCAAATGCAGAAAAGTAGAAAAAATAAATTTGACTTTTTCAGATCATAATGCAATAAAAATTATAATCAAAAAGGGTTCAGAGAAAGAAAAATTTAAAATTAATTAGAAACTAAATAATCTAATTCTTTAAAACCTGTGAGTAAAAGAACAAATCATAGAATCATTCCCTGATTTCATTGAAGAGAAAGACAATGAGGAGACAATATATCAACACTTATGGGATATAGCCAAAGTAGAACGTAGGGGAAAGTTTATATCCCTGAATGCTTATATCAATAAAATAGAGGAAAATCAGATAAATGAATTAGGCATGCAACTAAGAAAAATTAGGAAAAGAATAAATTTTAAATCCACAATTAAAGACTAAATTGGAAATCCTAAAAATCAAAGGAGAAATTAATAAAATTAAAAGCAAAAGAACTATTAAGCTAATAAATAAGACTAGGAGCTGATTCTATGGGGAGGGCACAAATTAAATAGAGTATTGATTAATCTGATTAAAAAAAGAAGAGAATTAAATTACCAGAAAAAAATGAAGAGGCTGATTTCACCTCTAATGAAGAAGAAATAAAAATAATTACTAGGAGCTATTTTGCCCAATTATAAGACAATAAATCTGATAATCTAGGTGAAATGAATGAATGTTTACAAAAATATAAATTGCCTAGATTAATAAAAGAGGAGATAGAATACTTAAATAACCCCATCTCAAAAAACGAATTTGAACAAGTCATCAGTGAACTCCCCAGGAAAAAATCCTCAGGACCAGATGGATTCACAAATGAATTCTATCAGACACTTAAAGAAGAATTAATCCCAATATTATACAAACTATTTGGCAAAAAAAGCAAAGAAGGAGTTCTATGGAATTCTTTTATGACACAAATATGGTGACAATACCTAAGCCAGGAAGACCAAAAAGAGAGAAAGAAAACTACAGGTCAATTTCCTTACTGAACATTGATGCAAAAAATCTTAAATAAAATACTAGCAAAGAGACTAAAGCAATATGTGTCACAAGGGTTATTCACTATGACCCAGTGGGATATAAATTGGGAATGCAAGGCTGGTTTAATATTAGGAAAACCATAAGCATAAGTGAATATATCAATAATTAAAGCAACAGAAATTACATAATTATCTCAATAGATACAGAAAAAGCTTTGACAAAATATATCATCCATTCTTAGCATAGGAATAAATGAGTCATTCCTTAAAATGATAAGTAGTATTTATTACAAAACATCAGCAAGTATCATCTGCAATAGGGATGTTAGATGACATCCCAATAAGATCAGGAATGAAGCAAAGATGTTCATTATCATCACTATTATTTAATATTGTATTTGAAATGCCAGCTGTAGCAATTAGAAGAGAAAAAATTGAAGGAATTTAGGTAATAAGGAAATTAAACTATCACTCTTTGCAAATTATATGATGGTATACTTAGAGAATCCTAGAAAGTCAACTATAAAACTAGTCAAAATAATTAATAACTTTAGCAAAGTTGCAGGACACAAAATAAACCTACATGAATCATTATCATTTTTATATATTCCCTCCCAAAAAAACCTCAGCAGCAAGAGTTAGAAAAAGAGAAACTCCATTTAAAATCACTCTAGACTAGTGAAGGGCAAACTGTTCCCTGTGGGCCAGATCCAGGCCATGGTTTGCCCATCACTGCCTTAAGCAGTTCCCTAATCACTACATCTGGATGTGGGGGTGTAGTGATTAGGGAATTGCTTAAGGCAGTGATGGGTAAACTAAGGCATGATCTGGCTGGCAGGGAAATTTTGTCCATCACTGTTCTAGACAATAAAAATACTTGAGAATCAATTTGCCAAGACACATGCAGAAATATTATGGACATGTTCATAAAACACTTTTCACACAAATAAAATTAGATCTACACAATTGGAAAAATATTATTTGCTCATGGTAGATAATACTACCTAAATTAACTTACTTATTCACTGCCATACTAACCAAAATACTTAAAAACTATTTTATAGAACTAGAAAAAATAATAACAAAATTCATCTGGAACTTTTAAAAGGTCAATAATATAAATGAAACTAATGGAAAAAATGTGAAGGATGGTGGCCTAGCAGAAACAGATCTTAAACTGGACTATAAATCAGTGGTCATCTAAATAATTTGGTACTGGCTAAGAAATAGAAGGATGGATCAATGGAATAGACTGGGAGTAAATGACCTCAACAATCTAGTGTTTGATAAACCCAAAGACCCTAGCTTTTGGGATTAAAAACTCACTATTTGTCAAAAACTGCTGGGAAAATTGGAAAACACTATGGCAAAAATTAGATTTAGATCAGTATCTCACACCCTATACCAAGATAAAGTCAAAATAGGCATATAATTTAAACATAAAGAGTGATATTGTAAGTAAATTAGGTGAACATAGAATAGTTTACCTTTCAGATCTATGGAAAAGGAAAGAATTTTTGACCAAAGAAGAGATGGAGAACATTACAAGATGCAAAATGAATGGTTTTGATCATATTAAATTTAAAATATTTTTGTACAAACAAAATGAATGAAACCAAGTTTAGAAGAGAAACAACAAACTGGGTGGGGTGTGTGGACTTTAGAGTCAATTTCTCTTATAAAGGTCTCATTTCTGAAATCCATAAAGTACTAAGTCAAATTTATAAGAATCCAAGCCATTCCCAATTGATAAATTGTCAAAGGATATAAACAAGCAATTTTCAGATGAAGAAATCAAAGCTATCAATAATTATATGAAAAAAATGTTCTAAATCTGTCTTGTTTAGAGAAATGCAAATAAAATAACTGAGGTACCACCTCATACCTATCAGATTGGCCAATATGACAGTAAAGAAAAATGATAAATGTTGGAGGGGATATGGCAAAATTGGGAAACAGAGGCATTGTTGATGGAGTTGCTGTGATTCTTTTTTTTTTGACGGGTAGTCCATATGTTTGGAATTTATATATGTATTCCTACTGAAATGGGCATTCAGTTTCTGAAGCTATGTCTGACTGCAGGCTGTCTTTTTCCTTTTCTTATTTTGTATACTGAATTGACACTGGAATTATCATTCAAGGATTTGTACTGTCTTGGATTCCAGGATTGCTCAAAGATGCTGCTGAATTTCAAGTGAGTCTAATGATCATTAAGGGCTGAGGTTCCTGATTTTGAAAGAGATTTTCTGAAGCTGTCCATCCTTTTCAAGGGGAATAATAATTTTCACTTGCTCTGAATTTGAAGCAGGAGGGTAGGAGGTGAAGTGAAGTGAGCTGGGAGCTGAATTAGAAGCTAAAATGGGCTAGTATACGAGTCCACTAAGCATAAGAGAGGTTAAATTCATATGATGTTTTTAGACAGGTTAAGATATGCATGTCCCAAAATTCCATGAGACATGGCCTTCGCAAATCATTAGATGTCTGAAAGTACATTTTCCTTGTTTTGAGAGGTGGAACAATATTAATAAGGAAAAATTTCTTGGTTCTATAAAAAAATGAACCATTTTTCCACCTTTTCCAAATTGTACATGAAATACCAGAAGCAATGTGATGGTGGCAAGAATATTAGGCATAAGTATTTGAGAGAGAGTGTGACAGAGAGTCAGAGAGTATAAGTAGGGATTTTTTAATCCTTAAATCAGTCTTAGGGATGAAAGCAAAAGGAGACTCCATGCCAAAAGATGTAGGTTTGAGTCTCATATGTGAAGCTATGTGACTCTGGATAAGTTACTTAAACTCTTTGAGCTTCAGTTACATTACTATATAATAGAGAATAATTATAGCAATTAACCTTTATAGAGTTATTGTGAGGAAAATATTTTGAAACCCTTAAAATAGTATCAAAATATGAAATATTTTGAGTAAGAAATATAAAAATGCTGTCTATCATTGGTCTACATAGGCATGCTTCCCATAAAATTGTTCTAAAATAGAATGTATCATCAAGGCAATCTTACCAAAATTCATAGAAAACTTCAGAAATTGAGCAGAAATGCCAATAAATTAACAAACATTTTACAACACTATTCTTATTAAAATAATTCAATTAAATTACTTCATAAAGCCATTCAAGTTCTATATCCCAGAACACAATAAACTAATTTCTTATTTTAAAATTTTGCCAAAATGAGTAGTCAGTGATAGTAGTCTATATCTACTCATACTGGATTTCAAATCAAGAGAAACTTGGTTCAAATTCTGTCTGCCACTTACTACTTCTGTGACTTTGGGTAACTTGTTTACCTTTCTGGATTTCAGTTTCCTCAGCTGCAAAATAAATGAGTTAAGACTAGACAATCTCCAACCAACCTTATAAATATAAATTTTAATATATATATATAATATACATTATATACATTTATATTTTAAATAACAATATAAATATAAAAGAAAAATTTTAGACCACGTTTATACTCTGTGAGTAGCTATCTAGTCTACACTGCAAATTTAATTGTTTTACATTTTTAGAGAATGTATAGAATGCAAGTTCCTTGCAGGCAGGACTTCTACTAGTTTTTCTTTTTATTTTCAGTGCCCAACAAGCAGTAAATATCCAATAAATATTTATTGAATTGAATGGAATTTGTTATTTTTGTTAGCTCAATATTTCAATTAAAAAAGAAAGTGATAGTTACCAGAAAATCCTGGTTGACAGAATGTGTCAGCAAAGTATTTTCTGTCTGAATGGAAATACCCAAAGGAAAAAGTTTTTTTAAACTCAGCACCAGTGTTAATGACTACACCTGCCATACGTGTGAAATTCCAGTGGATATGTGGCATCCTACCTCTCATACTGTGATTAGGTAGAGGATTTCCAGGAATCCCTCTTTCACAGAATCTAGAGTTTCTGTGATAATTTATTGCTACTATACATCATCAGAAGCACTGCCTGCTAGGAGAGCATTAAGACCCATTTAAATCTGCTCCAGTTGAATTTATGCTCCTATGGAAGATCCTTCTAAATCATTTGGTTTTTTTACATGTAATAGGACACAATAATGTATTTTAAAATATTTTCAATTCTATTGGAACACTTAAGACATATGCTTTGTTGGGAATATTAAAATAATTTAAGGGGGTAGCTAGTCACCCAGTGGATAAAGAACTAGGTTTGAAGATGGAGGCTCTGATTTCAAATATGGTCTCATATACTCCCAAACTATGTGACTCTGGGCAAGTCACTTAACCCCAAATGCCTAAGCCCTTACCACAATTCTGCCTTTGAAACATACCTAATATTGATTCTAAGTTATGAGGCAAGGGTTTTTTATTATTATAGGAAGAATGACATTTCAAAAAATAAAATATGCTTACTTGTCAATGAACACAGCCCACACTGTGATCATAGGATCATAGATATTGAGCAGAAAAGACTTTAGACATTAGACAGTCTTAAGAGTTAACCAACAATTAATAGACATTTATTATGGGCCAAGTCTTGTGCTAAGCCCTTAAGATACAAATAAAGAAAAAAGGGCATGAAAAATAGCTCAAAAGGACAAAAACCAAAATCAGATGAGCAAAGGGGCTCTACTGTAGGGTGCAACCTGGATGGTAAGCAGGGTTTGAGCATGTTCACACTATAAGGGGGTAAAATTACTCCAAGCAAAGCATGAGCTGATCACCCCTCCCCAACTCCATTTATATAGCTAGATTCAGAGCCAGAGTGTGGCAAACTTTAGGTTCTCAAGGTCTGGATGAGAGCACCACAGACTTTCCTGAGAGCAATGAAACTAGGGACCCCAGGAGGCTAAGGAATGAGGAGCTTGGGCACAGAGATAGAGTAGAGAAGGGCTACCCAAAGCAGATGTGACAGAGACTGGAAAATAGCGTCAGGGCGAAAAAAAAAAACCAACTCAGATTTCTGACTGGGAAGGCAATAAAACCTTAACACAGCAATGGCCACCAACATCCAAGTACTACAATTTACAATAAACAAAAAAATGAGAAAAAAA
This sequence comes from Gracilinanus agilis, assembly GCF_016433145.1. NCBI lineage: Eukaryota > Metazoa > Chordata > Mammalia > Didelphimorphia > Didelphidae > Gracilinanus > Gracilinanus agilis. The sequence goes on along the minus strand of NC_058132.1, from coordinate 376,242,958 downwards.
TTTTGACCCTGGATAAATTTTATGGAGAAAAATAACAATCTACAGAGGAGACAGCAGAGGGTGACAAACAAGCAAACACATCCAAACATTCCAAAAAAAAATGAAAATTGGTCACAAGCCCTCCAAGAAATCAGAATGGAGGTGGAGAACCAAGTAAGAAAGATAGAACAAACTTGGCAAATAAAAAGTGGGAACTAATTAAAAAAGAAAATGACAGTTTAAAAGACAGAATCTCCCACTTAGAAAAAGAAGCCCATAAATCAAATGAAATGATAAAAAAGTTGGAGACCAGAATTGACCTGCTAGAAGTCATGAAAAGTAGTATTGACCAAACCAAAGGGGAAAATCAAAACATCATACCTGAAAACCAATCTTTAAAGAAGAGAATTGGGCAAGTAGAAGCTAATGATCTCATAATACCAAAAGAATTAATAAAACAAAGCCAAAAGAATGACGAATTAGAAAGAAACATGAAATATCTCACTGAGAAGATGGTTGACTTGGAAAATAGATCCAATAGAGACAATTTGAGAACCATATGTCTACCTTAAAATCTAGAAAAAAAGAGAAATATTTACATCATACTACAAGAAATTATATAAGAAAACTGCCCTGATATTCTTAAACAAGAGGGCAAAAAAGAAGTTGAAAGAATCCATAGATCTCCCTCTACATTAAATCCTCAAAAAACAACCTCCTGGAATATAATTGCCAAATTCAAGACCTTCCAAACTAAGGAGAAAATATAGAAATAGGGACAAAAAGGAATACACCTTCTTTTCAGCTACACATGGTACATTCACAAAGATTGACCACATACTAGGGCACAGAGATTTTGCAAACAAATGCAAAAGAGCCAAAATAATAAATGCAACCTTTTCAGATCATACTGTAATAAAAATAATAATGACTAAGGGTACATGGATAGGTAAATTAAAAATTAATTGAAAATTAAATAATATGATTCTCCAAAGTCAGATAGTTAAAGAAGTAATCATAGAAACAATTAATAATTTCATTGAAGAGAATGACAATGATGAGACATTCTACCAAAACCTATGGGATGCAGCTAAACCAGTACTCAGTGGGAAATTTATATCCTTGAGTGCATATATAAACAAATTATGGAAGGCAAAGATCAATGAATTGGGCATGCAAATAAAAAATCTAGAAAGCAAGCAAATTGAAAATTCCCGGATGAAAAAAAAATTAGAAATCCTAAAAATTAAAGTAGAAGTTAATAAAAAATAAAAGAACTATTGAATTAATAAATAATTAATAAACAAGAAAGATTGAATTAATAAATAAATATTGAATTAATAAATAGAAGCTGGTACTTTGAAAGAACAAATAAAATAGACAAAGTATTGGTCTATCTAATAAAAAGGAAAGAAGAAAACCAAATCAACAGTATCAGAGATGAAAAGGGAAACCTCATCTCTAATGAAGAGGAAATTAAGGCAATCATTAAAAACTATTTTGCCCAATGTTATAGCAATAAATATGGCAATCTAGGTGATATGGATAAATATTTGCAAAAATATAAATTGCCTAGATTAACAAAAGAAGAAATAGAATACTTAAATAATCCCATCTCAGAAAAAGAAATTGAACAAGTTACCAAAGAACTCCCTAAGAAAAAATCCTCAGGACCAGATGGATTCACAAGTGAGTTCTATAAAACATTTAAAGAACAATTAATCCCAATACTGTACAAACAACTTGACAAAATAAGCAAATAATTAATTCTACCACATTCCTTTCATGAAACAAATATGGTACTAATTCAGACAAAAACAGAGAAAGAAAACTACAGGCCAATTTCCTTAATGAACATAGATGCAAAAATCTTAAATAGAATAATACCAAAAAGACTCCAGCAAGTGATCACAAGTATTATTCAATGTGATCAGGTGACATTTATACCAGGAATGCAAGGAGGGATCAAATTTAGGAAAACTATCCTCATAATTAACCATATCAAAACCCAAACCAACAGAAATCATGTTTATTTCAATAAATGCAGTAAAAGCCTTTCACAAAATACAACACCCATTCATATTGAAAACATTAGAAAATATAGGAATAGAAGAGATTTTCCTAAAAATAAAAACAGTATATATTTAAAACAATCATCAAGGATCATTTGCAAAGAGGATAAACTAGAAGCCTTCCCAATAAGATCAAGAGTGAAATAAGGATGCCCATCATCACCTCTGTTATTTAACATTGTACTAGAAACACTAGCAGTACAATCAGAGAAGAAGAAATCATGGGTATTAAAAAGGCAATGAGGAGACTAAACTATCACTCTTTGCAAAAGTTATGATGGTCTACTTAAAGAATCATAGAGAATCAACTAAAAAGCTAGTGGAAATAATCAACAATTTTAACAAAGCTGCAGGATACAAAATAAGCACACATTAAATACCCAGCACTTCTATATTTTCAACACATCCCAGTAGCAAGAGTTAGAAAGAGAAATTCCATTTAAAATCACCCTAGACAATATAAAATATTTAGAAATTAATTTTCCAAGACAAACACAGGTACCATATGAACACAACTACAAAACACTTTACACACAATTAAAACTAGATCTAAACAATTGGAAACACTTTGAGTGTTCATGGGTAGGATAAGCTAACATAATAAAAATGACAATCCTACCCAAATTAATTTATTTTTTCATTGCCATTCCTACCAAACTACCAAGAAATATTTTTAGTGAATTAGAAAAAAATTCTTACAAAATTCATTCAGAAGAACAAAAGATCAAGAATATTAAGGGAAATAATGAAAAAAAATGTGAAAGATGGGTCCTAAGAGTACCAGATCTCACACTGTACTATAAAGCATCTAAACAATATTGCACTAGGTAAGAGATAGAAGGGAGTATCAGTGGAATAGATTTGGGGGTAAATGACCTCAGCAAGACAGTGTAAGATAAACCCAAAGATCCCAACTTTTGGGAGAAAACCCCAGTATTTGAAAAAAAACTCCTGGGAAAACTGGAAAACAGTATGGAAGAGATTAGGTTTAGATCAACGTCTCCCACCCTATATCAAGATAAATTCAGAATGGGTGAATAACTTAAATATAAATATGAAACTGTAAGTAAATTAGGTGAACATAGAATAGTTTACCTGTCACATCTGTGGGAAAGGAAAGATTTTAAGACAAAGTAAAAGATAGAGAATATTACCAAATGTAAAATGAACAAATTTGATTACATTAAATTAAAAAGGTTTTGTACAAACAAAACCAATGCAACGAAAATTAAAAGGGAAGCATCAAATTGGGGAAAAAACTTTTTCACTAAAACCTCTTACAAAGATCTAATTACTCAATTTTATGAGGAGCTAAAACAATTGTACAAAAAAGCAAGGCATTTTCCAATTGATAAATGGACAAGGGACATGAATAGGCATTTTTTAGAAAAAGAAATAAAAGCTATCAATAAGCACATGAAAAAGTATTCTAAATTCTTATAATTAGAGAAATGCACATCAAAACAACTCTGAGGTACCACTTCACACATAGCAAATTGGCTAACATGACAACAAAGGAAAGTGGTGAATGTTGGAGGGGATGTGGCAAAATATGGGCATTAATGCATTGCAAGTGGAGTTGTGAATTGATCCAACTACTCTGGATGGTAATTTGGAACTATGCCCAAAAGGCATTAAAAGACTACCTGCCCTTTGATCCAGCCATACTACTGCTGGTTTTATACTCCAAAGACATTATAAGGAAAAAAGACTTGTAGAATAACATCTATAGCTACGCTCTTTGTGGTGGCAAAAATTTGGAAAATGAAGGGATGCTCTTTGATTGGGGAATGACTGAACAAATTGTGGTACCTGTTGGTGATGGAATACTATTGTGCTAAAAGGAATAATGAACTGGAGGAATTCCATGTGAACTCGAATAACTTCCAACTGATGCACAGTGAAAGGAGCAGAACCAGGAGAACTTTGTACACAGAGACAAATATACTGTGGCACAATAGAATATAATGGACTTCTCTACTAGCAGCAATGCAGTGATCCAGGACAATTCTGAGGGACTTATGAGAAAAAATGTTATCCACATCCAAAGAAAGAAGTATAGGAGTAGAAACATAGAAGAAAAACAACTGCTTAATAAAATAGTTTGATGGGGATATGATTGGGGATGTAGAATCTAAATGACCACCCTAGTGCAAATGTTAGTAATATGGAACTATGTCTGGATCAATGACGTGTCAAACACAGTGGAATTGTACATTGGCTATGGGAGAAGAATGGAAGGAGGGGAGAGAAAGAACTTGAATCATGTAACCTTGGAAAAATATTCTAAATTAATTAACTAATTAAATACACTTTTTTAAAAAGACTTTTTTAAAGCATCTCATAACTAAAAGTGGTAGTGTTGCTTGCACAGCCCTTTTCAGGGATGCTTATCTATCTCTGATGTCCATTTGTTGCTCAGCTCTCATCTATGAGTCTAAGAAGCAGTGGCTATAGCCTAGTAAATCCATTTCAGTAGATAGGCTAAAAAGACTGAGGGTAATCTACCAGCCTCATACTTTTCAGTGAGTTAGTGGGGTACCTATCCCAAGCAAGGGAAAATTTCCTATAAGAATGGGTAGATCAGAATAATTTGTTGCAGTGGTCATGGAAGCAGCTGAAGCATGCATTTATGTAATACTTGGAGCTAGGTCAGACCTTGAAGAGACATGTTCATCCACTGCATCTACAGGCATCACCAGTAGTTTTGACTTTTGCCTTGCCACATGACTTCAATGAAGAAGAGAGCATGAAGTTGATAACTTTGTGTTACTCTGCATTACTTAAATCCAATTCATACATAAGTGAAAACATCACCCTGTGATGTCATCAATCCTCTTTGAAAAGGAAAGACAACAACAACAAGAAAAACAACCTTAAGTGTCTACTATTTATTTGCCAGGCAAATGCTAGATTTTAGGTACACAAATACTAAAATAAAATAGTCTCTACTTTCAGGGAACTTAAAATAGCACTCTAGATTAACTTTGGTTCTCCTCATGTCTCATATCTAAAGCATGTGCTTTTACTTTAATCATAGACACCAACTATTTGTACTTCTGGTACTTATAAGGAAAATAAATAAGGAACTGTTTGCAATCCAGCACCGAGCCAAAAGGCTGGTTTAAGGTATCTGACATTTGAGAGGCACAATTTAGTGGATGGGTTAGCTATGCCTCTAGAATCTTTGTCACATAATGTTAGATCACACCCAAATTAACTGCCCCTCTTCCTCGTTTCTAACAAACATTTATTCAAAGGAGTTTCATTAGATTAAAGCTTCAGACTTTTAGAGAGTCAGCACAAGAATCAACTCTAAACAAAATATAATTTCTGTACAAAAATGTGGTTTAAGATGTGCTATTCCTCTATCAAATGTTCCTTAATAAAAAGGACTGCACCATAAAATCCTCCTGGAGTAGTTTCCAAAATAAAGGGTTTTGCCTGAAGACAGTTTGTATGTTTTATAGGGAAAATCATGTAATTCAACAGGTTTTCTTTCTTTCCACTGGCTACCAAGAAACTCAGAACTCAATTCAGTATTTCAATGTAATACTCATTTATTTGAAGACTTCTGGTATTATTTTCTCATTTTGCTGCCTTTGGACATCCTAGGATTGATTCGTACTCAATTGTTTCCAAAACTATAAGCTAAGTTTTAGTTAGTATAACCTCTCATTTTCTTTAGACAATTCCACAGGACATTTCCTGCAAGTCATAGATTAGATCTGGGTTAGTAGAAGGAGTTCTCTGCACTGAAGAAATCCTTTGTGTAGTTAGAGAAATGATAAATACAAGCTGTTCCAAAAGTCTTAGCATAGTTTTAAGCTTTTTAGAACACCTGGTATATACTTAAATATTCAAATAAACCTGAGATCTTTTTTATTTGGAAGTTTCCTTTAATAGTGTAAATATTGTGAATTCAATTTGCCTATGTTTTAGCAAAGCTCTTGGTAATTTTATTCTACCTCTGTAGTGGGGAAGATAGCGATGCATTGGATGATAATGCATTCAAATAGATTCAAATTTGGATGGATTTATGGATTTATAAGAGTTGTAGTAAATGGATCAGTAAAAAAGAAGTCTCAAGTGTAAGACCAGAAGAATTTGTGCCTGGCCCTATGTTATTTTATATTTTTATCAATAATATGTAAAGATAGTGATGGCAGAATCATCAAATTTTCAGGGGGCATAAAACTTGGGGAGGGACTACTTATTGTCTTTTTCTTTCAAAGAAGTGAACTGGATTTATGTGAGGCAGAGTTCCAGTCATTGAAATACAGTGTTAAGACAAAAGTCAATACAACTGGAGATGGCACAGGATGCAGTGGATGACCATGGCATCTTCTATGTCTGACCAAGCTCTAAGGGCTGCAGAATGCATGCTTTCATTTCTTTCATGGACACCGGGAATAAATTTTTCTTATCTACCCATTCAACCAGGGGAAATCTTCTCATACTTGAGTATACATCTTCCTAACTCATTGACAGGCTTGTTGATTATTCTAGCCCTGGTCTAGTTTGTCTGCTGAGATAATTTTTACCAGTGTGTGGTCACTGTGCATGCTACAGTTTCTTGGAGCCACAGGTGAGAGTTGTATGAAAGGTAGACACCAAAGATGAATGTGCAACCCTGAGAAGAGCTTGGCTAGCCTTCACACCAGAGGTATTATTCCTCTCTATATACCCCATAAATCCCAAAGGATATCTAACACTCTAGATGATAGTCAGTATTCAAAAGCGTCTCTCCTGGAATTGAGATGAATCTGATAGGATGAAAAAATGGGGGATAAGGACAAGGTGTTATACTTAGACATAAGAAATAGCTTTATAAGTGTAAAATTAGGATTGAGGGTAGCATGATTAGAAAGCAGCTATTCTGAAAAAAAGAAGATTTCTGAGTTTTAGTAGATTAAATGCTTATATGAAACAGTATTTTGTTAGGGCAATCAAAAAGTAAAGGTTACAGTGATATTGAGCTATATTAAGGAGAGACATAGCTACAAAGAATAGGGAAGCGATAATTCCAGTCAGTCTTCTATAATCATAATTTATTTGGAGTGTTGTGTTGAGTTCTGAGTACCATGTTTTTCAAGAAGAATGTTAATAGGGGGCAGCTGGGTAGCTCAGTGGAGTGAGAGTCAGGCCTAGAGACAGGAGGTCCTAGGTTCAAACCTGGCCTCAGCCACTTGCCAGCTGTGTGACCCTGGGCAAGTCACTTGACCCCCATTGCCCACCCTTACCAATCTTCCACCTATGAGACAATACACCGAAGTACAAGGGTTTAAAAAAAAAAAGAAGAATATTAATAAACTATGAAGGGCAACCAAAATGGGGAAGGACCTTGAGTTTATTTTGAATGACAATTGGGGAACTGTGTATGGATAGTCTGGAAAAGAAAGACTTATGGAAGACATAATAGCTATTTACAAGTATTTAAAAGTTTATCAAGTGGAGGAAGAATCAGATTTGTACTGTTTTGATCTCAGAGGTCAGAACCACAAACAATAGGTGAACAATGCAGAGAAGTAAATTAAGGCTTGATGTCAGGAAAACCTTCCTAAGAATCAGAGCTGTGCAAAAGTAGAATTAGATGCCGTAGGATTTGGTGAGTTCTCCTTAGAGATCTTTAACTAGAAACTGCAGGCTCACTTATTGATTGTTATAGTGAAAGACAGCATTTATATTGAGCACCTAGAATTTTCCAGGCACTATACTAAGCATTTTACATATATTATTTCATTTATTTTTCACAATAATACTAAGAAATATGTGTTATTATTATCCTTACTTTAAACTTGAAGAAACTAAGGAAAAAGTTAAATGATTTGCTTTGGCTCACACAGTCTAGTAAGAATCTGAGACCGGATTTGAATTCATATATTCCTGATTTTATACCCAACAGTCTATGTACTGTCCCACCTCCCTCCCTCTAAAGGAAATATTTTTGCCCAAGGTTGTTTTTTTTTAAATAATTTTTATTTTTTAGCAAAGTTATACATGGTTACATGATTCATGTTCTTACTTTCCCTTTCACCCCCTGATCTTCCACCCCCCACACCCTCGCCATCATAACTGACTCACATTTCCACTGGTTTTAACATGTGTCATCTATCAAGACCTATTTCCATATTATTGATAGTTGCATCGGTGTGGTCATTTCGAGTCTACATCCCCAATCATGTCCGCAACAACCCATGTTTTCAAGCAGTTATTTTTCTTCTGTGTTTTTACTCCTGTAGTTCTTCCTCTGAATGTGCATAGCATTCTTTTCCATAAATCCCTCAGAATTGTCCTGGATCATTGCATTGCTGCTAGTACAGAAGTCCATTATATTTGATTTTACCATAGTGTATCAGTCTCTGTGTACAATGTTCTTCTGGCTTTGCTCCTCTCACTCTGCATCAATTTCTGGAAGTCATTCCAGTTCACATGGAATTCCTCCAGTTTATTATTCCTTTGAGCACAATAGTATTCCATCACTAGCATATACCACAATTTGTTCAACCATTCCCCAATTGAAGGGCATCTCTTTGTTTTCCAGTTTTTTGCCACCACAAAAAGTGTGGCTATAAATATTTTTGTACAAGTCTTTTTATCTATGATCTCTTTGGGGTACAAACCCAACAATGGTATGGCTTGATCAAACAGCAGACAGTCTTTTATAGCCCGTTGAGCATTGTTCCAAATTGCCATCCAGAATGGTTGGATCAGTTCACAACTCCATCAGCAATGCATTAATGTCCCAATTTTGCCACATTCCCTCCAACATTCATTACTCTCCCCTTCTATCATTTTAGTCAATCTGCTAGGTGTGAGGTGATACCTCAGAGTTGTTTTGATTTGCATTTCTCTAATTATTAGAGATTTAATACACTTTCTCATGTGCTTATTGATGCTTTTGATTTCTTTATCTGAAAATTGCCTATTCATGTCCCTTGCCCATTTATTGATTGGGGAATGGCTTGATTTTTTTTATAAAATTGATTTAACTTCTTGTATATTTGAGAAATCAGACCCCTGTCAGAGTTTTTTGTTATAAAGATTTTTTCCCAATTTGTTGTTTCCCTTCTGATTTTGGCTACATTGTTTTTGTTTGTACAAAAGCTTTTTAATTTAATATAATCAAAATCATTTATTTTACATTTTGTAATTTTCTCTGACTCTTTCTTGGTTTTAAAATCTTTCCTTTCCCAGAGGTCTGACAAGTATACTATTCTGTGTTCACTTTATTTATAGTTTCCTTCTTTATATTCAAGTCATTCACCCATACTGAATTTATCTTGGTGTAGAGTGTGAGATGTTGATCTAAACCTAATCCCTCCCATATTGTTTTCCAATTTTCCCAGCAGTTTTTGTTATATAGTGTATTTTTGTCCCCAAAACTTGGCTCTTTGGGTTTATCATACACTGTCTTGCTGATGTCACTTAATCCAAGTCTATTCAACTGACCCTCCCTTCTGTCTTGCCCAAGGTTTTTGACCTAGATAGCTGATGAAGTTTCAGTGACCTGTGATTCTTTGATTTAGATTTAAACCCATTCTTTCTTACCCACCTTTTATGATTCCTTTCCATGTCCTTTCATAAGTTTATCGTGATTCAGCACATCTACCCTATGGCCTGAAAACTTTCTCACTTTTTCCTGACATTGAAAGGATACCTAAAGAAAATGGATAAAAAAAATCAGCACATCTCATTTTCTTCTCATAGTTTTTTAAAATAATTTATTTATTTAAAATATTTGCCATGGTTAAATGATTCATGATTTTTCCCTCCCTTTTCTCTCCCCTCCTGGAGCTGACAAGTAATTCCATTAGGTTATACATGTATCATTATTCAGAATCAATTTCCATGTTATTCATATTTGCAATAGAGTGATCATTTAAAGCCAAAATCCCCAATCATATCCCTATCGAACCACATTATCAATCATATTTTTGTTCTGCATTTCTACTCCCACAGTTCTTTCTCTGGATGTGGATAGCATTCTTTCTAATAAGTCACTCAGAATTGTCCTGGATCATTGCATTGCTGCTAGTGGAGAAGTCCATTACAACTGTTTGTGGTATCTGTCTCTATGTATGATGTTCTCCTAGTTCTTCTCCTTTCTCTCTGCATCAGTTCCTTTAGATTGTTCCAGTTCATATTTTTCTCTGGATCACCTCCCCTCACCAAAAAGAAAGAAATAGGAAGAAAAGAAGGAAGGAAAGAAAGTAGGAAGGAAGGAAAGAAAGAAGGATGGAAGCCACTATGTCATAAAGGCAGAGTGAAGAAAAACGAATACCTAGGTTTGTCACATTGAAATTTTTATTTTTATTTGCATAATAGTCCATAATGTCTCTATAATTCCTTTTTCAAATTACTTCTTCAGAATCATGAATGATTTTTTAGATGATCAGGGTTCTTAAATCTTTCAGAATTGTTAATTTTTTTTACAATGCTGGGGCTATAGTATAAATTATCCTTCTGCTTCTGCTAATTTTCACTTTGCAACAGTGCTGTGGTGATTAGGGTTGAATCTTTTAGTGGGACATCAACAGAGATTCCTTCTTGTCTAATATCTTGACCTTCCAGATTATTGGTGGTTTTTCAAATGGGACTTTTTTTTCTAATGAAGACCAGTTTTTTTCAAGAACTCTGCAATTTTCTTAGTTGATTCTCTGGGATTTTTTAAGTATACCATCATATCATCTGCAAAGAGTGATAGCTTAGTCTCCTCATTGCCTATTTTGGTACCTTCGATTTCTTTTTCTTCTCTAATTGCTACTGCTAGTGTTTCTAGTACAATGTTAAATAATAGAGGAGATAATGGGCATCCTTTTCACTCCTGATCTTATTGGAAAGGCTTCTAATTTATCCCCATTGCATATGATGCTTGTTGATGGTTTTAGGTATATACTGTTTATTATTTTTAGGAAAGGTCCTTCTATTCCTATACTTTCCAGGGTTTTCAATAGGAATGAGTGCTGTATTTTTTCAAAGGCTTTTTCAGCATCTATTGAGATAATCATGTTATTTTTGTTTAGATTGTTGATATGAACATTGAGATTTTCTGAAAGGAATCTATACTACGTTTCTCCTTTTGCCCAAAAATGGGATCGGCTTCTTAGCTCTCTGTCTTCTCTGTCCAAATGTAATGATAGATGAGCTCTATAAGATGTTTGTCAAATTGCGTGCTATAATCTATGCAATAGACGTTTTTTATCTACTTGATCTTTTCTGTGTAAATGCTTAGGCTAACTTCTTTTAAATGATAACATTTCTCATCCAGGAGGATCTGCAGTGTTCTGGAATTTTAAGCAATTAACACAATGTTTTTCACAAACAGTAGCATCTTAAAGACTTTGTCATCTAATAGGAATTTCTCTTAAACTTGGACCTCTTCTCAAATTCTGTGATTGATGCATTTGGCAAGCATATATCTCCCTTTTGTATACTTCATCTGATGTTTATAATTGGATTACTTTTGAACAGAGCTATTTCTATTATATATATGTAGTAATAAATGACTATTTTAATATATAGTTGGGGGTATCTTTTTATAAATGAGTTTACAATATACCTCCTCAAGCAAATACTTTTAATAATTAACAAATAATTATCAAGGGAAAATATTCTATTCTCTATATAATTGCAAAATGTTAAATAAATGGTCCATTGTTGGATATTGCTTGTGAAAGTTCCTTCTCCTTTATTATTCATTTCCTCAACAAGGATGCCCTTGATTTATGCATAGATGACTCATAAAGATTTTGGATAAGTAGGAAAGCAGTTTCATAGGTTGGGAATTTTGATATCTTGATTTTTTTCAATATAAAATTTTCTGAAAATCCTCCCACTCATATTTGGTGGCAACTCTCAGATACTTTTCAGATTTTCATATCAGTACATTTAATGCTGTCACAATTGTGTCTCATGCCCTTCACAGACACTTGATCTAATTCAGCTGCTTTTACCATCTTTGTTCTCTTTTGTGGCATTTCTACAGCCCCTAAAATTGTATCAAAGATTATGATGTCAGGGTTTACATGTGGTGGCTCCACTATCCTTGGTAAAAAAATATTGTGCTATAATTTTAAAAGCTTTCCCATTTTTCTTTGTTTCTTTTCCTCCTTTAAATGCCCTTGTGTTGACTTTGTTTAATTGGATGACTTGAAAAGCTTTCTTTAAAGTGGTTTTACTCTCCACTGGTTCTATTCATTTATGACATAGCGCTGCTCATAATTACCCACCGTCCTCTGTAAGATTTTTACAAACAAGTTTATATTCTATCCCAGTATTTGATTTGGCAGCTACCTCTCTCTATTTGGTAAGTCAGATATTTGCTGATTACTTTACTTTGGAGGTTTTATGATCTCCTATTGTAGCAATTAATTTGTAGCACTTAACTTCTTTATAAAATCATCCCAAATTACATATTTAATGAGCCTGTGATTATACTGGTATCCATAATTCCCAGATGTTGAAACTTGTTTCAAATGTAGCTTGGCAACTTTTCTGTAACATATCTTAGTTTCTTAGAGCATCAGAGGGTTAATTAAATTGTCTAGGGTCACCTAAGTTGTAGACATCAGTGAGTGGATTTGGACCCAAGTGTTGCTAACCCTGACCTTAGTTCCTTACCCTTGACACTATTCTGTCTCTCTTATAATATGTGTAATCAAAAAGAATATAATTTGATGCTCTTTCTTTATACATATGTAAATAGGCACAGATTACCTAATATTATTTTACATACATATAAACTTTGGAGAGTGGGTTATAATCTAATGCTTTTTTAAAGGGTAGATTCATTATATTTGTGAAGTTGGGCTATGTTATTTTGACAAAACTCTGCCATTTTGTGGACTTGGCCAAAATGAAGAAAGAAAGTTATCTTAGAGCCTGGCCAAAAATCACTGTATTATCTTTTCTGTGTCCTATTAAATGCCCAGCCTAAGAAAAGGAATAACAATTACATGAATTTAAGATTAAGAAGCTATTACAATTTTACCTTTACATTAAGCCCTTATTTCCTATGTAACTTTCCTTACATCACTTTTCTCCTTTGCAAAAGAGAGATAGTTAGCAACGAGAGCCTCCATAGTGGTTTCATGATTCATTTGGAAATGTAGAGGCATTTGCAACAACTCTGGGACCAGGAGCTCTGCAGTCAGTTGCTGATTTACACTAAAGTGAATAGATAAACATCTGTTTGGGTTTCATGATAGGGCCTTCTCTTGGTGATTGCCAGGAGGTCCCTCTGAGGCTTGGCACCTCTCTCAGCACATTTGGTTGTTGGGCATCTGGCTCAGAATTACTGGCACGCCTCACACCTGAGCTTCCCTTGGCTCAGCCCCTTTTCTGCAAAGGACTGCTGCTGGCCTTTTAATCACTGGGATTATAGGAATGCAACACCATGCTGACAGTTTTTCTCAATAATGTACAGGAATAACTGCCAGCAATTCCTCAAACTCTGTCACCTGCTGGCAGCTTTGGAGACAATCTGTTCCTATGGAAAAGTTCGCTTTGCTTTTAGAAGCTCGCCCTCCTTTGATTCTTCATAAACAAGGCTTGGTTGTGAGATCCTAGTGATTAATTGGGGTTGTTGTTCAGTTATTTTAGTTGTTTCTGACTCTTCTTGACCCCCTTTGGGGTTTTCTTGGCAAAGATCCTAGAGCACTTGGCCATTTCCTTCTCCAGCTCATTTTACAGATGAGGAAACTGAGGCAAACAGGTTTAAATGTCTTGTCCAGGGTCACACAGCTAGTGTCTGTGGACACACTTGAACTCAGATCTTCTTGACTCCAGGGCCGGCAGTCTATTCACCACACCACCTACTTGCCCAATTATTGGGGATATAATTTCCCCCCATCAATCAACCTTTGAAGTTCTGAGTTTAAAAGCTTGATAAGGTATCTATGTTTGTGTGTATATGTGTGTGTATGTGTGTGTGTGAGAGAGAGAAAGATAGAAACAGACACAGAGAGACAGAGACAGAGAAACAGAGAGAAAGAACAGAAATGTAGAAGATAGAAACAGAAACAGAGAAAGAGAGAGCCAGAACTCTAGTTTTGACATTTAAAGAAAAATACTAGCTTACATGTATGTGAGTATTTGGAGTTTTACAGCTCACACACACACACACACACACACACACACACACACACACACACAAATTCTGTGAGGTAAATAATAACTCCTTTTTACAAATGGCAAACTGAGGCTCAGAGACTGAACTGATCTGCCCATAATCAAAATGCTTCATGAGCATTAGGGTTGACCCTCAAACCTAGCTCTCTGGATTTTAGGTCCAGCAGTCTTTTTATTGTACAAGACTACTGCAGGATACCTGAGGAAGTTAGTGGACAAAAAGAGATAGTCAAAGAAGTTTTTCAGAAAGCAAAGTTTTAATATTTTTTAAAATCTAAAAGTCAAAGACAGAATTTGAGCTCTTAGATAAATGAAGGGTACTTGAAAATTATTACTACTTAGGGTCCCTGTTTATTTTTTGTGCCTTTTCTTCTGTACATTGGGATAGAGCTTTACAAAATGCTAAATAAAATTTTAATATTCCACATCATCTCTCTCTTATGCCTTGTCCTGTGAAGTATTATATAATACTGCATGTAGAATATACTGACCTGCTATTTGAAGGGGTAGGCAGAATTATAAAGTGATGAATCTTCCAAGCTGTTTGAGAAACTTAGAAAATCTTTGGACATTTAAAATTTAAAGAACACTTTACAATTAACATTTAAAGGACATTTAACATTTAATGGATATTTAAGAATGTGAGAGTCAGGTAGGTGGCACAATGGATAGAATACTGTGCCTGGAGTTAAGAAGACCTGAATTCAAATGGGGCCTCAGGTACTTCCTAGCTGTGTGACCTTAGTCATTTAACCACTATTTGTCTCAGCTTCTCTACCTCTAAGGTAGGGGAAATAATACCTTCAATGGTTGTAGAGGCAGAAAGATATGATATTTATAAACTTCTATGCAAATCTTAAAGCTCTACATAAATTATCCCAATATATTTTATTTATTTAAGAAGGTTATGTCACTTTTCTTGGCCATCCTAAAGAATCTATCGTTCAATCCTATGAGCCAAAAAGTTATTATTGATGGCTTATTATCAAAACTGTAACTAGCATGAGGCAAAAAAGGCTTTATTCGGAGGCCCTGATATGGTGGGCATGCTTTCTTATGATTCACCTCCTAGTCCTCCAGCTATCAAACTCATTGCCCAGAAAACTCCTAAGTTTGTCCTAATTAGATTAAAAGGTAATTGGGAAATTTTTTAAAAAATTAATAACACAATATAACATAGTATTATTTGTAATTCTCTAAGTTAATATGCAGCCAGTTCTCAAAGTTTATGTTAGCTTGAGACAAGCAGTGCAAAATTTTCCAAATTCAATCCAACAGGATATTTTAATTCCCCAATGCAGGTAGATATTTAGCTTATTGTCCACCTGCAGTTTTCCTCCAATATATGTGCTTTGATAGAGCAATAAAATGGAGTTCCTACCAAATTTCTGCCATGTAGTATAGTCAGACTATAGGAATTCCTTTTCCACTAGGATTTTTCTATGTGGATTCATAGGCTAAACTTTTTGAATGAATATGGATCTCATTAAGGAGTCTTTGTGGAATGCTCAGGATTGATGTAATAATTACAATATTATCTGCAAAAAAGGAGTAACTAGGAGAACTCACAATATCTTGGGAATCCCTCTTACATTTGGACTCAATAATGGTGGCAAGTAACCTGTCTCCTAGATTTATGAGAACAAAATGAGATAATGCATGTAAAACACTTTATAAACCTTAAACTACTATATAAATGCCAGTTTTGCTGGTGTCATTATTTTTATTATGCATCTACCTATTTTATGCCTCAACTGAGACTGATAATCAAGGGATCATTAAACAAAGTCATCTTAGTTTTACATAAACCAAAAAGTCTTTTATGATCTTAACATATTCATGGAAGGCACCTTGTTGAAGGAGAGATGCATTTTGCTTTTCAGGATGTTGCACATAGTACAAAAGATGCATCTGGAGTCAGTCAGAATCAACCTGTGTCTGAATTCTTTTTTGGGTACTTGTTAGCTATATTTCCAAGGACAAATTATTTAACCTTTCTGAGTTCCTGCTTCTTTATGTGTAAGATGGAGATAACATAGGATATATATATATATATATATATATATATATATATATACACATATATACACACTTCCTCTTATTAGTAATTATATTATTATCAATATATATGTATATATTACTTGCTAGTAATATATATTTACTAATAAGAGGAAGGGTATTTAGGTAGATAGAGTGAAGCCAAGAGTCAGGAAACCATGGTTTAAGCTTTGTTTCTGACACGAGATCATAAAATCAGAGCTGCGGAGCTCATCTAGTCAAACTCTTTCCCCTGACATCTTGACTGGGTGACCCTCAAGCTCTACAAGCAATTTTCTAAACATTTAAATTGCAGGATACTTAGTTAAGGGTGATCTTACCAGCAGCTCTTTATACCAGCAATATCAGAAGAGTATCTTCTTCCCTCACCACACTGCAAATCAAAAAAAAAAAAAATCTACCTAATATTTATTACAAGGGAAAACCACAGATAATGCTTTGAAAATCTTCAGGGGCTATATAAAGGTCAGCTATCACAGCAAACTGACAATATATTTTTAAAATAATCAACTATCAATAACTGCAGCAACATCTTGAAATCTTTGCATTTTTTAGTCAATTGTTTGACTATGAGGGTATAGTCTGAAATAAAAAGAAATTCTTTGCCAAAGCCTGAATGTTCTTTATTCTTATATGCATTGAAGATACCCTTAATACTTGTATAGATCATTCACATAATTATTTTATAGAAATGAGAAAGTAGGTATATTGGTTCATAGTTCTTCATCACTTTCTGATCATTTTTTCAAAAGTAATAACATAGGTGGTTAATCCCCCCAGTTGCTCAGTATCTTACATTTTCTCATAAATTTTGAGAACCAATCCTTCATTGCCTTCAAAACCGTATGACCTCTGGCACTGTCTTCTTCTGCAAATATTTGGGCTGGTTTAGCTGTTCTCAGTTTTCTTTAGTAATTAAAATTTCACCAGAGGCTGAAGTATTAGAATTATAATGTGGCATTTCCATTATCATCAAGGAAGAAAATAAGTTTGCTGTAGAAACTCCGAGTTGTCCTATTTTAAGTTTGTTCATCATTTTCCTTTCAGTCTTATCTATAAATGCTATTGGAATAATCTGGCATAATTGGGTCACACAAACCAAGCTTTTATTTTTTGCAAATTTCTTTTCCTCCACTGCTTCTTTTGTTTTAGGAGGCAATAGATCTTTCAATAAACTTCTCCATAAGATTTTGCAAATGAATTTATTTTAGACTAGTCTTGCTTTTGGCTGCTATGTCTCCCTGTCTAGGAAGGAAATCAACTGCTGAGGGATTTTCTGGGCTGTTTGAAACT
>NC_058132.1:376193229-376216721 GCF_016433145.1 Gracilinanus agilis | reverse complement strand
GGGGGGGGGGGGTCAAGGGGAATGTAGGAGCATGAATCATGTAACCATATTAAAAATGATTATTAATAAATCTTTAAATTCAAAAAAAAATTTATTAGCTGAGATGCCAAAAATAAAACAATATACATGCCAAAAAGGAAATAAAAAGAGATAGTCCATC
Organism: Gracilinanus agilis; assembly: GCF_016433145.1. Classification (NCBI taxonomy): domain Eukaryota; kingdom Metazoa; phylum Chordata; class Mammalia; order Didelphimorphia; family Didelphidae; genus Gracilinanus; species Gracilinanus agilis. Next base: position 376,216,561 of record NC_058132.1, on the reverse strand, counting down.
TCACAATAAAGTCAGAGTCTAGTTAGAAAACGAAAAAAAATAGTAGTTTAAAAGACAGAATCTCCCACTTGGAAAAACAAGCCCAGAAATCAAATGAAATAATTAAAAAAATTGGAGATCAGAAATGACCTGCTAGAAGCCATTGAAAGCAGGCTAGACTAAAATGAAAGGGAAATTCAAAAGATCATAGCTGAAAAACAGTCTTTAAAGACCATAATTGGGCAAGTAAAAGCTAATGATCTCACAAGACAGCAAGAAGTAATAAAGTAAAGTCAAAAGAATGAAAAATTAGCAGGAAACATGAAATATCTCATTGAGAACATGGTTGACATGGAAAACAGGCCCAGGATAAAAAATATGAGAAGCATAGACCTACCTGAAGACCTGAAAATAAACAGAAACCTTGACATAGTACTACCAGAAATTATCCAAGAAAACTGCCCTGATATTGTTGAACAAGAGGGAAAAATAGACATCGAAAGAGTCAATATATCACCCTCTACATTAAATCCTCAAAAAACAATCCTCAGGAATGTAATTGCTAAATTCAAGGGCTTCCAAGGTAAGGAGAAAATATTAAAATTAGCCAGAAAGAGACAATTCAGATATCAAGGAGCACCAACCAGTATTACACAGTATCTGGTAGTCTCTACATTAAAGGACCTCAAGGCTTGGAAAATGATATTCAGAAAGGCAAGAGAATTGGATATACAACCAAGGATTACCTACCCATCAAAACTGACTATATACTTCCAGGGGAAAGTATGGGCATTTAACAAAATAGAGAATTTCCAAGTATTCCTAAAGAAAATACCAGAACTAAATGGAAAATTTGGTGGGCAAATGCAAAATTCAAGAGATACATGAAAAGGTAAAAAAGAAAGAGTGAGAAAATACTTTTTAAGGGCTTTTGTAAAGTGAAATTGTTTATATTCCAATATGAAAAAAGGATATTTGTAACTCTCAAATCATTATCCATGTAGATAGAAGAATTATTCAAAGGCAAAGGTTGAGGTTCTAAGTGATTTAAAATGATATGTAAAAAGGTGGGGGGATAGAAGATAATACCAAGAGAAACTTGAAGGAAGAAAAAAAAGGACAATTTGTGCCACCTAAAGAGGGACATGGGAGGGGGAGGGGAAGAATACTATTATAAGGAGAAGAAGAGAGTGATAATAGGTAATAATTAAACCTCACTCTCCTATATTCAGAGGAAGAACTGTGGGAGTAGCCACACAGAAGAAAAACAACTACTTGAACACATGGGTTGATGGGGATATTATTGGTGATATAGATGCTAAACAGTCATCCTAGCACACTATCAATAATAAGGAAATAGGTCTTGATCAACAATACATAGTGGAATTGTATGTTGGCTATGGGGTAGGGGGTTTTGGGGAAAAGGAAAGAATATGAATCATGTAACCATGGAAAAACATTCAAAATAAAAAAATAATAAACCAAAATACAGTTACTTCAAATTGAAAAAAACAAAACAAAACAAAACAACCTCACTCTCAGTGGAATCAATTCTGAGAGGGAACATCAGCTAGATCCACTGGGGTATAGAATTCTATCTTACCCTACAAGAAAGTTGAGCTGGGAAAACCAAGGTGGGGAGAGGGGTGTGGATAATCAAAAGAGAGGACAAGGGAGGGGGATGGAATTTAATAGACCTTAAAGAAAAATAAGAGGTGAATAAGAAGGGAGGGGCTAAGAAGGAAATTAAAATAAGGGTGGGGAATAGAGGGAATGAATAAAAGCACAATACTGGTGTAGAAGGAAACAGTGAAAGAAGAAAGGGCAAGACTAGGGGATGAAATCAAAATGATGGGGAATACACAGGTCGTTATCATGATTCTGAATGTGAATGGGATGAACTCACCTATAAAATGGAAGCAAATAGCAAAGTGGATTAGAAACCAAAATCCTACTATATGTTGTCTACAAGAAACATATATGGGGCATGTAGACACACACATGGTAAAGGTAAGAAGTTGGGGCAAAATCTCCAGGACATCAACTGAGAAAAAGAAGGCAGGAGTCACAATAATGATATCTGACAGAGCTAAAGTAAAAATAGATCTGATTAAAAGAGATAGGGAAGGTAATTACATCCTGATAAAAGACAGTACAGAAAATGAAGAAATATCAATACTCAACATGTATGCATCAAATGGTATAGCATCCAGATTTTTAAAGGAGAAACTATTAGATCTTAAGGAGGAAAAAGATAGTAAAACTAGACTACTGGGTTACCTGAACTTTCCTCTACTAAATCTAGATAAATCAAATGAGAAAATAAATAATAAAGAGGTAAAAGAGGTGAATGAAATCCTAGAAAATTAGAGTTAAAAGATATATGGAGAAAAATAAATAGGGATAAAAAAATACACCTTCTTCTCAGTAGCACAGGTTACATTCACAAAATTGACCATATACTAGGGCATAGAAACATGACAAAAAATGCAAAAGAGTAGAAATAATAAATGCAAACTTTTCAGATTATAATGCAATAAAATAATAATTAATAATGGTACAAGGATAGGCAAATAAAAAATTAAATGAAAAGTAAATAATATGATTCTCCCAAATTGGTTGGTTAAAGAACAAATCATAGAAACAATTAATGATTACTTTTTCATTTTTTAGAAAAATTTTTCCATGGTTACATGATTCATGTTCGTGATCTCTCTTCTCCCACCTCCCCACCCCCCAGTAGCCAACGCACACTTTCACTAGTTTCTTCCTGTGTCATCTATCAAGACCTATTTCCACATTGTTGATAATTGTTCTAGGGTGGTCATTAAAAGTCTACATTCCTAATTATGTCTACATCAACACATGTGTTCAAGCAGTTGTTTTTCTTCTGTTATTCCACTCCTGTAGTTCTTCCTCTGAATGTGGGTAGCATTCTTTTCATAAATCCCTCAGAATTGTCCGGGATCATTGCATTGCTGCTAGTACAGAAGTCCACTATATTTGATTTTACCATAGTGTATCAGTCTCTGTATGTATAATGTTCTCCTGGTTCTGCTCCTTTCACTCAGCATCAATTCCTGGAGGTCATTCCAGTTGACATGGAATTCCTCCAATTTATTATTCCTTTGAGCAAAATAGTATTCCATCACCAGCATATACCACAATTTGTTCAGCCATTAGCCAATTGAAGGACAGACCCTCATTTTCCAGGTTTTTGCCACCACAAAGAGTGAGGCTATAAATATTTTTACATGTCTTTTTCCCTATAATCTCTTTGGGGTACAAGCCCAGCAATGCTATGACTGGATCAAAGGGCAGGCATTCTTTTAGAGCTCTTTGGCCATAGTTCCCAATTGCCCTCCAGAATGGTTGGATCAAATCACAACTCCAACAGCAATGCATTAAAGTCCCAATTTTGCCACATCTCATCCAACATTCATTATTCCCCCCTGCTGTCATTTTAGCTAATCTGCTTGGCATGAAGTGATACCTCAGAGTTGTTTTGATTGGCATTTCTCTAATCATTAGAGATTTAGAACACTTTCTTATGTGCTTATCGATAGTTTTGATTTCTTTATCTGAAAACAATTTATAATTCCTTTGAAGAGAATGACAATGAGGAGACATGATGTCAAAACCTATGGGATGCAGCCAAAGCAGTACTCAGGGGAAAATGTATATCCCTTAATGCATTTATGATCAAATCAGAGAGGGACGAGGTCAATGAATTGGGCATGCAAATTAAAAACTAGAAAGAAACAAATTAAAAATCCCCAGATGAAAACTAGATTGGAAATTCCAAAAATCAAAAGAGAAATTTAAAAAATTATAAGTAAAAGAACTATTGATTTAATAAATAAGACTAGAAGCTGGAACTTTGAAAAAAACAAATAAAATAGACAAAGTACTGGTTAATCTAATTATAAAAAGGAAAGATGAAAATCAAATTAACAATATCAAAGATGAAAAGGGTGACCTCATCTCTAATGAAGAGGAAATTAAGGTAATTATTAAGAAACATTCTGCCCAATTATATGGCAATAAATATGGCAATGGAGGTAAAATGGATGAATATTTAAAAATATATAAATTGCCTAGATTAAAAGAAGAGGAAATACAATACTTAAATAATCCCATATCAGAAAGAGAAATTGAACTATCTATCAAAGAATTCCCTAAGAAAATATCCCTAGGGCCAGATGAATTCACAAGTGAATCCTATAAAACACTTAAAAAACAACTAATTCCAATACTATACAAACTATTTGACAAATTATGCAAAGAAGGAGTTTTACCAAATTGCTTTTATAATACAAATATGGTACTGAGTCCAAAGATAGGCAGACCAAAAACAGAGAAAGAAAACTACAAGTCAATCTCTTTAATGAACATAGATGTAAAAAACTTAAATAGAATACTAGCAAAAAGATTCTAGGAAGTGATCATGAAAATTATTCTCTATGATCAGGTAGGATTTATATAAGGAATGCAAGGATGGTTTAAGATTAGGAAAACCTTCCACATAATTAACCATATCAACAAAATCAAACAGTAATCACATGATTATTTTAATAGATACAGAAAAAGCCTTTGTCAAAATACAACACTCATTTCTATTGGAAGCACTAGAAAGTATAGGAATAGAAGGGCCTTTCCTTAAAATAATAAACAGTATATATCTAAAATCATCAACAACATCATCTGCAATGGGGATAAATTAGAAGCTTTCCCAATAATATAAGGAGTAAAGCAAGTATGCCCATTATAACCTCTTTTATTTTTAACATTGTACTAGAAACACTAGCAGAAATTCAAGAGATCAATACATGCAAATAGGAGACTAAACTACCACTCCTTACAGATGATATGAGTGTCTACTTAAAGATCCTAGAGAATCATGTAAAAAGCTAATGGAAATAATCAACAACTTTAGCAAAGTTACAGTATACAAAATAAACCCACATAAATACTCAGTACTTCTATATATTTCCAAAACATCTCAGTAGCAAGAGTTAGAAGGAGAAATTTCATTTAAAATTACACTAGATAACATAAAGTATTCAGGAATCTATTTGCCAAGATAAACACAGGAATTATTTGAACACAACTACAAAACACTTTCCACACAATTAAAGCTAGATCTAAATAATTGGAAAAACAGTAAGTGCTCATGAGTAGGATGAGATAACATAATAAAAATGATAATCCTACCCAAATTAATTTTATTCAGTGTCATACCTATTAAACTACCAAGAAAATTTTTATTGAATTAGAACAAACTATAACGAAGTTCAACTGAAAGAACAAAAGGTCAAGAATATCAAGGGAAATAATGAAAAAAAATTGTGAAAGATGGGAGGCTTGTAGTACCATATCTTAACTGTACTATAAAGTGGTGGTCATCAAAACAATATGGTACTAGCTAAAAGACAAAAGGGAGGATCAATGGAATAGACTTGGAGTAAATGTCCTCAGCAAAATAGTATATGATAAACCCAAAGAGCCTGGCTTTAGGGCAAGGACCCACTGTTTGACAAAAATTGCTGGGAAAATTTGAAAACAGTATGGGAGAGAATAGGTCTAGATCAAAATCTCATAGCCTATACCTATGATGGGCAAACTATGGCCCGTTGGACAGATGTGCCCCCCTGGAATATTCTATCCAGGATGCTGGACATTATTCCTAATCTGATGAATACAATGAGTAGGATACAATATAATGAAAGTTTGAAAGAGTTGCCTTAGAAACAGACTGACAGATGAGCATTCCTTTCCTTTGGCCCCCCACTTTAAAAAGTTTGCCTATCACTGCCCTATATCAAGATAAATTCAGAATGTATAAATGACTTAAATATAAAGAAGGAAACCATAAGAATATTAGGTGAACATAGAATAGTATACAGATCTATGGGAAAAAAAATTAAGACCAAGTAAGAAGTAGAGAATATTACAAAATGCAAAATGAATAATTTTGATTACATTAATTAAAAAGGTTGTGTACAAACAACACCAATATAACCAAAATTAGAAGGGAAGCAACAAACTGGGGAAAATCTTCATAACAAAAACCTCTGACAAATGTCTAATTTCTCAAATTTATAAGAAATTAAATCAATTGTACAAAAAATCAAGTCATTCCCCAATTGATAAATGGGCAAGAAACATGAATAGGCAGTTTTCATAAAAAGAAAGAAAAACTATCAATAAACACATGAAAAATTGTTATAAATCTCTTATAATTAGAGAAATGCAAACCAAAAGAACGCTGATGTACCACCTCACACCTGACAGATTGGCTAATATGACAGCAAAGGAAAGTAATAACTGTTGGAGGGGATGTGGTGAAATTGGAACATTAATTCATTGCTGGTAGAGTTATGAATTGATCCAACCATTCTATAAGGTAATTTGGAATTATACTCAAAGGGCTTTAAATGACTGCCTGCCCTTTGATCCATCCATACCACAGCTGGGTTTGTATCCCTAGGAAATAATGAAGAAAAATATGTGTACAAAAATATTCATAGCTGCACTCTTTGTGGTGGCAAAAAAATTTGCAAAATAAGGGTATGTCCTTCGATTGGAGAATGATTGTACAAATTATGGTATCTGTTGGTGAAGGAATACTATTGTGCTAAAAGGAATAATGAACTGGAGGAATTCCATGTGAATTGGAACAACCTCTAGGAATTGATGCTGAGTGAAAGGAGCAGAACCAGGAGAGCATTGTACACAGAGACTGACTCACTGAGGCAAAATCAAATGTGATGGACTTCTCTACTAGCATCAATGCAATGATCTAGGATAATTCTGAGGAGTTAATGAGGAAGGATGCCATTCACATCCAGAGAAAGAACTATGGGAGGCAACACAGAAGAAAGACATTTCCTTCAGTACCTGGTTCTATGGGGATGTGATTGGGGATGTAGACTCTAAATGATCACTCTATTGCAAATATTAATTATAAGGAAATATTTCTTGTTCAATGATACTTGTAAAACCCCAGTTGAATTGAGTATTGGCTATAGGAAGGGTGGACAGAAAAGGGGAGTGTAAAAACATGAATCATGTAGCCATGGAAAATATTTTAAATTAATTAGTTAAATTAAAAATTTTTTAAAAACAGCCAAAATTCTTTGAGTCATAGAGGTTCTTAATATAAGTATCATCCTTGCCTTTAATGAATACGGAAAAGCTTTTGATAAAATACAACACTCATTTCTAATAAAACTCTAAAAAAACATAGGAATAAATGGAGCTTTCCTTAAAATAATTATTATCCACCTAAGCTATAAGCAAGTATTATATGTAATGGGGATAAGCTAGAAACTTTCCATCAATATTGAAATGATGCGAAGATGGCCATTATCACCACTATAATTCAATATTGCTTTGGAAATGTTAGCAATAAGAAAAGAAACAAGAAAATGAAGGAAATGTAATAGATAATAAGGAAGCAAAACTGTTATTCTTCTCAAATGATATGATGATATACTTAGAGAATCCCAGAGAATCAATTAGTGGAAATAATTAAAAACTTCTATGATATGACAAAATAAGCAAAGAAAGAATCTTACCAAATTCTTTTTATTACACAAATATGATATTGATTCCAAAGCCAGGCAGACCAAAAGCAGAAAAAGAAAACTATAGACCGATCTCCTTAATGAACTTAGATGCAAAAATCTTAAAGAAAATCCTAGCAAAAAGACTTCAGCATGTTATCGCAAGAATTATTCACTATGACTAGATGGGATTCATCCCAGGAATGCAAGGATAGCTTTATATTAGGAAAACCATCCACATAATTGACCATATCAACAAGCAAACTAACAAAAACCACATGATTATCACAATAGATGCAGAAAAAGCCTTTGACAAAATACAACACCCATTCCTACTGAAATCACTAGAAAGTATAGGAATAGAAGAGCCATTCCTCAAAATAATAAACAGTATGTATTTAAAATCATCAGCAAGCATCATCTGCAATGGTGACAAGTTAGAAGGCTACCCAATACAATCAGGAGCAAAACAAGCATGCCCATTATTACCTCTGTTATTTAATATTGTATTAGAAATGCTAGCACTAGCACTTAGAGAAAAAAAGGAAATTAAAGAGATTAAAGTAGGCAGTCAGGAAACTGAACTATCGTCACTCTTTGCATATGATATGATGGTCTACTTAAAGAATCATAGAAAATTAACTATAAGACTAATGGAAATAATTAAGAACTTTAGCAAAGTGGCAGAGTACAAGATAATCTCACATAAATCATCAATATTTCTGTTTATTTCCAACAAAATTCAGCAGTAGGAGTTAGAAAGAGAAATTACATTTAAAATCACCCTAGACAATATAAAATATTTGAAATCTATCTGCCAAGACAAACACAGGAATTATATGAATACAACTACAAAACACTTTTCCCACAATTAAAACTAGATCTTTATAATTGGAAAAAAATTAATTGCTCCTGGGTAGGACGAGCTAACATAATAAAAATGACAATCCTACCCAAATTAATCTACTTATTCAGTGCCATACCTATCAAACTACCAAAAACTTTTCTATAGAATTAGAAAAAATTTTAACAAAGTTCATCTGGAAAAAGAAAAGATCAAAAATATAATAAAAAATAATGAAAAAAAGCAAAGGATGAGGGCTTAGCAGTACCTGATCTTAAACTGTACTATAAAGCAGTGGTCATCAAAACAATATGGTACTGGTTAAGAGACAGAAGGAAGGATCAGTGGAATCGACTAGGGGTAAATGACCTCAGCAAGCTAGTGTTTGATAAATCCAAATATCACAGCTTTTGGGACAAAAACCCACTATTTGACAAAAACTGCTGGGAAAATTGGAAAAGAGTATGTGAAAAATTAGGTTTAGATCAACTTGTTATACCCTATGTCAAAATAAATTCTAAATGTGTAAATGATTTAAACATAAAGAATGAAATCATAATAAATTAGGCTAACATAGAATAGTATACCTGTCAGATCTGCGGAAAAGGAAGGAATTTAAGACCAAGTAAGAGATAGGAAATATTGTAAAATGTAAAATGAATGACTTCATTTATATAAAATTTAAAAAATTAAAATGAAAGAAAATTATTCTGGAGCTTTTTCTTATTGTTTCATAATTTTAGGCAATATGAAGGATTCTTAATTTCATAGTTGGATACTGGTTTTATAACATTAGACTACTCAGTGTGCCTTGATCACTTTTTCAGTTTCACACATTGTTTCTTTCTATATTTATAAGACCCTCTATTACGTTATCATCTTGGAGATAAATTTATTAGTTAGACTTCCTCTCAACCTTATTTGTTTTTCAACTTTTCTCTTTTGAATTTATTCTTCATTGTTTTGATTCCTTCTGTTGTTACACAAACCCCAGTGACTAGATTGCTGGGTGTTCTCATCTTATTCATACTGGGAAATAAAGTAATTGACTAGGTTCTCAATCTTTGTCCTAAATAAGCTCTGGGGTGGAGAGAACTAGTTCTAACTGGGTTTCCAATCTCCTTTCTTGAATTCCTGTTTGTTGCCATTTATCTTGCAACTATGAGGCTATAGGTATCTTAGACCTTGATAAGGTTTTTCCTTTCTGCACCTGTTCATTCACCATCTCTTTTTTTCATGTATCTAGATGAAATCAGTGCCTTCTGTTTTTGGTGGACCATTTGTGGGGTTAAAATCAAATCAATGCAATGGAAAAATCCTTATATTTAGAGACTTAGTAAAAAGCCTAAAACTTTGTGGTCACTGCACTGGGCCTTTGGACAGGGCTGAAGATTGGATGCTGAATGGGAACTCTGAGTATTAATGTTCTCCAGTATTAATTCATCACATTTGTGTCTCGTGAGGGGGCACTTTTCCTTCTCAGCTTGTGAAATCAACTGTGATTCTTCTACATATCATACAAAGTTCCTTTTCATAGATTTTTTTGCTCTAATTTTAGAGGAAGAAACCATATGTCCTCTCATTGGTCACATCTACTTGAATATTTCTTGATAGGTTATAGATGTTAGTCACTTATGATGTTTTAATAAATGTGCTTTATTTGGCAGGGAGGTCATTAATGAGCACTTTCCAAACACTTTCCAAATTACTATAATTAAATGTATTACAATCAAGTAAAATTCTCAAAGCCATCGCATACCTTTAGTATAATAAAATGTCTAGGACAATCATATTAAAATTTAAAACAAGTCTCACTGAGTAATCAGGTCCTTAATATTTTAATAAAGCAATTGCTATGAAAAGATCACAAGGAAGTTGCTCCTCTCTCTCTTTCTAGTTCTTATCCTTTCTTTCCATATTCACTGGAAAAAATATATTAGAAAGAGATGTTGCAAAATTCCACTTTATTTAAGCTCTTGGGTCAATACAAATCAGGCTACCTCTTAATAAACTCACAGATGGCTTGACTATCACACCTAACAAAGAACTAATTCTAGCACACATTTTAATGTCCTGAGAGAAAAATTCACAGAGGCCCCCACCTTTCTCCTTTATGTAAAAATTAAATTTGTCATTTACCTACCTTGCTCAGGTTTTGTGAAGTGAAATGAGTTTCTGGAAAGAAAGGTGCTAAATAAATAGAAGATGTCATTGTTACATTTCTTAAAAAAAAGCAAACCCTAGGCTTTCATGTGGTAGAAAATCATTTACATAATAGGAAAATTTCAACACTATCAATGTTTTCTCCAATATAAAATATGAAATCATGTATATGTAAATCATTTTTCAAGATAAAACATAGACAATTTATTCTTATTTTTTAAAAATATTCCCTGAGTTTTGTTTGCACTGGGCATATCTTATATTGTTAGCACCTGTCCTAAACATCTATAACTATTTGAAACCTTAAGAGCATTTGAGATGCATGTCATGGTGAATAGCCAGGAAGATATGGGTTCAAGCCCTCTTTGTGATATAAACTGGCTCTCATTCATTTCTATCATTGTTCTGGCAATTCTCCAATACTACACATTGAAGAAAAGTTGACAACCTATCTTGACTAAGTTTTCTTACCTAGTAGTTATCTATACAAATGAAACCACATGGCAAAAATTGGAAAATGAGGGGGTGTCCCTCAATTAGGGAATGGCTGAACAAATTGTGGTATCTGATGGTGATGGAATACTATTATGCTGTAAGGAATGATGATCTGGAGGATTTCTATATGAACTGGGAGAACCTTCATGAACTGATACAGAGTGAACAGTAACTGAAACACTGTGGGATGATCAAATGTAAAAACAGAGTTTACCACAAATAGCAATGCAATGATCCAAGACAAATCTCAAGGGACTTATGAGAAAGAACTCTGAGAATAGAAACACAGAAGAAAAATGTTTGATTTATCATGTGGTTCTATGGGTATATGATTGGGGGTTTTGGTTTTAAAAGATCATTCTATTACAAGTATGAAAAATATGGAAATAGGTTTTGAGTAATAATACACATATAGCCCAGTGGAATTGCTTGGCAGTTCTCAGAAGGGGCAGGGAAGAGGAGAGAGAGAGAACATGAATCATGTAACTATGGAAAAATTGTCTTAATTAATGAATTAATTTTAGAAAATAAATAATTAAAAATAAAAATAAAATGAAACTACACTCTTCTATGCTTTCAAATCCCAAGGAGTTTTGTGGCCAAATTGGTATTAGAAATATCGTGTTTATAATTTGATGATTTGGGGTCTTATCTAAGTTTAAAATGTACATTGGAGAGACTGGAAGGTGAGAAATAGGTATTTTCTATCAGTCAAGTCCAAAAGTAGAATATGCTACCTTGAAGGTGGTGTCTTCCTTCCTGCTGGAGGTCTTCAAGTAGAAGCTGGATGGTTACTTTTGTTGCCATAATGTTGCTTAATCAAGTGATCTGGACATATTTGGAATATTAATGGCATGTTTGCCTCACCTAACATCTGACCTCATATAATTTATTCAATCACAAAATAAATGGTACAAATGAACAATCATGAAATAAATGGTAAAATGAACATCAATAAGAGATGAGGTCCCAGTTCAGTGAGTAAAATCCAGCAATCTGATGTACTGTTCATTAGAATTTTTCAAATAAAATCTACGCAGATGAGATTCATTGATAATCTTTTCTGTAAAATAAAGGGCTGAGGGAAGTATATTGTAAATGAAATGTAGTAATCATTGTTATGTGCTCTTTTAGATTTTTTCTTGCTCAAAAGCCATGGTATTGTTATTTCTATTAGAAAACTGATTTGCATGGGAAATGATAATTTGAAGGTATTGTATTTTTAAAATAGATAAATTATGTATCAAAGAGATTATGATCACTTTAGAATATTTCTTATTATAATGCACTACTATTTTTCCCATGAGAGGCCTAATGACCCTTTAAATCATCATCTTCAAGGCTTCTATTGAGAAACTATATATCTATATTATATACATATGAAATGTGTATATGTAATTAAATCTGCATACATCATATATTAAACATAATTTGAATGGTTCCTTGTCCTAGTGGGTAATCAAATATTAGCTTTGATGTCAGAAAACCTGGGTTTGAAACCTTCCTCAAACACCTTCATAGTTGTACAACCTTTGAAACTTATTAAAACTTTCTGAGAATTGGTTTCCTCATCTGTAAAATGAAAATATTAGCACTTACCTTATAGAATTTCAGAGCATCAAATATATATTTCCATTTTTGGAAACTTCACAGCTCCAAGATAAATTAGAAAAAATTGCTGTTTAAGGTAAAATCCATTGGAATTGCAAATTTTGAGTTTTGAATTCAGGTATAGTTGTCTGAGAACTCATTGAACTGTATCCACCATTCAAAAGAAATACGTGACTGATTAATAACCCTGACTCTTACCTGAAGTCAAACAGTGTTTAATTCTTTCCCTACTTTTCCTCTCAAAGCAAATTGTTATAATCAAAGCAATATGATATAATAATTCAAGTCCCAGAAATTTGAATGTGTATAGCAAATAAATATGTTCCACTACTTACTTAAGAGACTGTACCACATCTCAAGTTTTTGTTTCAGTGAAGGTTATATTGAATCTCTTGTAAATTAATTCATTTGTATAATCACTGAACATAAATTGGGTAACCAACAAACAAACAAAACTCCAGAATTATAATATGGGAGTTGAGGTTTTGTTTTTGTTTACAAGGAAATGAACACCTACAGCAGAGAACTTTTCAAGAACAGCTGGACTCATGAAACAACCCAGATGACAACATCAACAACTCCAGCCACCAAAGCTCATGATTTGAAGACAAGCTAGAAGAACTATTCACATGACAGAGCAATCCCTGAAGATGTCAAGCCCCCTTAAGACTGATCAATCTTAACTATTAACCCCAGCCCAATTATTATTATTGTGATTCAACTATTTTGAAAAATGTGATATAGTGATGTACACAGTTGTATTCTGATATTGGGTATAACTATTTCTGTACCCAATGTAAATTTTCAAAGTGTTTTTCCCCTTCCATTCCTACCTAACCCCATACTTATTCCACCAGAAGTTAACTTAGCATAATAGATCCACACTTAGCACAGACACCTTACACCAATTACTTATTGCAAATTTGAATAGGAAAAGTTCCTCCCTCTATTCAGCCTCTTCTATAGCATATTCCTTTTATAATAGTGTCTCTTCTTTTGTTTCCCATAATGATTTTCTACATACCCTTAGTGTCTGTGAATTTACTTCTGCCTTATTTCTTAACATTCTTTTTTGTTTCCCAGTTATTGTCAGATCCCTAAACTCTAACATACGTCAAGTCCAAATTGAATTGAAGTCACTTCAATTAAAAAAATAGGGGAAATTAGGAAGCCATCAGTGCCCACACAAGCTATGTACCCTGCATAGCAGTTGACAGAAAGATGGTAATTTCACTCAGTTTCCCCTATGTGACTTTTCTCACTAACATTCCCTTTTATTGGAATCATTTTAATCAATATCCTTACTCAGCCCCAGGGAAACACAGAAACAATATTGGCTACTGGCAGAACCCCCTACAGCCCCCCTATAACTCCTAGGCAATTCCCACTCTTATATGCAGTAATACAGAAATTCCCCTAGAAGTCACTTCACAGCAAACCAGCATATAGTGAGTTAATGTTAAAGATTGTAAAACTCTTAGATTCCCATATAGAGGTGCCTGCAAAAACAGGCCAGAAGAGTCTCCAAGTTTCCCCCCACTTCCCTCCCTGATTTGGTACAGTACACATAAAAAAACAATGAAATGAAATATGGAGAAATTGTCTCCCATGAAAAAGCCTGTACTTTCTCACCACTGTGGCCCAAGAGATACGTCAAACATGCCTAAGACATTGTCTCTAAGAAAAGATTTATGGTTGGAATGGATTTCCATGCCAACTTTATGTGTGATCTCAAAGCATATAAAATAAATACAGCCCAAAAGCTGACCAGAGCAATCTTTATGATGCCTGGCTCTAGCTGAAACCCTGATTACTTTCATTCGTCTCAGTCATGTCATCAACGCTGTCCTGCCTCCAAGATTTTTCTGGAGTTGTGGGAGTCTTTTACCCCCACAAAAGTTTGTACAATGGAAGGACCTCTGACTCTAGAGAGACTTATTAAAGAAGGAGTTTTGAACATTTTTTGTGTTGTGGTTAAATCTATTGATTCCTTTGTATTTTGGTTAAATCTATTGATTCCTTCCCAGAATGATGTATAAAATAAGATATGTAGGTTTAGAAAGGAAATCAATTGTGTTGAAATGCAATTATCAAAATTTTGAAAGAAATTCACAGATGCTAGTTTAAGAAACTTTATAAGTTGAAGAGTTAACCTGGTTAGCCTCTAAGTCTCCTTTTAACTCTAGATCAATGATTCCAAGACCTGTACACATATAGCTTAATTTAGAAGCAAATAAGGAGCAGGTACAAGAAATGCTGCTGAGTTAAGTGGAGGATGAAATAACTTCTACTGTAATTGTCAAAGGAGACTTCCTGGAGATAGGAATTGATCTGTGCTTTAAAAATCAGGTAGAATTTCAATAGAGAAGTAGGCAGAGGGAGAATATTTCTGACAGTGGGGATAGTAAGTGCCTCATGGTTACAAAGGTCCAAAACCTTATTTATATGCAGACAAGAAAAGTAGGGAAGTGGTGTGTTGTATGTGTAGGGATTCTATTGAATCTTATCCTAATCATAATTCTTTCCAGGTACCAACTTGGCCAGAATTTTGGAGCCTGATTCCTGATTCATACCTATATGAAGCAAAATGACCAAGACTAACTTTTGGCTTTAATTCCTGCTTATCCTCTTTTTGCTCTTCTACTATTAACTTGATCTGACATCTGACATTGACTATTATTCTGGTTTTCCCTGAATGACTCCTTTTTGTTTGTTCTCATAAACAACCTTTACCCTGCTTTCCCTCCCTTCCCCAGCCTAGCATATTCAGAAGGCTTCCTTTCTCTTCTATGACTCATGGACTCCAGGAAATCTCAACATCTTAATTAAGGAAGAGGTGCTAGGAACACATAGAAATGAAAAAAAAAGAAATAAAATGGCCCCCGTCCTCGTGGAGTTTACATTCTAGAAGGCAACTAAAAAACTTTAGCCTATGGGCTTAAATGATGATTCTGAGGAAAGAAACCTACCTTTACTCAATCAACTAAACCATCCTGACCTTGTAATAAATTTAAGGGGAATACTGGTAAAATTTTCTAATATCCAGGTTCAGGTATGAATATTCCTGAAGTACTAGCCATAGAAACTAGCCTCACACATAGATCTAGGTTTATGATATTTGTATTAAAAGAGTCTGATCCATACATGTCATCACAAAATCCTTGCCAACCAAATTTGAACACTCTGAAGATCTGTTGATTGACTGTGGCCTAAAACTGTCAAGTGATGCCTTTGACAACTTCATCAGGGTCATGGCTCAATTGTGAAATAGAAGAACATCTTCTAGGCAGCATGCCAGGATCCTGATGAGAATGAGGCCACCTTGATTAGCCACTTCTCAGAGAGCTTGGCAGACTTTATTGTAGGTGTATTTTCTAAAGTAGACGTGTCCTTCCAGAAGTTTACCTAATAGAACACCCACAGAGATGAACTCCTGCACTATCTACCTGGTGAAATCTATAACATGCATTCCATATATTCCAGATATCAGGATCTCCATACCAAATTCAGAAATGCTGTTGCAGGGGAAATAATTGAAAAGTAGCATTTACCTATATCATAGGTACCTGGGAAATAATTGGTTATTCCTTAATCTAGAACATGAGGGGCCCAAAACAAATGTCATCAGTAAAAAGAATAGTAAGAGTCTATCCTCACTCTAGTTTCATCTTTCAGTCATATTGCATAGCTGGTTGAATTTTTTCTCCCCAACTACAAAATATTCTGGGCCCAGATCTTTCATTAGTTTTGGGGAAATGTCATAGGCTTCAAACTGGATTAATCAGAAGTAACCCACTGTCAATCTTGAGCCACCTTAGTGCTAGAATTGAGACACTATCTATGGGCCCAGTAATCTATAAGACTTAAGTGTGTACATTATGGGGAAATAGAGATATTAGAATTGAATGAACCCTTGAAGATATATTCAGTCTTAATATGATGACCAATCATCATAAAAATCAACCATGATATCTGGGATTTTCAGGGTATTCTTGCTGATGAATCATTGACTTCATCCTTGTCAATCCCTTTCTCTCTCATTCCTCCTTATATCCCACAATAATCTATCATGATCTACTCCTACAGAGGAAATATTCTATGATTTAAAGAGATGTTATGGGATCAATATTTATTAAGGTTCCTCCTTATTGTTCTCCTTTCCATACATGAGTTGGGATAATTTTTCCCTTAAAGACAAGAAAGACTGGAATTGATGGATACTGGAATGGGACAAGAATCGATCTACAGCACTATAGACTCAATTTTCTGGTAGCCTCCAGTCTCTCTGACATGGCTTCCTCATAATTTAGCATCTACATGGCATTGGGATCTTTCAAAATTGGTGGATGCCCCAAAACAATGAAATACAGTCTATCCTGAGGACAAAATATATTCCATGATGTCAACAAAAGGGGCATATCTAGCTAAGTTAAGGGTTAATTTATGTTTGTTGAATGCTTTTTTATGTAGGGATTAAGTAAACCTCTTGTTAATTGTTCATTAATCTATGAGTACCTTATTTCATGCCAGCATTAAACCTGAACTAACCAAATATCTTCTACAGTCAACCAATCTTAACAGACTTTTTACTATGTCTCTCCTGATCTACCTAAACCTATGTCAGTATCTTTTTGTGTTAAAGGTAAATGAACTTAATATAATCAATGCTGGGGACATCTTTTCTCATTTGGTATTCTTCATTTTCTGTTTTTGCCATTGTCTCCCATAATATTTTAATGCCAAAGCATAACTATATAGTCTGAGAAAAATAATAATTGTGCATAAAAACGTCTCTTGAGATATTTGTGTGAACCAACTCTGGGAGGCTAGAATTCTTTCTCCCAGTCAAACAATCCAATTAGTGAAATGCTTGGTAGACTCTATACTATGGCTGATTCAGCTTCTGCCTTAATTGCATCCATGACTAGCATAATGTAAAAGCAGATGAACTCTTACAGTAACATGAATTTGAAGCACTTGAAGAAGGACAAGATTGTTGAATAGTGATCAAATTGTCAAATAGTGATCAAATGTTCCCAGAAGAATGTGTCCTATTATAAGCAGTAATAGGGCATATTCACCTGGAAATACTTGTCCACCTTGCATTTAGACTTTTGTCTAATCTAGTTGAGTAACATAAAGTGAATGGACAGGGGTGTGGCCAGAGGAGTTGTACCATACATGACTCTGCACAATCACTTCCAAAATGACTATGAGCAGAATAGTCTTGAAACCCTAGGAAGAACTCTGCTAAAATAATTATTTAACTTGGTCTCCTATAGAGTCTCTCTTTTCTGCTTGATCATTCTATTTGGTGTCTATTTTATAAGAATATATAAATATGAGTTAATCAATAAGAATTCAGCAAGTGTTTTGGGCAACTGCCACTCACAGATCAAACTCACAAAGAAGGATAGGGTATCAGAAGCAGAGTAAATCTGATAACCCTTCACTACAGGAATGACAGTTGGGTTTACTGGTCTCTGTCAATTACCAGGGAATAACAAAAAGATTAACAGCTCACACACTATGGGTTCTTTGAGGTAAGAGGAAACAAACAGGAAGGAAAATAAAACAGTTTAATTGTATTATAAGGGTCAAGAGAGTAGGAGAGGCATATCTGTAACTAGGAATATCTAACTGACAAGAACTGGAGTTCTAAGGGGAAGTCTCTCTGTCAACCTAACTTCAGTCAGGCTGACAGCCTTGGCTAAGGACTAGAGGGAGAGAGCTGGATATTGGGGTTTCTCACAAATGGTCCAGGTCACTTCCTTGATAGCTACAGAATACCAGGAACCAACTCCTTGCACAGCAAATAATCCAAGAGATACCAGGTAGGGAAAAATGCCTGCAGGCTGTCCACAAGAAAACAGACACTATCCACTATTAAGGGTTGTCTTGAGAGATGTTGTCTTCAAGTTTCTCCAATCCCAAAGATCCCAAGATCATGGAGTCACTATTGGTTGGACCTCTGCTCCAAACCCCTCTCACACCAGCAATGACAGTTTTTCCTCTCTCCTCTATCTTCACCTGCATTCCATTCAGAATGTCCATGGCTGACAGCCAAGGTTTTGCCCTTACCCTGCCTGTTAAATCTGCTCTCCTACTATTAAAATCTATTTCCCTATTACACTTCCCTCCTTTGCACAAAGCCAAAATAGTGTTCCACACGATATTTTGGTATTTGTGCATTACAAACTAAACTAAAATTCTAACTCAAAATAATAGAGAACCTACACTAACTCTACTCTATCTAGTGCTACCATACTCTACCCTTACTCTAGGGATTTCAACAAGGAAAGGTAAAGGGATAAATACATTGTACAAATATGTAGTTCAAAGCACAAAATAACAAGTAACAATGCAAAATTTCCAACAAAATTAACAAAATCAACAACAAATTTGAAATAGCAACACAAAATTCAAGCACAACCATCAAACACAACTCCTAAACTAATACATAAACATAAATGCAAACAAGTTTGGAAAAATACATTTTAACACAACATTGCATAAGGTTTTACATCAAAATTACAACAAAGAGGGCATCTGGATAGCTCAGTGGATTGAGAGCCAGGCCTAGAGGAGGGAGGTCCTAGGTTCAAATCTGGCCTCAGACACCTCCAAGCTGTGTGACCTTGGACAAGTCACTTGACGCCCATTGCCTACCCTTACCATTCTTCTGCAGACAGAAGGTAGGGTTTTAAAAAAAATTACAACAAAACATTAAACTTACTTATGCAAATTACATTTAAATGTTTGCAACTCAATTATATCAAATTATTCACAGAATTTACATTTCTACATATATACACATATACATGCAATATATGTACAATATATACAATGTTTACATGTATGATATATACATATATGTACACATAACATATACATATCAAATATACTTATATGCAATACTTACAATATAATGCAATTTATAATATACACATCCTATTTATTCTTATTTACACATCTATTTACATTACTTTGTGATATGTGATCTGTATTATGTTATATGTTCTTCATGTAATGCAATTTTGTTATGTTTGTTGTATCTGCACTGTAATGTACATTAGTACCTTATCTTATCTTATTCCCTATGTTAATCTAATCTATTACTATTTCCCTAAACTGTTCTAAACTATCCCTATGGTATTAGTATATTAATCTAGCTAAATTTACTTAAATAACTCGCTAATCTTTGTTAGTAACTAACTATCCTTTGTTAGTACTTACTTATCCCATAGATAATTCTATTTTAATTAAAAAAACACAGAGTCACTGCTGGCTGGACCTCTGCTTCAAACCCCTCTCACACCAGCAATGACAGTTTTTCTCTCTCCTCTTTCTTTGCCTGCATTCCATTCAGAATGTGCATGTCTGATAGCCAAGGTTTTGCCCTTATCCTGCCTGCTAAATCTGTTCTCCTACTCTTAAAGTCTATTTCCCTATTACACTACCAAATTTGATATTAATGACCATTCCTTTCTTTTAGACATCTCTCCTTTTTGGCTTCCATAGCACTGTTCTATCTTGTTTTTGTTGTTGTTGTTGTTGTTGTTGTTGTTGATTGTTTGTTTCGTTTTGTTTTTCCCTACTTGTCTGATGGCACTTTTTCTTTCTTCTCTATGGAACCTCATCTTCCTTCTAAGGAATTCTAAAACTCTATTATCAGCTCCTCTTCTCTTTCTCTATTTGCAATCCCTCCATTAGTTTTCATGGGCTCCACTATAATCTCTATGCAGATGGCTTCTAAACCCATATATCCAACTGTTGCCTATCTCCTAAATTCGAGTTCCATATTATCAACTATCAGCTAGCCATTTCCATCACAATGTGCCATCCACATATTGAACTCATTACAGTCAAAATGGATTTTGAAGATGAACCACATGATTTGGTATGCATCATCTCATCAAATTTCTACACATGACTTATTCTAGAACCATTTTCATCAAGGTAATATATATGAAATTAATTTGGAATGTTATGTCTCTCAAGTCACTTGTATTTCTTTTGTTTTGATACAATGTAGAGCTAATAATAAAAACATTAAGCATCAATGGTTTTGGAGAATTTTTGAGATGACTGGAACTTTCCTGGCTTCCCAATAAGATCATATTAGAGACTGCTTATTTTGCTCAAATATAAGATCTATCTTAGAATGTAATATAGGGACATTCAGGTAACTCAGTGAATAGAGCATCATGCCTAGAGATGGAAGGTCTTGAGTTAAAATTTGACCTCAGACATTGCCTAGCTGTTTTGACCCTGGGAAAGTCACTTAACCTCAATTGTGTAGTTCTTAGTACATTTCTGCCTTGGTATTGATTCTCAGATGAAAGGTGAGAGCTTTTCAATTTTTTAAAATAGGAACTTATTAAAAATAGGCCCATATAAATATACATTCCATGAAAGAGTACTTAAAGGTTCTTCCTTTTACCTATTCCCAATTCTCTTTCCCTCAATTGTTTCCTCTTTCTCTCACTTAAAGAACTTGACAATTCTATGTCTCCCTTCAACTCATTTAAAGTGTTATTTTCTATACAAGTCCTTTTCAGATTCTTATATTTCTATACAAATACACACACACACACACGATTTTTAGTACCTGCTTTCTGACCATATTTTGTATTTTCTGATCTGTGTATGCTGGTTTCATCAAATAGAATATAGGTATTTTGAAGGTAGATGGTTTTGTTTTGCTTTCTTTTAATCTATAGAGGGTAGAAAAATGTCTTGCACATAAGTTCTTAATAAATACTTGTTGAATTGAATATAATTTTCTTTCATTTTCTGAGTGTCATTTCATCCTACATAGGTGAAATTTTGTGCTCCATATTCTTAATTCTAAAACAAAGGAAGTTGGTAGTCTAAGAAAATACACATTAAATAAGTTGTTTTCTTCTATCTGTCACTTGGGATTTTTTTTGCTACCAAAATGGTAATAATTTGTTTTAATCCTTACCTTCTTTTTTTAACATTTAATAATACTTATTTTTTAGAAAAGTTAACATAGTAACATGATTCATACACTTACTTTCCCCTTAACCCCCCCCACTACCCCTACCATAGCTGATGCGCATTTCCACTGGTTTTATCATGTGTCATCAATCAAGATCTATTTCCAAATTGTTGATAGTTGCATTGGTGTGGTCCCTTCCAGTCTAAATCTCCAATCATGTATGCCTCAACCCATGTGTTCAAGCAGTTGTTTTTCTTCTGTGTTTCCACTCCTGCAGTTCTTCCTCTGAATGTGGTTAGCATTCTTTTCCATAAATCCCTCAGAATTGACCTGGGACATTGCATTGCTGCTAGTACAGAAGTCTATTACATTCTATTTTACCACAGTGTATTGGTCTCTGTGTACAATGTTCTTCTGGCTCTGATCCTTTCTCTCTGCATCAGTTCCTGGATCCTTTCCAGGTCACATGGAATTCCTCCAGTTTGTTATTCTTTTGAGCACAATAATATTCCATCACCAGCATATACCACAATTTGTTCAGCCATTCCCCAATAGAAGGACATACCCTCCTTTTCCAGTTTGTTGCCACCACAAAAATCGTGGCTATAAATATTTTCTTACAAGTCTGTTTATCTATGATCTCTTTGGGGTACAGACACAACAATGGTATACCTGGATCAAAGGGCAGGCATTCTTTTATAGCCCTTTGAGCATAGTTCCAAATTGCCTTCCAGAATGGTTGGATCAGTTCACAACTCCACCATTAATGTCCCAATTTTGTCACATCCTCTCCAACATTCATTACTCTCCCCTTCTTTCATTTTAGCCAATCTGCTAGGTGTGAGATGATTCCTCAGCATTGTTTTGATTTGCATTTCTCTAATTATTGGAGATTTAGAACACTTTCTCATGTGCTTATTGATAGTTTTGATTTCCTTATCTGAAAATTGCCTATTGCTGCTGTGATGTGTTGGAAATATATAGAAATGCTGATGATTTATGTGCATTTATTTTGTATCCTGCAACATTACTAAAGTTGCTGATTATTTCTCCAAGCTTCTTAGTTGATTCTCTAGAATTTTTTAAGTAGACCATCATATCATCTGCAAAGCGTGATAGCTTAGTCTCCTCATTGCCTATTTTGATACCTTGAATTTTTTTTTCTTCTCTAATTACTACTGCTAGTGTTTCTAGTACAATTTTAAATAATAAAGGTGATAATGGGCATTCTTGTTTTACTCCTGATCTTATTGGGAAATCTTCTAATTTATCCCCATTGCATATGATGCTTGTTGATTGTTTTAGGTATATAATGTTTATTATTTTTACAAAAGTTCCTTCTATTCCTATATTTTCCAGAGTTTTCAGTAGAAATGAATGCTGCATTTTGTCAAAGGCTTTTTCAGCATATATTGAGATAATCATGTGATTTTTGTTTGTTAGACTGTTGATATGGTCAATTATGTGGATGGTTTTCCTAATGTTGAACCATCCTTGCATTCCTGGTATAAATCCCACCTGATCATGGTGGATGATCTTCTTAATTACTTGCTGGAGTCTCTTTGCTAATATTCTATTTAAGATTTTTGCATCTATGTTCATTAGGGAGATTGGTCTGTAGTTTTCTTTCTCTGTTTTTTATCTACCTGGCTTTGGAATCAGTACCATATTTGTGTCATAAGAGGAATTTGATAGGGCTCCTTCTTT
>NC_058132.1:376153035-376193136 GCF_016433145.1 Gracilinanus agilis | reverse complement strand
TCTTCTAATTTATCCCCATTGCATATGATGCTTGTTGATTGTTTTAGTTATATAATGTTTATTATTTTTAGAAAAGTTCCTTCTATTCCTATATTTTCCAGAGTTTTCAATAGAAATGAATGCTGTATCAGCATCTATTGAGATAATCATGTGATTTTTGTTTGTTAGACTGTTGATATGGTCAATTATGTGGATGGTTTTCCTAATGTTGAACCATCCTTGCATTCCTGGTATAAATCCCACCTGATCATGGTGGATGATCTTCTTAATTACTTGCTGGAGTCTCTTTGCTAATATTCTATTTAAGATTTTTGCATCTATGTTCATTAGGGAGATTGGTCTGTAGTTTTCTTTCTCTGTTTTTTATCTACCTGGCTTTGGAATCAGTACCATATTTGTGTCATAAGAGGAATTTGATAGGGCTCTTTCTTTGCTTATTATATCAAATAATTTGTATCATATTGGGATTGGTTGTTCTTTGAATATCTGATAGAATTCACTTGTGAATTCATCAGGTCCTGGAGTTTTTTTCTTAGGGAGTTCTTTGATGGCTTGTTCAATTTCTTTTTCTGATATGGGCTTATTTAGGTATTCTATTTCTTCTGTTGTTAATCTAGGCAATTCATATTTTTTGTAAATATTCATCCATATCTCTTAGGTTGCTATATTTATTGCCATATAATTGGGGGAAATAGTTTTTAATAATTGCCTTAATTTCCCCTTCATTAGAGGTGATGTCTTCCCTTTCATCTTTGATACTGTCAATTTGTTTTTCTTCTTTCCTTTTTTTATTAGATTGACCAGTACTTTGCCTATTTTATCTGTTTTTTCAAAATACCAGCTTCTAGTCTTATTTATTAATTTAATAGTTCTTTTAATTTAGATTTTATTAATTTCTCCTTTGATTTTTAGTATTTCTAATTTCTGACTTTCTCATTAGGGTTAGATAGAGTTTTATATCCCAGTGGATATAGCTACTCTTCCCTCTCAGGGTTAATTCCACTGAGAGTAAGGTGTAAATATTGCCTCCTTTCCTTCTTATAGTAGTATTCATCCCTTTCCCTTCCCATGCCCTCTTTGTGTCTAATAGAATATCCTATTTTTCTTATTCATTCAAGTTTCTCTTGGTGTCCTCTACTATTCAACCCCCTTTTTCCCACCCCCATATCATCTAAGACCATTTAGTATTCCAAGCTTTCCCTATGAATAATTCTTCTAATTTCTTAAATAGTGAATAGAGTTCACTACAGAGAATTATACATAACATTTCTCCACATAGGAATACAAATATTTAGATCTTATTGAAGACCTTACAGAGGCAAATTTAAAAAATGAGTGTTTTATTACTTTCCCTTCTGTTTCTTATTTACCTTTTCATGTTTCTCTTGGTTTTTGTGTTTGGATATCGAACTTTCCATTTAGTCCTGGTCTTTTCTGTGCAAATACTTCGAAATCGTCTATCTTGTTGAATGCCCAAACTTTCCCCTGAAAGTATATAGTAAGTTTTGATGGTTTGGTGATCCTTGGTTGTAGACTCATTTCTCTTGCCTTTCTGAATATCATATTCGAAGCCTTCTGGTCTTGTAATGTGGAGGCTGCCAGATCCTTTGTGATCCTGATTGGTGCTCCTTGATATCTGAATTGTCTCTTTTTGGCTTCACGTAAATTTTTTCTTTTATTTGGAAGCTCTTGAATTTTGCTATTATATCCCTGGGGGTTGTCTTTTCAGGGTCTAGTATAGAGGGTGATCCATGGATCCTTTAAATGTCTATATTGACCTCTTGTTGTAGAACTTCAGGGCAGTTTTGCTGAATAATTTCTTTTAGTATGGAGTCCAAATTTCTATTAATTTCTGCTTTTTCAGGAAGACCAATGATTCTCAAATTGTCTCTTCTAGACCTGTTTTCTTTATCTGTCAATTTCTCAGTGAGAATTTCATGTTTCCTTCTATTTTATCAGTCTTTTGACTTTGCTTTATTTGTTCTTGTTGTCTTGAGAGATCATTGGCTTCTACTTGCCCAGTTCTTGTCTTTAGAGACTGGTTTTCTGCTATAATCTTTTGATTTTCCTTTTCAATTTGGTCTATCCTGTTTTCCAGCTGTTTGATTTTGGTCTCCAATTTGTTTATCAATTCTTTTGATTTGGGGGCATATTTTTTTCAAATTGCCCAATTCTAGCCATTAGAGACTGGTTTTCCTTTTCAATCTGGTCATTTTGGTCTTCAATATACTTGGCTCACTTTCCAATTGCGAAAGTTTGCCTTTTAAACCATTATTTTCTTGCCAGATCTCTTCCATCTTTCTCATAATCTCAGATTTTAACTCTTCAATAGCTTGTGACCAGTTTTCATTTTTTTGGGAAGGTTTGGATATGGTTACTTGTTTGTTCTTCACTGCTGTTTGCTCTGTTGTCTCGATTTTTTCTTTGTAAAAGTTTTCAAATGTTAAAGGTTCCTTCTTCATCTTTCTCTTCTGGGGTTACTGTGTCTGCCTTGCCATTTTTAGCCCAG
The DNA here is from genome assembly GCF_016433145.1 of Gracilinanus agilis. Taxonomy (NCBI): domain Eukaryota; kingdom Metazoa; phylum Chordata; class Mammalia; order Didelphimorphia; family Didelphidae; genus Gracilinanus; species Gracilinanus agilis. The sequence continues at coordinate 376,190,627 of NC_058132.1, read as the reverse complement.
TGCCCTCTCAGCTTTATCCTCACGCCCAGAGTCTGTCTGCGCTCCTTAGGCTACTGAGGTCTCAGGTCTAGTTGTTCTCAGGGTCAAGCCTCCTGGTTGTCCCCTTGCTTGTTCTTCTGCCTGAAGCTCCTTTAACAGTCTCAGGGAACTGCTTCTACAGTCATGCACCTCTGTGCACTGGGTCCCCACTCAAGGTTCGTGCCTGAGCTCAGGAACCACATCTGCAGTTGTGACTGTGCCTGAGTTCAAGGTCTGTGTTCAAAGTCCGCATGTTCTTTAGCCTCTTGGGGTCTTAAGTCTTGCTGCTCTCAGGAACAGGCCCTGGTGGTCCCAGGTAGCTGTCAAAGACTTAATGGATTCCCCAAACTTGCTCTAGCTCTTGTGAGCTGGCTTTGGCCCTATAGTTAGGGGGGGGGAGGGGGTTGCTCAGCTGGTGTTTTAGTGAGAGCTATTTCACCCCCTTATAGCATGGAAATGCCCCAATCCCACATACCTTCAATGCTCCACCCTCTTGTGGGGTCCCTTCATTTGTCTGGATTTGTTTGTATGTTTTCTTGAGGAGTCCTATATGTGTGGGTTAGGAGAGGTCAAGCAGCTGCTTTTTACTCTGCCACCATCTTAACCCGGAAGCCTCCTTACCTTATGTCTTGGAATCAATACTGCGTATTGGTTCCAAAGCAGAAAAAACAAAACAAAACAAAACAAAACAAACAAAAAAAAACCAACAACAGAGAGAGGTTGGAAAGTAAGTGACTTGTCCAGAGTCACACTGTTAGGAACTGGCTGTGGCCAGATGTGGACCCGAAATCTTCCATCTCTAGGCCTAACTTTCTATCACTGAGCTACCTAGCTGCACCAGCTGCCATTCTTAATAGAAAAATTCCTTTTCTGTGGTTTAAGATAATAAGAAGTTCTATAGATACATTCTAATGCAAAACAGTACCAAAAAAGAAAATTTTCACTATAAATTGCATTCATTGGACATACTTTTTTAACATTCTTTTTTATTGTTCTATTTTGTGTTTTCATTTGTAACATAGGAAATAAAGAAATATGTCTGGCGTGACCTCACATGTATATTTGAAATCAAATTCCTTGCCCTCTCAATGAAGAGGAAGGATCAGGAGTGTATTATGAACTTAATTTGTTTTAAATGATTGCCAAAAATTGTATAAGTAATTAAGAAATATTTAATGAAATAAAAACAAATAATTTAAAAATTAAATTGTGCTTGATATTTCTTTGCAAATTTTAACTTAGTGAATTTTTATAGGGCAAGGAAAGAATTATTTTCCTCAAACTTATTTAATCAGTATTTTATAAAATATTCAAGGCACATTCCTCATATCCCCTTAATGACCTCAAATGGACTTCATTATTTGTGCCACTAACAAAAGCTTTTTCTAGTAATATAGTTATATGGATATCTGTTGTACCAGTTCCATTGAAGTCTAAACTTTTAATGGATAGAGAAGATATCTTCTATTTCCTCAAACTCAAGGGCAATAGCTTTTTCCTGAATATACTTCAAAGTTTGTATTCTTAAGACATATGTTGGAATAATTTCAGAGAATTTGAACTGTTTGGTAATATAAGCACATGCATGTATTGATATGCAAAGCCAAAGTAATCTACATGACATCCTGAAGTAGCCAAGAAAGGCCAATATCTTCATGTTGTTTTGAAGCAAGACAGCTTTAAAAGAAAACACATAAAAAATTTCATTTGTTCAGACTTCCAAGCAATTCCACACAGTAATAAAATATGAGAGTATAAATCCTCCATGTGGTTAACAAATGAGAAAATAAATGAAAGAGCACCTCATTGAAAGTTTATCCTATTATCTCTGATTGAGAAAATACTCCCATTTGGAAGAGGATAAAAGTGTATATTTGTTCGGCCAAGGGCTATCATACAATCAAATGATTATCTTGTCTAAACCCAATTTACTTTTAAGGAAGCAAATAGCAGCAGTAGCTCAGATATCTTTTCCTTTCTGAACTCGATGATGAATCATAGTCATGCAGCTCTGAGTAATCAATTTTCTCTCGTACTTTTCCTAATCTGTAACTAAGACAACGGAGTTAGAAAAGTGAACATGATTTATTCTTATAAACAATTCTTCATTTACAGACTTACCTTCAGGAGAGATTAATATGAGCCAATGTCAATTAGTTATTAATGAATGGATCACCAGTTGGGGTAGTCTAAGGGAAAAAAAAACCCATTGAATTCTTAATAGATATATGGTTTAGTTTGTCAGCATGGCCACTGCCCAGATATATCTAGAAGCACTAGGCCATTAACAAATGGTGATTTAGTTTGTGTTTTGTGACAATCAATTCTCATATAGGAACTTTAGAGATGAAGGAGGAACATCTACACTTACTACTACTCTCAACACAAAATAACATAATCTAAGGTTCAACTAGCACATAAATGAATACTTGTGGATGATTGTCCTTGAATTACTTATGATTTTAATATGAAGAAAAATATTCATTTACCTTTTCCTTGGAGAAAAAGAGAGTAAAGGAAAGAAAAATGGAGACAACAGAGGGAAAAATATATGGAAAAAAGGGAAAATGAAACATTGAATTCTTATATCCCTCTATATGTGTATCTCAAACTATCGTGCTGGCAAAGAGTCATATGAAAATATGCATGTGCCTATACATGTACACATACGTACACAGTGGTTTGGGAGTTATTAACAAAGACTATCCCCCATCATTTCTTCAAAAACCTCTCCTGCAACCATAACTAAAATTGTAAATCCTCAAGAGTTTTTATTTTGGTTTAAGGCATTACTGTCTCCAAGAATGTTTTTTTTTGTCATTAAAGCAACACATAAGCCTCATAAAAACAAGTAAAATGGGAAATTTATATTGGGATAAGAGATATGTCCAGAAAGTATAAAATAATATATAGGGAGTCTAGGGCTGGATTGGATATTATCATGGTGAAAGAAATGGAATGGAAGGAGAAAAAGGGACCTTAAACAATCAGACAAAAGCATTGGGGGCACTGAATTTATGGGCTTCCAAATATAATCCCATTCTCAACTATTATTGATACAAAATAGAAATAAACATCATCTTTCCTTTCCTCTCCCCATCCCACCTATCTTAATAATATGATCCTGTTCTGGGCAGATTTAATTCAGTTGAATCCTATAAGCATTGACTAACTATTTATTTGGTAGAAGGTATCGAGCATTGAGGACGTAAAGATAAAATTAAGAAACCTCTATTCTCAAGGAGTTTGCAATGTACTTAGGATCTACAATATTTTACAGAAACACATATTTAGAAAATTAAGAATCCAGAGATAGTAACTTGAATCAAGTCACTAGAGGAATCAGGAAAAGGTTTTTAGAGATTGTAGTGAAACTTTGTGACTATTTTTTATTTTTAATTTTTTTTCCATGGTAACATGATTATTGTTGTCTCCCTCCACTATTCCCTCCCTGCTTCCAGAGCTGACAATCATTTCCACTGGGTTATATAGGTATTATCACTTGAAAATTATTTCCATATTATTCATTTTTCTAATAGAGTAATCTTTTAAAACAAAACCCCCAAATCATATACCCTTATAAACAAATGATAAATCACATGTTTTCTTCTAGATTTCTACTCCCACAGTTCTTTCTCTAGATGTGGATAGCATTTGTTCCCATACGTCCCTAAGAGATGTCCTGGATCATTGCATTACTTTTAGTAGCAAAATCAATTATATCCTCCCACAGTGAAAATTTGTGATTTTGATTGCTTCCCGTTACTCTGGATATCTATATTCTTCCCCTGGCCTCTGGCTTCCTTTACCCTCTCCCATCTTTTCAGCATTTCTTCCTCTTCTTAGAGAATAGGAACTCTGAGGAAAAGCTGCTTTTCATAGAGACTCAAGGATTCAAGATCAAGGTTTGGTGGTCCAGGTAGAAGTGGAGTTGGGAACTATGGGGTGAAGTATTTGTGGATTGAGAAAATTCTTCAGGTAAGGAGAATCTAAGCCTTAGACTCTCCTTAGACAACAGTAGGCAACCTTTTTGTCTGGGAGAGCCATAAATGCCTGCTGAAGGAGGAGGATGGAGGCAGAAGTCGCTGGAATATGGGGCGGGGGCTGAAGGGCCCCCTGGAGCACATCCTGGGGCTCTGCCCGGACTGGCAGGTCAGGAGGTGGAGCCAGATATGGCTTGAGAGCCATACGTTGCTGACCCCTGGTCTAATGCCTAATTCTGATTTAAGTTTCCAGAGAATACATCTATAAAGTATTTCTCCTTAAAGGTGAAGAAAATTTCTTGCCCCTTCACTGCTTTTTATATTCTTCCTTCACCAAACAGGTATGGTTGGTGCTAGAACCTGTGACCTAGGGTCCCACACAGTGGTAAAGAGTATCTTTATAATGTATATCTTCAAATATGCTCATTTTCTCTTCAAAAGCAGGTAAATCCATAGCTTTCCTTGCATCGCTTTTAAGGGGGTCTACTGCTATTAAGATTTCTCACAACTTGAGATAGAGACAAAAAAAATGGCATCTTTCATGTCATAAGGAATGACCAAATAGATCAGCTCTTTGTTATTTGGCAAAAGAAATTCAGAATAATTTACTTATTATTGTTCTTAATAGAAAAGTAAAGGAAATTTTTTTCAACCAATTACAAACAGATAAATATTGCAATAAACAAGTGGTTCAATTTATTTGTATCTTACAATGAACAAAATTCAAAGCTATTAAGCAGAGCTATAACATGTCTCGGTCAAATGTTGTTATTTTAGATACTGACATAATGATGGGGTTAACCTCCATATTTGTACTTTGTCTCATGGTCCTCTACCAGTTCATGTTGGTGTGTGGTAGGTACACTGCTCCTAGAGCTTTCCTTGCCTCCAACTCCTCAGGGTAGGAGGAGCTAAGAGTTAGTGACACAACCTTCTCTACTTGACCTCAACTCCATCCTTCCAGCTGTTTTGCCTGAAGTGAAAGACTTCTTGCTACCTCTCTGCTACTAATATATGTGTGTATATTATAATATATATCATTTATGATTATGAGAAACAGAGACAGTATATGTGCTGAAAGAAATATTTATGTATTTTTGTGGGGTTTTTGTCCTACAAGAGAAGTTGTAGGAAATTTATTAATGCCCATTAATGTTAATAAACCCATATTAAATATGAACAGCTAGAGAGGAAAATTTTGTGGCAATGACATAAATATATGTTTCCTGTTGGGTTTAATTTGAAAAGCAAGCACCAGGGTGTTCAATTGCAGTTTTGAGGTTCATGATTTTAATCTTTTATTATGAAAAGCTTTAAATTTGGTTTTAAAATGTAAAAAAAATGTTAGACCATAGAACAGTGATTTGCTTTGCACATGTCCAGATAATCTTATTTAAAGGCACCTGCGTGGGATCTGCCAGGGATCTACTTGCTCTGGAGAGATGACATTCTGTCCCTACCATGTGGGTGGAAAACCTCTTTTCTATCAGCAGCATAGACAGAAAAGACTGCATTTAAAAAATCACAAGACTGGGACAATCTTTCTCTTCCCCTGCCCCCATTTTTCTCTCACCATTTCTGTCTCTCTTTCTCTGTCTCTGTCTCTTTCTCTATTTCTGGAAGTATTCAAGGGGATGAAGAGCCTATTGACCCCACAGCATGGATGCCATGAACTCAGCAGAGTAAAAGGGAAGACTGCCTTCTCTCTCTTTCCCTTTTAGGCATTATTGCTCCAAGAAAACAACTCATAGTTCTGTTCCATTCTGTTCTGTTTTGTTTGACCTTTTCAAAATTGGACAAAGGCAATAGAGTCCCTGGGCTAAGACTTGAAAAATGGTGATCTAAGAGCACAGGATTACAGACTAGATATTGCTGAAAAACTAGCATGGAAGGTCTCAAAAGCCAGGTTACCAGGATGGAAGTCCAAGGGCTTTTTGGACTTGAAAATTGATGGGCCTTGGCTGAGCTATATATATAGATGCTGAGCTAAACTGAGGACCTGATTCTTCTCTCCACTCTCTAAAGAACAAAGTGCCATAGGAATTATGTATCCTTATCAATTATGCATTGAGGGGTTTGGGCAGAATGATTACATATTTGTTCATATTATAACTTTTAAGTAAATATTTTTTGCAAAAGTTAATTGGACTGTCATGTCAGGTGGTTAAATGAACTAGAGTGCAGGAGATAACTAAAACTGCAGTATAATTATTGGGGTATGAAGAAACTAGGCACACCTACGTCTCTTTAACATTGTGAGATCCCAGGAGGAGGAATGAAACAAAAAATATACGTGAGTAACATATTGTTTTGTTTCCCCATGTAAGCACCAGTTCTGTGCCAGAAATCCTCAAGGTTCTATCCTAACTCTTCAGCTAAGTATGTTGAGGCTAACCAGCTTCTCAAAGTTTTTTACCCATACCATTATGTTGTATCAGTCAGATCAGAGGTGAGTTATTATCTGCCACACATTGAATATTATGATTCATGTGCAAAACATCTAGGACTGATAATAAGTAGGTGGTTTATGCTTTTTGTCTTCTTTTATTGCATTTAATTTTGAGGATATGGACTATGCCTTATTTCATCAGCTCTACCAAGACCTGCAATTATAAATGAGAGCCCAGTTTCCATGTTGCTGTTCAGTTGCTTCAGACATGTCCAACTCTTCTATTTGGGGTTTTCTTGGCAAAGCTATTGGAGGGTTTACCATTTCCTTTTCTAGCTCATTTTACAGATAAGGAAACTGTGGCCCATAAGATTGAATGCCATGTCCAGGATTACATATCTGATAGCACAGCCAGATTTGAACTCCAGAAAACGAGTCTTCCTGCGTTTAGGCCCTGTGCCAATTGTAGAAAGGAGAAGTAATTTCTCATTCTTTTGTAAGTGGATAAAATGCTAGTAAGAATATTCTCTGAAGCATTTTATATAAGCAATAAGCCCTTACTTACTCTCAGAGAATTTTTCAGTTTTATTTCTTCATATTACCAGTTCCTTCAGAATAATAAAATAGAAATGCATAAAACAAATATTTCACCAACTAGACACCTATAGACATCTTCTTATATTTTAATTGATGAACTCTTCATTACTCTTTTCCTTCTGTCATCCTTGGTCATGTTTTTGAAACTTCAAAATATAATCAGCTACTAAGGTAAATATCAAGCAACAAACTTATTAATCTTCTACTTTATATAAGGCACTGTGTGAAGTTCTAGCGATACAATGTCAAAAGATAAGTACTCCTTGACCTCAAGGAGCTTGTTATATTCCAACAAAGGAAGTATATACAAGATTTATAAATTATATATAGGACCTTGAAGGGAAAGTCACTAACAACTACAAAAAGGAAAATTATATTTCTATATATACCAAATCTTGACAGAATGTAAACTTTATAAAGGCAGAAGATCCATATTTTCTTTATTCTTTGTATGCCCCAGTGACTAGCATGGCAACTTGCTAATAATAAATGATAAATATATGTCTAAAAATGACTTGGATTTCTTAATTCCTAAATATCCATTAAACCCATTAGTATCATTTCTAAGAGTCTTGTTTTCAACATTCTGAATCTACTGATCTCATTCGTTCAGCTGACCAAACTTTTAGTTATTCAGTTTAATTCACATTAAGTATCTCCAGTACATTATGACCTTAGTAGTCTCTTCTAGTATCTAAGATGATCACAGACTACTTGAAACAAGGTTTTGTCATCCATAGTTCTCATAATTTTTTAGCATATTTACTGAAAATCATAAAATCTTAGAACTGGAATAGATGAGGAAACTGAGGACTAAAGAGGTTAAATGGCATGGCCAATGTTACACAGCCATTTGGGCTGGGAAGAAGAAAATAACAGTGATTTGACTGAACAGTTCAGTATCTTGAGTTTCTTTTCAAATGGATGGAATATTTTAAAAAGCTTGTGAATTAACCATAGATTCCATTTTCAATATTTATGATACTTTTGAGAGCCTTAGGGATCCCATTCATAAGAATATATTTCTAGTGGACAAAACAAAGTTAATACTTCAAAGTGATGTTACCATCATTCTTCCTTCCCCATTTCTATCTTACATATACAATTTAATTGCACTTAAATTTAATCACAGTCATATGTGCTACAGATGTCTGATGAGGTATCATGATACTATCCTTATGGTAATATTATGGTTTCAATGTTTAACAAAGGCATGGTATTACTGTGTTTAAGAAACACTAGAGATACACGAGAATCATCCTTTAGGCCTCAGGGTAAAGATGATGAGAGCAAGTAGCTGATATATGTTTGTCTGGAATGTGTTTCACTTTAGGCTTTGGGTTTACTACCAAAGAATAGCTAAATGACACATATTATCCGAGATTTAAAAGAATTTTGTTAAAGAAAAGGGAGAACAAGCATCTGCTTAGCAATTTAAAACTCAAACCTGCTTTAAAAAAAAAGATAGTTGAAACATACATAGAAGAAAATTCATGGTTTTATGCCCAATTTACAATTAAACAATTACTGAATTTATGTTTGTAGTTGGCTTTGTTAAATGCATCTTCGGTATGCTAAAATATAGTCTAATTGCCTGCTAATAGGACCAAGAAAAGTCCTTTCTAATTAGATTAACACTGCAGTTAGCAATCTTTGTAAACATGTTTTGGATTGCCAGGTGGTAACCAAGAACTAGTAATTTCATTTTCTTTCTCTCAACAGTAATGTTCCCTTGTGGTATGGTCAGCTATGGATTTTAGGGAAGAGAAGCAGAACCTTCTGCCAATCTCCAGTTGAGAACATTCTTCTACTGTCCATCTTAACTTAAGATACAAAAGGTGACAATATTTTGTCCTTTTCCCCCCTCACCCCAAACACAGAAAATTCTAATTACAATATTACCTTTTTTTAATCCCTCTGGTGTCTCATTATACTTTGTGAAATTATGGGATCTAAGTAGTCTCTGAAGACTCAGGTTCTGCTAGCATTTGTAACCCTGAACTATTATTTTACTTCTACTATACTATAGGAAGACGAAATGAGCTCAGTCCAAAAGACTGGTCATGTAGGAACTGTCTTTCAAGGAAAAGAGTTTTTTTTTTGGAAGTGACTTAATTGAGGGGAAGGTGGGGAACAAGGAGAATGTACCTAATGCAAGCTGAACTTGTGAATCAAAGGTCTAGTTTGGGAAAACAGGATAAACACTCCACAACCCAAAGTCATCTGAATTTGGTTTTTTTATTAGTCTATAAGATAAAGAATCATCTTCCAGATAACTTGTCTTCCCCCAAAAAAGAATGAGCTATTTCATTGAGGAAAATTAATGTGGAATTGTATTATTTATTAGTAGTATTTCTGTGGGAAATAATTTGATTTTCTTAAGCTGCTTGGCCTTCCAAAGTCAGGTTGAAATTGTTCAGACCTCAAGACTGGACTTGGCTTCCACATCTTCCTAACATTCAATTTTTTAATCTGCTGAAGAAGAGCAGGTTAGTCATGTTTCTTTAGCTGGTGAATTTTTACCCATTTGAAAGCAGGGTGTCCTAGAATTTCATTTATTTGGGTAAATACACACCTTCCCTGTGATAAGTAATGGTGGAGTAACTGAGATCTCTAATTCCACTCTCTCCTTTGAAATGTCTTCAATGGGGACTTCCAGGTGAGGTTCAAGGGATGGAGTATCAGAGTAATCCTAAAGAAGACACATCTTCCTATAAAAGAAAGTGTTTAGACTCACTGAGTACTTTTACATGAAAGGCAGACACAAGGACCCATTCTTTGTTAATAGCCAACATGCCCTGTTAATAAACAATGCTATTTCTTGGGAAAATAGCCTCATGTCATTTATTGGTTAAAAATGTGGGGCACTACATCATCAAGTAATGAATTCCATCACTGGAGGTATTCAAACAATGATTGGGTGAGCATCTTGCTGCAGAAGGAATATGGGGTAGATGGTTGAGCTACCTGACCTCTACATAATTTCATGTTTCTATCGTCAAAATGGACAGAATCAACTTAAAAGGTTTAGCTATATGATTAAAAATCAACCTGCAAAGAACTAGGAATGCCAGTACAGTTCAGGTTAGCAAAATTTCCATATGAAGAAAATGAAATTCTCATAAGAGAAGAATTCAAACAAACAGGTTGTAGGGGAAGTGATTTTGGAAAGTAAAAATGACTTAAAATTGTGTATAGGCAGGAGTAGAACAATATCACAATTGGTAGTGATGAATTTAAGCCTATCACTTTGGCACCATTTGTGGGTTCTCAATATGCAAAAAAATAACATATATTGTAATGCATAAGATGCAAGAGAGGCTTTTGCTCTTGTAGGGGGCCAACTAAAGCCTTCTGGCAGTTATAAGCCTTAGAATTCTGAGAGAAGTGAGTTGGTCCCTGAGGCTTGAACAGAGAGGAAGGACCAACTAGAGCTCTCCTTTGACTTTCGATTTTGCTTTTGGCCTGTGCTTTGTCTCTGGACAATTTGAACCTAGCTAATTTCTCTGGACCTCTCCCTGACCTTCTCCATATTATTTCCCTGTTTTCCTTTCCTGATTTCCTGGGGCTCTGGGAGACATGGTGGCTTTTGGGTTTTTAGTGAATAGACTTGTGGGTTTAGTTTTTCCCATTAGGCAAGTAGGACATACTTGAATTAAAACTATCCCTTTAGTTTTACCCTCTACTTTAAAGCAGCCAAATCTTCCCCAGCTGAGAGAAGCAGGTCCTCTCTCAGTCTGAACCATTCCTGTGACCGTCCCCCACCTTGACTTTCTCCCTAGAGGCTGTCAGAAACCCCAAAACCCCTCTCTCCTTCCTGATCAACCCTGAACATTAATAAATCCCTTTGTTACCTAATCAAACCCTCTGGAGAAGCATTGTGTTGAAGAATTAGGCAAGGGATGGAGGGGAAGGATTTATTCTCTTTATTTCCTGAGGGAAACTGGAGGCATCCATCTTGGAAGGAAGTAGTTGTCCAGCGCTTCTTCCTGAATCCCTTCAGTTTCACTGACAGGGAGGAGTCTTGCAACTCCTCCTTTGAGGAATTGAGAAACTGACAAGAAAGCCTCCAAGTCAGATTTCAATAATTCCTGACTGGCCCTATTCCTAATGTCTATAAAAGTACCCTTCCTGCCTGGAAGGGTTCAGCCTATTACCCCAATTTCCTCTGTCTCTAACTTGGGTATCTAGTCTGTTAGCTGCCTCTCCTGAACACCTCACCCTGTACCCTTACCATCCTAATACTGCCTGGTCCATTCCTCCCTAAACTCAGCCATCCCTTTCGTTCCTCTCCTATTACCTCAGTCACCTTTACTCCTCTGTCACTCAGCAAGGGAAGGAGAGCACCCCCCAATTTTAGTTTTCCCCTCTTTATCCATTACAATATATATCAAATAAATGGCATGTGTAGGCTAAGATCTAGTCATTGAAGTGGGATACCAATCACAAAATGATCTATTTTATTCATTAATCTCCTATTAAAGGCTTTCAATAGACTTAATAAGGTCTTGTTCTAAACCTGTTATAGAGGCCTGGGAAGTTTTCAGCATTTAATAATAATAATAACTAACATTTATATAACATTTATGTGCCAAGCACTGTGCTAAATACTGTGTTGCATATATATGCATATATATTCATTCATTCATTTATTTATTTGTTATGTTATTTTAGATTTATATATATACATAAGTATATATATAAATATATATGTAGGGGCACTACATCATTATGTAATGAGTTCCACCACTAGAGATATCTAAGCAATAATTGGATGAACATCTCTCAAGAGTACTGCAGAAAGAATTTTCAAATAAATATGTAATATATATGTATATATGTGTGTATGTATCTATACATGTGTATATAAGAAAATATATATGCATATGTATTTTTTATCATATGATCCTTACAACAATCCTGAGAGGTAGGTGCTATTATTATCCCTATTCTTTGGGGATGAAGAAATGGTGGCAAATATAGATTAAGTGACTTGCCCAGGATTGTATAATTAAAAAGTATCTGAGAATGGATTTGAACTTAGGTTTGACCTGATTCCAGACCTAGTGCTCTATCTTCTATCCTTCTGCACCATCTAGGTGTTTCTGAACGGTCCCTGTATGTATAAAGCTATTATACATTAACCCCAAAACAAAAAAAATGTCATATCACACTCTATGGATTTCTGCATGCTATGGTATGCTCTATGGCATATTGGATTCTGTGTAAAATTAGAAAACACTCTTGTAAAGGTCAGTCATGTTGTTAGGCTAGAAAATTATAATGAAGGAATATCATCTTGATTGAGTGAATGAGAATTCAGCAACTCAAAAAGACTAAATGGGCTTGAATCTTTTTTAACTCCTCATGACCCAGAAGAGACCAGAGATGAAATAGAATCAAATTTGGACAAGGTTACAGTTCTTAAGACTTCCAATAACTTATGAAGTTTTGGGGGAACTCCAGTCCTAAAATCTTCAGTTTTGGGAAACTTCAGTCCTTTAGTTGATTAATTAGGCATTAATTGCCTGCCTCTGGCTACTCTATAAAAAATAACAAACACTCAAACCAAAAGGCAAATTAAGAAAAAAAAAGCTTAAGAAAGGAGCATTCAAAGGCAAGCTATGATACATATATTTTAAACCTTAATAGTATATAACTGTGCCAACACAACTGGGACACTGTATATATAAACGTGGTATTAAGTACAACTTTGACTTCATTGGAATACTGGAGTTTAAGTCTAGAAGATAAAGTAGACATGAAATATTCAAACTAATTGATTTTACCTGTGAAGAATATGTGTCCCAGAGTAGTCATGAGACTTGACCTTAAGTTACATGAGTAATTATTGGAGAGTTATGACCAGACTCTAAGTTCCCTAACTCAGTACAGAGTTTTTTTCCATAATGTCACACTAGCTTTACCTCTATCTTTTGCCTATTTTCTTCACAAATCTCTATTCCTGATTTGTTTATTGTTTTGTGGTGAACCTTTTCGGTTGTGTCTCACTCTTTGTGACCCCATTGTAGGATTTCTTGGCATGGATACTTGGATGTCTGCCATTTCCTTCTCTCATTTTACAGATGAGAAAACTGAGGTGTTAAATGAGGGTTAAATGACTTGCCCAGGGTCACAGAGCAAGTGTGTTTCTGAGGCCAGATCTGAACTCGGAAAGGTTTCTTCCTGACTCCAGACCTAGCACTGTACCCACTGTGCCACCTAGCTGCCCTCTTTATTTAGAGTGCTCTAAAGGGGCAATCTAAAATATGGACACCTCCCTACACTATTTAAATTCTTTTAGTTCAGTTGTGGGTTGATTGTTTTGTGTTTCTTCTTCATAATGATTTCTCTTCCCCATGCTCCCACCGAAACCACTCTATCTTTACATATTTGGTTACATGGTATTTTCCTTGACAGACTCCAAGCTACTTAAGGGCAAGGACTATTTCTTTGTTTTATCCTTTGTCCCTGGAGCAATCTCTAGTACAGAGGAGTAGCGGGTATTTTTTAAATGCTTGTTGACTGGGTGTTGAATGTTGTTTGATGTCGAGAAGAGCCTAAGAGAGGGGAAAAGAACCAAGAGAGGGAAGGATGATCTTTCTTAGTTGTCTTTCTCCGTGGTCTTTCTTTTACACCCTCTTATTCTCTAACTGCTCTCCCATAGACTCTAATTTTCAGATCTCGATGAAAAGTAAAAGTTTCAGAGTAATATAACTAACTTCTTGATTGGACCAGCTATGGCAACTTCTCTGATTTCTTAAAATTCATTATCAAGAGCTACTACTGAACTTGAAAAAAAAAACTCCGAAATCCAAACCTCACAAGAAAGAATGTCAGATGCAAACTATTTTTACTCTGATTGGACAGGAAAAAGATAGAACAATCAAAGGAACTAGCTCCTAGAAAAATAAAAATTATCTTCTCACCTTCTGAGATGAATTTTTTTATACAAACTAAAAGCTTTAGACACTCATAAATGTGCTAAAGTTGCTTATTCGGCTTCCAATAAAACCATGGACTTACTAGAAGGATAACAAATTGTATCATTTTGTTGCAACGGAAAGAAATAATTATCTTCTTTTACTTCCTATTGAAATTGAAGAATGTTGGTATATTTTGTCACTATTTTTATATATTGAATTTTGGGTAGTATTGGGGAAAAGGAAACATTCATCTGTTGGGTCATCATTTGAAACTTGATTTTTTTAAACATTTATTAATATTCATTTTTAACATGGTTACATGATTCATGCTCCTCCTTTCCCCTTTGCCCCCCGCATTCTCCCCCACCCATGGCCGATGCACATTTCCACTAGTTTTGTCATGTGTCCTTGATCAAGACCAATTTCCAAATTGTTGGTAGTTGCATTGGTGTGGTAGTGAAACTTGATTTTTTAAAGAATCCTTTTTATACTCTTTTTATAGTCCATATATTTCTCCTTTTCTATGTAAATGAGAGTAATAATTTTAAAAAGAAATGAAAATAAATCTCCTCAAAACAAACTTTAGATGTAAAGAAGATTTAGAGCTAGAGCTGGAGAGTGACTTCTCATAAGCTCTGTTAAATGTCTTTGTATAGCCGTTTTTTTGTTTTGTTTTGTTTTGTTTTTGGTAATAACCCATTTATTACATAACAACTCATCTCTTGCCTTGGTGTCTTTGCACAAATATGCACTGTCTTCCACTGCTAGACTGAAGTCATTCCTTTTCTTTGTTTTATAGAATCCTAAGCATCTTTGAAAGAAGAGCTCAGGTGCCACCTCCTCCATGAGCTCCAAGTGTCTATACTCTTTCTCTCTTGAAATGACATTGTGCTTACTTACTTGTATATATGTTGCATTTCTCCCACTCCTCTACCCATCCCCACCTGGGATGTAAATTCCTGGAGGGAAGAGATGGCTTCCATTTTATCTTTGTATCACATCACCTTGTGAAGATCTTTGCACTTAGTAAGAGCTTAATAAATGTCTGTTGAATTGAATTGGATGAAATACTAGGGTGATAAAACCTTTATTTTTATATGTCCCATTTTCTGCACCACCACAGTGACACAGTCCTAGGTGACCTTTAACAATTCAAGTCATTTTCTTTCTCTTTTGCATAATTAGGAAATAGAAAAATAAAATAATATGAAAGCAAAATAGTCTCATAGACATGGAGTTCAAAACCTATCCTACTCATTGGAGAAATGGATTTGAGTTCACAAATGTAGTGCTTTATGGGACCATGATGATTAAGCCAAATCTCCTTATTTTATAGATAAGGTACTGAAGCCTTGGGAGGTCAAATGTCACAGAACAGCTAGAGTCTGAGGGAGTATTTGGACTCAGATCTTCCTAATTTCAAATCTATTACTTGATCATTGTTATAGAAGGCTTTTGTTAAAAAAGACAAAAAAATTAAAATTCTTCCTTGGGGTAAATTCAGTAAAATTCAGGACTGATCAATAGTTGATAAAGGCTGTGTACCTGCTTTTAGTCCTGCTTCTTACTCTTATTTTCTTCTGTAAGGGATGGAGGGAAGAAAATAGACAGGAAATGATACAGGCCTTTGTATAAATAGCTCAATGGTTCCTCACAGCAATCCTATAAAATTTAAAATTTGAGTGCTCATTGGCCTTCTATGATAAACATAAGAATGGTTTAGTGATTGACCTAACCAAACACAACCAACAGAACAGAACTGGAACTCAGGTCTTGAGATGAAATCTAAAGCTCTTTCTGCCACATGGCTTACATTTTTCATGTCTGAGGAAATGAATGCTGTTGAAAACAATATTTATAAATTATAGTTCTTACCATTAGCATAGGCCAGGAGTTCTTAACCTGGGGCCCATGAACTTGTGTTTTTAGTATTTGATAACTATTTCCATAATCAGTGTCTTTTGTAAATCTATGTATTTTATTTTATGCTATATGAACATTATTCTGAGAAGGGGTTCATAGGCTCCACCAGACTGCCACAGACAGAGGGAAAGAGTGAGAAGGAGAGAGAGATTAAGAACTCAGAACAATGCAATATTTGAGTAAACAAGTTGCTAATCCTCCTTAATTCTAATGGCTTTCTTCTATGATTTTTCCCAATAGTCAAAGCATTTAATTTAGACATAAATTATGAAGCATCTTTTTTTTATGTTTAAATTACTTTTCTTCATATCTACATATTAAATCCCATTCACAAATGTCCCAGCCCCTCTTCAACCTCTCCTTATTTAAGATATTTTCTGGGAGACCAACATGTTCACACAAACCTTTAGCTATATTATAATGTTCTCTCAGTTCTACTCATTTCACTGTTCATCATCCCATATGGTTCTTTCTGATTTTTTTTTATAAAAAATTAGTCTTCTCATCACTTCTTGTGTTGTAGTAGTATTCCACCCTCTGTTGATTATTTTCAAACTAGACTACACATAGCTTCTTTGTACATTATTATTTGCTTGCTTTCTCCTGAGTTAAACTGAGTTCATTGAGAATCAGGTCTGTCATTGGCCTTTCTTTGCATCACTGGTGCTTAGTACTGCTCCTGATACACAGAAGATACTTTCTTAATAGTCATTGACTGACTACAACTTATAAGAGCCTGCATGTGATTCTTGGTATTCTGAACTGTTGAAAAATAGAGTAGCATTGAATTAAAGGGGTGACTGGATGCAGTACATATTCTCAGACAACTAATAGGTTCTAAATGGCTAAAAGCTAAGGCTAGAAACATCTGTAAAATGCTTCACCAATTGCCAATTCAGCTAAATTCACCTGCTGTATTGTACATGTCAAACCTTAGTTGACCATGCTATTAATAGAGGAAATCCTATTAAATTCATCTTTCAACAAGTCTGGTCTCTCCTAGATCCTACTGTCCCCTTCTGAGTTCAATTTTCATTTCTTAGATGAGAAATTCATTTCCCATTTGCTCTCTCAATTACATGTCTCTTCATCTTCATAACTGCAGAAATTCAAAAGGCATTCGTTCTTTTCTCAGGGGAGGTGAGGTGGGCAAGAAACAGGAAAGAAGGCAGAGAAGAGAAAGAGTAAGGAGACAGACACATGGACAGCAAATATCCTTAAGTTTCTTCTCATAAACATTCTCTTGGCCCCTAGAATCCAGAAAGTCTATTTTCTAAGCCTAAGATTTTCAGCACTGGTCTTTTTAGTGCAGTTTTAAGTAAATATTAAATGTTTAAGTAAAAAGTGAGGGATAAAAAAAGAGAATTGGCCTCAGCTTTATTCAGTCTATCCATCTTAAAACCAGCTCCTCCTTTCCCTTCCAACAAGATCAGAAATGAGAAATGAAAGAAATCATAGCTGATATAGGTGACTGAGTGTTGAGGGTGCTGGACCTGGAGGTTGAGGCAGATGTTTGGACTCCTGTAATGTAACAGACCTGGCATACAGTATTAGTTTATTAAATACTTGACTTGAGTCACTAACCATTGTAATAATAAAGGAGCCAGTCCTAGGTGTCTGATAGAAGGGAGAGAGAGAGAGAGAATCTATGTTGGGTCTCTCTTCCAGCACTCCCCTGGGGCCGAACATACACTGGAAGACTTTAAGGGGGTGTCACTCTGAAACTGGGTGACCTGGATGGTCCTGCTGCCCCACAGGAGCTGGGGACAAGACTTCCCTGTAAGAGGAAGTATGTGGTACCCCAATCCAATCCTGAATAAGGATGTGTTCACACAAACCTCCCCCAAATCAGCTAAATTCACAGTGGGTGGTCTGGTTTCAAGATGGAATCAGCCAGACTGAGCTGCACTTCCCCTCTCCCTTATTGTCTCTCAGACCTCTGGAATGCTATCTAACTGCTGAATGTTTTTTTTATTATTCTCAAATCAGGGATTGGGGAAAGGTGTGAAGGGCAGAGGGATTTTGGGGTGCCCTCTTCACTATTCCTATGAGGTCCATTACTTTGGTGGGAATCCTAGTGGTTCCCCCTCCTGAGCTCCCCCTTCCATTTCTATTTCTATTTTTATGTTTCTATCCTTTTCTATAATTGTAAGTTTTGACTGTAAGGGGTCTCTCAGCAAGGCTGGGTAATGGGTGAAGGAGACTAAGAGATTGTTCCCAAAATGGAGTCCAAAAACTTAGCTGTCTCTATGGTTGAAATCTTGATGGGTGAGATGCTGTGGAATGGCTTTGATCAGGGAATAAAGGTTTGAATTTCCAAAAGAAAGAACCCCAAGAAGCCCTCAGGACTATATCCAATCTGGGATGTCCTCCTCTTCCCTCTCAGTCCTTCACTGGAACAACTCTCCTCTTCCTCCTCCTCTGGAGAATCTCCCAGACTCCTCTCAATCGCAATTGTCAGAAACTGTCAGCAACTGCCTTCTCTGGCTCCTTTGGTCCCATCCCCCTTGCACAAATCTCATCCTTGCAGTATCCTGGTTTTGTGTGGTGGGACTTTTTCCAAAAGTCTCACTTAATTCATGCATCACTATTTCCTATTCCTATCTTATGTTCCCCTTCCCTCCAAAATAATAAATCCTTATCTTGTCTTATAACTATACTAATCATCTATCTATTTCTTTTCTAAGATGGGTTTCAGAGAGGTTGGTAGGGCGATGAGGGTTGCAATTTATATAACAATATTTACAGGATATAAAACAATTTTGTAACATGAAAAGTTTTCCAATGAACACAATGTCTAAGTTTACAGTGAAACAATTTTCTTACCCTTAAACTCTTCTAAGTCCCAGCTAGATTTGCTTCTCAGATACCATAAAACTACTGGCAAAGCATCTGTCCATGTTAGATGAGTTTCTGTACAGACTTTGTCAATAAGTGTCTTTCCCTCTTGAATCTTTCCACCTTCCTAGCACTTTCTGGGTTATAAATGGCGTGATAATTCCCCTTTATTCCTAGATTCTTGTAGACTTCTTGGAGTATCGTATGAGTAAAATGACTCCCTCTGTCTGAGCCAATACTATTGGGTATGCCAAATCTAGGAATGATTTCTTTCAGTAGGGATCTTATCACGAATGCTGCATTGTTCTTTTTGGCAGGGAAAACCTCTGACCAACTTGTCAACTGGTCAATTATGACAAGTGCGTATTTGAATTCTCTATCTTTGGGCATGCATATATAGTCTATTTGCATGCATTCAAATGGAGTGTACACCAAAGGTTGGCCTCCAAGACCTTTTTTTCTACAAACTCCCTAATTGAACTGTAAACACTAGTAATAACCCAGCCACTAAGGGGTTCTTCAGTTATCTGGTCCATGTTGTATCTCTCCAAGGTTTACAAGGTATTTTGTCCCTATTGTGTAATATTTGTTGATTTGAACTAACAATGAAAAATGGGAAATGGGCTGAAGAAAAGAGAATGACAATGTTCATCTTCATTTCCTCCATATGTTTAACTAATATAAAATGATAACCACAAGAGGTGAGAAGAGTGAAAAAAAACCCACAACAGCCAACAAACACTTGATCTCCTTACCAAAAAATGGCACCTGTTTATTAATATTATATAAACTTTTTTACAAAATATTACTGAAGATGGTGGAAGAGTATTACTTCAGAAAATACTGAAGAATGATGCCAGGGAAAGGAGTTAGCAGAAAGCTTGCTATAAGACTCAGGAAAGTCATTATATCCATCTCATTTATAGATAAAACTGGAATGAAGACAATGATTAAATCAAAAAGTGGAACTATTTCTGTTGGGGCCTGTTTTAATCATTGATGATAACAGTTAAGAAAAGGAGTACAAAAATGAACACTGTGGAGAGATGCTTTGCATGATAATACATGTATAATCCAGATTGAATTACCTGCCAGCATCAGAAGAGGTAAGGGAAGAAGGGAGGGAGATAACATTGGTCATATAACTTAGGAAAAGTTGTGGAAATTTGTTATTACGTATAATTCATGAAAAATAAAAATATAGAAAAAGTTGAAATAACAAGTCTATCATAAGTAACCAAAAAATATGTCCTAGAAGCAACACAACTTTGAAAATGCTGAGGAACCAGTTTTTAAGATTTCTGAAGAGGGGAGTTTAAAGACTGCTTTTTCATCTACAGACAACTTTTCTCTTTGTTCAAGGGCCTTCTTCTTCTGTATTTACTTTGGTGTTCTGACTTGTATACTAGATGATATTTAAATAATTTTTCTGTGTCACTGGTGTGTGCACAGTATATATCAGTTCTTAGTCATTTGTATAAAGTATTGTTTATATCAGTGTTGACTCACTGGTTTCAGTATTTGTATTTCTTTTCTTCGGTGAATATATTTTCCTGCATCAAAGCATTTAAAAGGTTAATTTAAAATGATTATTACTAATCCTGGCCTCACTCTGGGCCCACACAGATAAGTCTACTTGAGGCCAGACTGCCCTGGGCTGGAACTCCGAACTTTTCCATGGTACTCATCATCCGTGGCTAGTCATGGAAGAGGGGCTCACTGGAACATCTAGCAAAAGTGTACATGATGGGTAAATTTATATTGGAGGTAGCAGTGTGGTGTGTTAGTAAAAGGTAGAACAAAACCAAAGGACATGAGTTCTCTGAATGGTCAAAAGACATTTAGGAAGTTGCCTAAATTGGTCAGACTAATTCAGAACCATTGTTCCTATGAAGATGTGGAGAAAATTAATATGAGGTTCAATAATGAACAACTATGAATACAGAATATGAAACCTTCCAGAAATCTTCAGTTTTTCTACATCATTACTCAGGTTTCAAATAATATACCTGTGAAGAGTTTAGGTATAGGTTCTCATAATTTCCAAAGTACATCTACAACACAATAAGACTGATAAATGGAACTAAAAATTTTGGAAATTCTGAAATGAGAATCACCAATGATAGATTGTAATGAATGGCTGACTCCCTGCATTGCTGGACATGACTCTTATTTAATGATATAGTAAATTCCATTTTAGTACAATGTTTGCTATTGAAATATCTACATATGAAGAGGAAGAATATGAAATAAGAGTGCATTACTAAATTAGAATCACAAAAGGGTAAATGCTAAAATGTCTAGATGCCTAATTTAAATTTGGACATGTGAGAGCCATTTCAGTATTTTGAGTGATATAATTAAATTTTTCATGAGAAAAATGATTATTACTTAGAGAAAGGAGGAATGAAATAGAACAAGGGAATGATTTGAATTTCACCAAAATGACTTAGAATGTATAGTTGAAGCATCCTGTTATGGACTGGGGTTGAGATTTAGAAGTTGAATTATGTAAATTACTACATGAATATACCCCATCAACCTCTTAATATCTATTTTGGGTAGGAATGTTTTTGAGGTTAGCTAATTTCACTCATGCCCAACTCTTTTTGACTCTATTTGAGGTTTTCTTGGCAAAGATACTGAAGTGGTTTGCCATTTCTTTCTACAGCTCATTACAGATGAAGAATCTTAGGAAAACAGGGTTGAGTGACCTGAGTTCAAATCAGGTCTCAAACACCTGTTAGTTGTGTGACCCTGGATAAATCGCTCAAACTCTTTCCCTCAGTTTCTTCATCTATAGCAGATAGCAGTGACCACCATCATATAGGAATCCCAGTCCTTCAGTGGGAAAAATAGTAAACTACAGCAAAAATAGCTCTTAACCTTGGAAAATTTCTGTGGAGAAAAAGAGCAAAATACAGAAGCAAGAGGAGAGAATGGGAAAAAAGCAAATACATGCAAAATCTTCAAAAAAAGGAGACTGGCCACAAGTTCTGCAGGAACTCACAAGGGAGTTCAAGAACCAAGGAAGACATACAGAAGAAAAATAGGAAGAAAAGTGGGGAAAAATGTTAGTAATACAAATAAATAATAGCTTAAAAGACAAAATTGCCAAAATGGGAAAAAAAGGCACAGAAACCAAATGAAGTAATAAGCAAATTGGAAACTTGAATTGACCTACTGGAAGCCATGATAAGCAGAATGGACCAAGCCTCCCCCCCCCAAATCAAAAGCTCATAGATGAAAATTAGTCTTTAAAGACTAGAATGGGGCATACAGAAGTTAATGATTTCAAGAGACAGCAAGAAATAATAAAACAATATCAAAAGAAGGAAAAATAGAAGGAAAAAATGAAATATCTCATTGAAAAAACAACTGACCTGGAAAACAGATCCAGGAGAGACAGTTTGAGAATTAGTAGAATACCTGAAAGGCATGACAAAAAGAAAAAAAAAGCCTAGACATCATATTACAAGAAATTATCCAAGCAAACAGCCCTGATATTCTTGAACAAGAGGGCAAAATAGACATTGAAAGAATCCACAGATGATCCCCTATATTAAATACCCAAAAGACAACTCCCAAGAATGTTATAAAAAATTTCAAGATTTTCCAGGACAGGGAAAAAATACTGCCAGAGGCCAGAAAGAAACAATTTAGATATTATAGAGCCCTAGTCAGAATTACATATGATCTGGCAGCCTCCACAGTAATGGACCACAAGGCTTGGAATATGATATTCTAAAAGGCAAAAGAACTGGGCCTATAGTCAAGAACCATTTACCCATCAAAACTGACTCTATACTTTCAGGGTAAAGTATGTGAATTTAATGAAATAGATTTCCAAGCATTCCCAAAGAAAAGACCAGAATTAAGTAGAAAATTTGATGTCCAAATAAAAGAGGGGGGGAAAACATTTTAAGGGCTTCAAAAGATCAAATTGATTATATTCCAATAAGGAAAAATAATATCTATAACACTTTAAAATTTTTCATTATCATAGTAGATAGAAGAAATATACATAGGCAGAGGGTGTGGTACTAAGCTGTTTAGAATGACATGTTACAATAATTAGGTGGGAGAAAGGATTGTACTATGGGAAATGCAAAAGAAGAGGTAAAATGAAATAATTATACCACATAAAGAGGTTCTTGCGTTGGGGGCAGAATACTATTATGAGAAGGGGACGAAGAGAGTGGTTACAGGTAATCCTTAAACCTTGCTCTCAGTGTAATTGGTTCTGAGAGGGAAGAATTTTATTGGGGTATAGAATTTCACCTTACCATATAGAGAATTAGAAAGGGATAAGGAAGAGGAGTGTGGGAGGGGAATGGTAAAAGGGGATAAAAAGGGGGGGAAGGACAATTAAGAGGCCCTAAAGAGAAATAAGAAGGGAGGGGTGGAAAGGAGAGTAAAATAAGGGGATGGAAAAGGGGGACTGATTAAAAGCAAAACACCAGTCGTGGGGGGGAGGGGAAATAGTGAAAGATGAAAGGGCAGGATTAAAAGAAGAAATCAAAATGATGGGGAATAAACAGATGGTAATCATAAATCTGAGTTGAAAGGGATGAATGTACCCATAAAATGGAAACAGATAGCAGAGTAGTTCAAAAACCAAAATCCAAGCATATGTTGTCTACAGGAAACCCACACAGGGTAAAGGTAAAAAGGCTAAAGCAAAATTTATCAAGCATAAACTGAGAAAAAGAAGGCAGAAGTAGCAATTATGATCTCTGACAAAGGTAAAGCAAAAATAGATCTGATTTAAAAAGATAAGGAAGGTAATCACACCCAAATAAAAAGCAGTATAGACAACAAAGAAATATTAATATTCAACATATATGCACCGAATGATATAGCATCCAGATTTTTAAGGAAAAACTAATGGAGCTTAAGGAGGAAATAGATAATAAAACTATACTAGTGGGAGACTTCAACTCTCCCCTACCAAATGTAGATAAATCAAACAAAAAAAATAAGAAAGAAGAGATATAAATGAAATTTTAGAAAAATTAGAGTTAATAGATATGTGGAGAAAAGTGAATAGGGTTAAAAAGGAATATTCCTTCTTTTCAGCAGTGCATGGTACATTTACAAAGATTGGTCATGTAATAGGGCATAAAATATTGCAAACAAATTTAGAAAAGCAGAAACAATAAATGCACATTTTTCAGATCATAATGCAATAAAATTATATTTATTATGGGTACATGGAGAGGCAAATTAAAAATTAATTGGAAATTAAATGATCTAATTCCTCAAATCTGGTGGGCTAAAGAACAAATCCTAGAAACAATTACTGATTTCACTGAAGAGAATGACAATGAGGAAACCACATATCAAAATTTATGGGATACAACCAAAGCAATACTCAGGGGACAATTTATATCACCGAGTGCCTATATTAACAAAAAAGAGAAAAAGGAAAGCAATAAATTGGGCATGCAACATAAAAAACTAGAAAAAGAATAAATTAAAAACCCTCAGAAAAAGACCAAATTGGAAATCCTTAAAGATTAAAGGAGAAATTAATAAAATAGAAAGTAAAAGAACTACTGAACTAATAAATAAAACTAGGAGCTGGTATTTAAAACTTCTATAATAAAAATTTCTATAAAATATACAAAAATTTCTATAATAAAAAATAAAATAAAAATCAAAAATCAAAAATTCTATAATAAAAATTATCTCCTTTGAGCCACTTTATTCTTTGTTTAGTCAAAAATTTCTTTCCTGTTCATTGTTGGGAAATATATCTTATTGCTTGTTCCTCTGATTTGCTTATGATGTGGCTTTTTACCTCGAGGACATATGTGCATTTGGAGTTTGTGGCATATGGTGAATTATCACTACATATATAATTCTGCCAGACTAATTTCCAATTTTCCAAAAAGTTTTCATTGAATTGTGAGTTCTCACCTTATAGCTAAGTTTTGTGTAATGGAATCGAACTATTTTTCTTGACTTTTGTGGTCCATATACTTTATATGTTGCACTGATAAATTTTCTGCATTTTTTAAAAACCAGTAACAAATTGTATTATTAATACATAATAT
Source organism: Gracilinanus agilis (assembly GCF_016433145.1). Taxonomy (NCBI): domain Eukaryota; kingdom Metazoa; phylum Chordata; class Mammalia; order Didelphimorphia; family Didelphidae; genus Gracilinanus; species Gracilinanus agilis. The sequence continues at coordinate 376,165,894 of NC_058132.1, read as the reverse complement.
ATGTATATATTTGTTTTTTGTGTCCTGAATATTTTATATTTTATAAATATTTTTTCATTTATTAGATCTGTTGTAGGATTACCTAATAGCTTAATCTGTATTTTTTAAGTAGTTCCTAATTTTCTTTTTCAATTTAATGTAGTTTTAAAAAATTATATAAATATATATTTTTTTATTTTCAGAATTTGTATTTTGGTGTTAGATTTTTACATTTTTATTGATTTTCTATTTTTTAAGTTAGGAGCCCAATTCACCAATCTTTTTTTTCTTTTATAGCTATTAAAATATTTGTTGAGAGATAAGTTTTCCTTTAAGGACTTCTATGACTAACTCAAAATTTTGTGTATGTTGTCTCATCATTTTCTTTGATTTAATTACTTGTTTTTCTGTGATTTTTTTATAATTGTCCAACTTTTAGGACAAAATTATCTCTGTTTAACCTTTCATCCTTTCTTTAAATGAATCTTATTGATCATAATTCTATGTATTTTCATCAATAAGAAATGTTTTATATTTGTATTTTTGCATTTTCTGAGGTTTTTAATCCATAGTACATTGTAATTTTTTGAAAAGGAGCAATGAACCTTTAAAAAAAGTGCATGAATATTTTCTATTTCAATTTAATAATATGTGATTTATCTTTTTCTTTAAGGAATATGTCAAAGTCCCCTAAAATTATAATTTTCTTTTGTATTTATCTCTCCTTAACTAGATTTACTTTTCTTTTAAGTATTGTGAGAATTTATTTTTATATGCTATAATAAATCTTATATCATGACCATGGAGGAGAAAGACCTCAATTCCTCTATATTAGAGAGAATTACTGTGTATTCCTGTGTCAAAGATTCCATCCAGTCTACTACTTTTTGCATTTTCTTTATCTTTAGAAATCCCAAAGAATGCCTTCCCTTTCAATAGAAATTGGTTACTAGATGAAAAAGACAAGGGTTCAATTTTGGCTTATGTGTAGACCTGCCCACCTGCTGTAGGGTGAAGGGCTAAGGGTTTAGCAATTCACCATTTTGAGATGTCTTGGGAAATTCAAGGGAGGAGCTAAATAATGAACTCCTAAAACTATTCATTAAGCTCTCTAATTAGATTTGGAGTCTGTGTTCATTCAAGAGAGCCATTCAGGAAGATGATATATCTGAGTCATTTAATTATTTATGATTCTAGCCTAACCAATAAATGGATATATTCAATAAACTGATATTCATACCCAAAAATCAATCTCTCAAAATGATTTTAATTGTAAAATTGCTTAGATACTATGGCATTCAATGCATATATGTGTAAAGTACTTATGTCATTGTATATGCTCTCCTGCTTATCTACTTTAATTATGTCTATTTTTACTGTTGACTTCTGTGAAATCATGATCACTACTTCTGTTCTGATTTCAGCTGAGGTCTAATCAATCCTGTTCTAATATTCTAGTCCTTAGTTTTAATTATGTGTGACTCTGTTTTTCATATGTATTTCTTTAAAGAATGTATTTTTAGATTCAGTTTTCTACTCCTTTCTGCTCTCATTCTTTTCATGGGTGTTCTTTCCATTCATTTTCATATTTATGAACATATTACATCCTCTCACACATTTTCTTCTCTTTTTATCCTTTCCTCACTTTACAAAGGAAGAAAAGGAATATGAACAACACTTTGTTCTAATATTCAACTAGTGTGTTTCCAGTCAACTGTCCCTCCTTTCTTCACAAAGCCTGACCTTGCTCACAGGTTTTTATGCTTTTTTGTTTTTTGCAGCAAACTTTTCCATTAAAAAGGTGTCATATGATAAACATAGGAAATCAGTTAAAATATGAGAATAAGAGTCATTGCCTTGTAAATAGTTAAATGATATAAGTTTTTCTCAAAAGAAATAATGAAATCTATTGACTAGCTTAGGAAAAATATTCTCTAGATAACTAATTATATAAGAAATTCTAATTCTAGCAACTCTCAAGTTCCATCTCACACCCTTCTAATTGGCAAAGATTAAGAAAAAGTAAAATGACAATTGTTGGGATGTCTAGAGGATAAGAAGGACATTTAAGCATAGTTGATGAAACTTTGAATTAGTTCAGCCATTCTGAAAAGCAATTTGGAACTTTATCTAAAACATCACTCAATTCATTTATCTCAGTTACAGCACTTCTAAATATATGCCTCCAAAAACATCAAAGAAAGTTGGAAAAAGAAAATATGTTTTAAAAACTTGAAATAGCACTTTTTGTTGTGATAGAGAACTGGAAACTCATTAACCTATAACCAAACTGGTTATAATTGTTTTAGTGATTCTCAAATAACAGACATTCATTCTGTCTCCATGCCCTTCCTCAAACTCTTTCTAATTTTACTCAAAGAGAGCATTTAATAAACATTCATTGGACTGTCAATCAACGAGCACTTTTTAAATGCTGACTTTGTGCCAGTCACTGTGCTAAGTACTGCGGATACAAATACAAATAAAAGTAGAGATTTTCCCTGTCCTCAAGGAGTTTACAATCTATTGAGGGAAGACAATACACACAACGAAGCTAAAAATGGTTAAGGGTAGAAGATACCTGACTTAAGAGCATGAGGAAAGATTCCAAAAAAGTACAAAACAGTATAGCAGATGGGAAAGGAGAGAGAAATTCTGCTGAATCTCCCCCTCCCCCTATAAATAGAGGCCATGGAGCTCATAGTCCTGCCCTCCATTCAAGGAATCCAATCATTGAAGTCCAATCAATGATGAGATATCAATTGAATTAAAAGGATCTGCCAGAGATTATGCTTCTAAGGCATAGCCTTTGAGAAATCAAAATTATTTTTAAGTCACATATTAGAGTAGAGATTGACTGAAATTCTCTATCTCTATGTGCCTCTATTTCTCTCTACCTCTCTCTGTCTCTTCTTTCTCTCTCTTTTTCTTTCTGTCTCTTTTTCTCTTTCTGTTTCTGAAGACAATTCAATTTTATATGTGTTCTGACCAGGGCAGAGAACAGAAGCAGCACCACTTCCTCATTTCTTAGAGCTGGGACTCTCTCAGTGCAGTGTTAGGGTTTTTGGCTACCATGCCACAATTCAAACTTCTTAGATGCTGACTCATCTATCCACGTTTAGCTACTTCTCCCAGCTCTGTATTATCTACATATCTAATAAATGTTATTTTCACAGAATGGTGCTATACTGTTAAATTAAAGGAAATACTGATTTATGTTTTGTTTTCAAATAGAAGGTAAAAACAGATAGAACAGGGATTTTACAACTGGTCAGAGAATGCCATAATTAAAGACAAATAAGATGATCACAAAAACAACTGGAAAGACATAAAATGATCAAAGTGAAGTGAACAGAAACAGGGAATATTGTAAACAAAAATAATAATAAAGTACAATAATCATGGATGTGAAAATCAAAATCCTAAATAAAACACTAGCTAAAAGACTACAGTAATACGCCACAAAAATTATACACTGTGATGAAACAGGATTGATACCAGGAAACAAGGATGGTTTAATATAAAGAAAACTATCAACATAATTGATCATATTAATAAAAAAGTAATAAAAATAAAATGATTGCATCAATAAATACAGAAAAAATCCTTTGATAAAACATAGTACACATTCTTTTTTAAAAAACACTGGAGAGCATAGGAATAAATGGAGTATAAATTTTAAAATAATATGAAGCATCTACCTAAAACCATTGCCAGGTATTACTCATTGTGGAGATAAGTGAGACACTTTCCCCAAAAGATCAAGAGTGAAACAAAGATACCAATTGTCACATTATTATTTAACACAGTGTTAAAAACACTAACAATAGCAATATGACAAGAAAAAGAAATCAAAAGATTAAGAATAGGCAAAAAGAACAAAATTATCTCTTTTTACTAATGATATGAAAGTATATGTGGAAAATCCTAGAGATTCAACTAAGAGGTTAGTTGAAACTATTAATAATTTTAACAAAGTAGCAGGATAGAAAATAAATCCTCATAATTTATCAATATTTTTACATATTACTAACAAAATCTTAAAAGACATAGAAAGAAATATTCCATTTAAAATAACCACAGAAAGAATAAAAAACTTGGGAGAATACCTGTCAAAACAAAACAAAGAACTACATGAACATAATTATAAAAAACTTTTTACACAAATAAGTCATATTTAAATAATGGGAGAAATATTAATTGCTCATGGGTGGGTACAGCCAATATAATTAAAATGATAATCCTACATAAACTAATCTGCTTATTCAATGCCATCCAAATCAAATTATCCAAAAATATTTCTTATTGAGTAAGGAAAAAAATAACCAAATTCATTTGACAGAATAAAAGAGCAAAATAATTAATGGAAAAATGTAAAGGAAAGAGGTTTAGCAGATTTACTAGATTACTAGATTTTGAATTATATTTTAAGGCAGTAATTATCAAAACTGTCTGGTACTGGCTAAGAAATAGAAAAGTAGATCAATAGAAAAGAACAGACATACAACAAACAGTGGTAAAAGATTATAGGAACCTTATCTTTAAAAAATAACAACACTATAGATCCAGGCTATTGAAATAAGAAATCACTATGAATTTCTAGTTTGGCAGAAACTAGGAATAGACCAATATCTTACACAATTCAACTAAAATAGGATCAAAATGGATATTATGATCTAGACATAAAAGTAGACATAAAAAATTAGAAGTATAGGGGAAATATTGTCTATCTTGACTTCTTGATAGGAGAGAAATTAATGAGTAAACAAGTGAAGGAAAGCATTATAAAATGTAAAATGGATTATTTGAGTACATTAAATAGAAATAAAATATTGCTAAGATAAGAAGGAAGACAGAAAATGGGGGAAATTTTTCATACAGCCTCTCGTTCAGAGGTCTTATATTGAAGATAAATAGAAAACATTGTCAGATTTATGGGAATAAGAGCCATCTCCCAAATGGGGAAAATTATGAATAGAGAATTTTTGTATGAAGAAATCAAAGCTATATCTAGGTACATGATAAAATGTTCTGAATCACTACTGTTTGGGGAAACACAAAATCAAATCTGAGGTATCATTTCACATCCATCAGATTGGCTAAAAATGACAAAAGAGAACAATGACAAAGGTTGGAGGATATGTGGAAAAGTGAGGACATCCATACACTATTGGTGGAATTGTGAACTGATCCAACCACTTTGGAGAGCAATTTAGAGTTACACTCAGAGAGTTATAAAACTGTGTATATCCTTAGACCCAGTATTGCTGGGTCTATTTCCCAAGGATATCAGGGGAAAAAAAGAAAGGGACCTATATGATCCAAAATATTTATATCCACTCTCTTTGTGGTGGAAAAGACCTAGAAATTGAAGGGATGCCCATCTATTGAGCTCAATAAATTGTGGTTTATGATTGTGATGAAATACTACTGAATCATAAGAAACCATAAGTGTAATAATTTTTTTAAAAACTAGCATCTTAGTTCTTATTACATAAGATAATGAATAGTGAAATGAGTAGAACTAAGAGAACATTATGCACAACTACAGATTTAATATTTGAAGAATATCCTGTGAATATTCACCTCCAGAGAATAAACTGAGAAATGGAAACACAAAAAACATAGCCTGTATATTTTGCCAGATGTTGCCTGAGGAGGGAAAGAAGGGATTGAATAAAAGAAATAATGTATGACACTTAATTGTGAATGGTTTAATTATTATGAGTAGTACCAGGATCTGGGACAAATTCCAGGGATTCATGATAAAAAAGGCTATCCTTCACCATAAAAGGAACTGACAGAGACTGAATGTAGATAAAAGCTTACCATTCTTCACTTTATTTTCTCCATGATTTTTTCTCTAGTGTAAGCAATATTTGACTTCTTTCATAACATGATAGATATGGAAATATGTATTGTATTTAAACATATATACAACTAATATCGTATTACTTCCTGCCATAGGAAGGGACAGGAGAGAACATAGATAACAAAATGTCAGAAAACAATTGTTGAAATTATATCAACATGCAGTATGGGGGGGATGAGCAAAAATATTAAAAAAAAACTAGCTAGGGACCGTGAGCCTTGGACATTAGTTTGGAAATTCTAGACCCCTGATCCCATTTCAGGCTCCCAAACAAGGTATCATCTTTGACTCCTCACCCTATATTCAAACCCTTCAATCTAATTTATATTCTAGACCTGTCAATTTTACCTATGTAAACTCTTTCCCATATACCCCCTTCTCTCTTCTCTGACACTGCCATCACCTCATACTTAGACTATTGCAATAGGCTGCAAGTGAGTCTCTCTGTCCACACTCATCCTTATTCTAGATCATCCTCCAGTCAGAAGCCAAATTGATCTTCCTTCAGCATAGGTCTGACTATGTCACCACCCTCAGACCAGTGATGGGCAAACTACAGCTGGTAGGCCAGATGTGGTCCCTTGAAATGTTCTATTTGGCCATGCAACATTATTCCTAATCTGACGAATACAATGAGTAGAATACAATACAATTAAACTTTTAAAGAGTTGCCTTAGAAACAGACTGACAGATGAGCATTTCCTTTCCTTCAGCCTCCTCTTTAAAAAGTTTGCCCATCACTCCCCCAGACAATAAACTCCAGTAGCTCCTTATCACCTTATAGTGGATATAGGATCAGATAGAAAATCCTTTGTTTATTCTTCATAAACCTCCTCACCACCATTTTCTTTTTCATTTTTAGTACACTTACCTCACTCCCAATAAATTCTTTCAATTCAAGGTCAATGTCCTCTTCACTGTTTCTTGAACAAGATTGTCTAACTCCAGAATCATGCCATTTTCAATAACTTCTCTCATATGCCTGCAGTTCTCTCCTTCTTCATCACCTACTGGCTTCCTTTGAGTCTTAACTAAAAATCTTGCCTAAAAAATACCCTTAATACTAGTGCTTCCCTCCATCGATTATCTACAATTTATCCAGTATATAGGATTTTTTTGTTGTTTTCCTTTGCATATTTTCTCCTCCATCCTTTAGACTGTGAACTCCTTGAGATTAGAGACTATCTTTTTTTGCCTTTCTTTGTATCTGCAGGGCTTAGCATACTACCTGGTACAAGAGTGTTTTTTGCATGACTGACAGCCATTTCTTACCTGATGAGTATAAAGAACTTATCATATTGTAGGTATTTAATACCCTTTTTAAAATTATGAAATAATTAGCATCCTCTACAAGAAGATAATTCCAATCTTTAAAAATATTTTTTGAATTTTTATTTTTTGAATTTATTTTAAAAATATTTTTCTATGATTCCATGATTCATGTTCTTTACCTCCCCTCTACCCTACCCCCCTCCCAGAGATGATGAATCTTAGCTTACAAGATAAGTGAAAAAAATAACTAGGAGGAAAGCAAAGCATTTTTAAAAAGACAAACAAGGTAAAACATTATATTTGGGAGGGGCGCTAATTCAGTGCAAAGCTCAAATGCCATTGATTATTCTATAACAATATTGAGTAAAGATAACTCTTGGTCCTCCCTGCTCCCTCATCAAACTACTTCATAGAATATCTGAATTTTTAACACCCAATTTGTTTATATATGTAGTAATTCTAGTTTTGTCCTTCTCCAATTAAAGCTTTGTGCAAATTCTAACACATTTTACATTTAGAGCAGATGCTATTGGGGCTAGCAAGCAGGATAAGCTTTGTCGACATCCTTCAAATCTTTTATCAATTATACCATATTCATACTACTCATTTAATTATTAAATATCCTGAAAATATTTCATGTATAATTTATAACAGAATTTAACTATAGCAATATAGTGCTATCTTTTTAATAGGGTTTTGACAATGATGAGAACAAATGTTGAGGACATTCTGGATCTAAAGAAGTTTTACTTCTCTTTTTGAGGGGCAAGTTAAGATATTGTCAAAAAAGGAGGCAACTAGGTGGCTCAATGGACAGAGACAGGATATCCTGTTTTCAATTGTGGCCTCAGATACTTCCTAGCTGTATGAACCTGGACAAATTACAATGCCCAACCCTTAGAAACAATACATAATGTTAATTCAAAGATGGATAGTAAGGGTTTAAAAAAGGATATAAAAAAGAAAACCTCAAAAGTACACATTTCATTTACCACCAATTCTGCCTTAAAAAAGGCTTTTTTATGTAAGAAATATTTATCTGCTCATCTTTTAGACAAGGAACTTTTCTTTAAAATATTCCAAAAATTTGTTACATCTTAGCATAATTAGAGGACATAGAACACAGTCTACATTAATTCAACAAAGATATATTAAGTACTTAAGTATATCAATGTACAAAGTACTGAGAAAGATAGTTTGTTTGAAAAATTTAAGAACTCTGATCAATTCAATTATTCAAAACAAAGACAAAACATATGACTTTACCTCTTCACAGATTAATGAACAATTCAAATTGCAAAATGAAACTTACTTTTGTGCATGAATTCATGACTTTATTTTGCTTGACTATTATATTAATTACAAGTGTTTGGGCTTTCTTTTTTTCTTTTCATTGGGAGGAAGAATGAGAGAGAAAATAAATGATTTTTAATTGAAACAAAGTTTAACAAAGATACAATTTAAATAATGCATACTCTTTGACCTCTCAGGTTTACTGTCTATGAAGAGATTAGGTCACGTAAGCTAATAATTATAACAGAAATGTATTAAAAGTTTTTATTAAGTGAAATGAAGCTCATGGAGAAGAGAGAGAAGGTCATTACCAAATGAACTGAACAGTGAAGAACTTTTGATAACTGGATAAAGGGAATTATATAAATAAAGCTAGAGGGAACTGAGCAAATTTTATATAAATTATTTTTAAATTTGAAAAAATTCAACAGATCTTTTTCTTTTGTGGAATAGGGTAGTAGAATGTGATGGGGGGAAAAGGAAAGAAAAAACCTTTGATGGGCTCCCAAATAGTTTTTTTTTTGCCATAATCCTATAGATTCCCAAATTCTCAACCTAGTTTCATATTTGAATACAACTGCACATTTACTATTTATTTTTGCAAGTAGTTGTTACTCAATTGTATCAATTGTATTTAATTTTTTGTGACCCTATTGGAGTTTACTTCGAAGAGATACTAGAGTGTTTTGTCATTTCCTTCTCCTACTCTTTTTACAAACAAGAAAACTGAGGCAAACTGGGATAATTGAATTGCCTGGGATTATACAGCTGCTAGGTGTCTGAGGCCAAACTTGAACTCAGGAAAATGAGTTTTCCTGACTAACCTCAGCCATCTCTCCACTGAGCAATCTAGTTGCCCACTGCAAATAGCAGTTGTCCCCAATTTTTGTCAGAATATAATAAAATTAACTGACTTGGCAAAGATAAACAATCTTTTTAAGGTACATGCATTTACTAATTTAATTTCTTATAGCAATGGGAATTTACATGTATTCATCTTTCCACTGATGATTTCAATACCACCTCCCAAGAAAAAATTTAAATTTACTTTAACCTCACCTGTCTATGCATAGAAATCACAAGCTGTTTCTTTATAAAAAACTGTCCTGAAATCAAATGAGGTTGGGTTCATGCTATTCATTCATTCCTCAACTAGATGGAAGGCAAGTTTCCTCTAATTCCTAAAAATGAGCTTCTTATACTTTGTCTATAACTTCCTCTTTGGCATAACCTCCCTATAACCTGAGTCAACTCAAAGTGATCTTCTCATAGTTTCTCTCTTAGCTTTTCCTCCTGCAGAAATATTTACTCCTATTCCTCCCTTCTTAGACATACATTCTTCTCCCATATATGACATCTCCTAAATGATTGTCAAGTGTAACTTTTCACTGGCTACTTTTTTGGACCTATGCAAACTAGCCTTTTGCAAGATGTACTTTGTATTAGCCTTTTTGGGAATTGAGATCTAGAGGCACGTAAAAAGCTGAAAGAAGATGCAGCCTTTAACTTTAAGAAGGTTACCAAAAAGTAGAGGTTAATAAGATAGGAATAGGCTAAGCTTTGTAAATAGCCTTCAAATCCTTTCCAAATTATGCATGATTTTCAGGAAATTAAATAAAACATATAACAAATAAGAATATTATAAGTGCATAAGAGTAATAGGAAGCTTGGTAAGAATAGATGAGAGAAATTCCTACCAGCTAGAAGGGCCTGGGAGATGCATTTAAAACTGACCTTGAAGAATTTCAAGAGGCAAAAGTAGCCAGACAAAAACATTCCAAGACACAGGATCTATGGGATATGTTCAGAGTACATGAGTAGTTCAGTTTTTTGTTCATTTTTTTCTGGAGAGCAATCACTTCCCAGCTCAAAGAACAATGTGATAATTTCCCAATGTCCCTAAGTGTTTTTTTTTATTTATTGGGCTGCTGATACTGTCTAATATTATGTGGTTTAAATCTAAGTTGAATTGGTAAATCCTTACAAGCATGCATTGATTTTCTTTTCTTGACTTTTTGAATGTCAATTCCTACCAATTCATGAAATCAAGACTTGCTTTAAAGAGTTCTTTGTGTCTGATGTATTGTATAAGATTGGAAGAACAAGAATCTAGTTAGATGTATACTCCTTTTATTGCTGCAGAAAAGCTCTAGTTTAAGAGTTTGGTGTGGTGTATATGGACAGCTAGGTGATGCAGTTGATAGAATGCCAAGTCTAAAGTTAGAAAGACTTCCTGAGTTCAAATCTGGCCTCAGACTCTTTCTAGCTTTGTAACTGGGCAAGTCACTTAACCCTGTTGCCTCAGTTTCCTTATCAAGATAAAAAAGAGCCGGAGAAGGAAATGGGCAAAACTACTCCAGCATCTTTGCCAAGAAAACCTCAAACCAGATCAAGAAGAGTTAGACATGACTGAAAATTGGACAACAAAAATGTTATGTATACTAAAAACAAGTCCTAGAAAATGTTCAGTATTGAAAGTTTGCAACAATATTGTTACTCATGTATACATTAAGCATAATATCTGTTGCAAAGAAAAACTACATAGACTGCAAATAGTATTGTGAAGGAATCATTTATTTAAAGTATTACCTTTTACTCTAATTATAAGTTTTGATAGAAATATTGACTGGATGGGCAGCATTGTGAAAAAAAAACCTGAAAGGGTAATGAGTAAGATCATGAAAGGCCTTAGGTTAGACAGGTTAAGAAATTGATTTTTATTTGGTAAGCAATATGAAGTCATAAGTTTCTGAGTAGTAAAGTGATGTCATCATAACTATGATCCCAGAAGACTAACTTTTCAATGAATTCCAACAAAGGACAATAAAAATAATAATTATAACAGTAAGGACATATAGAATTTTAGAGATTATAAACCACTTTACATATATCAACTCTCTGTATTACAAATAGTACCGTAATATTATCCTAATTTTACAAACAAGGAACCCAGGCATGGAGAGGATACATGATGCTTACAACATTACACAGTCCAGTACATAGCAGAGTTGGGGTACAGACTAAAGTTTTTTCACTCCACTATCATCCATCTATACTACTTTCACTACATATCAATAGTATCTTATATTAAAATTAGAAATATTTCACCAACTACAGGCAAAGGAGCCAGACTACTCATTGTCATCAGTAACCCCAGTTCCAATTCATGCAATAATATCTTGCCTAATAATATAGGGTAATCATAAAATATGAGTATGGTGCTGTGTATATGGACTGGGACAAAGAAAAATCATTGAATATTATATTTCTACAAAAACCCTTCCAAATGTTTATATTTTCAATAATTTACATTGTAATAAATCCTGCTTTTGCTTCTACCACTTATTTTACAATGAATTTGCATAGAGATCACAAGAGCTGGCAAACATTCTTTAATCTTCATTATCAAACCATGCATATATGATATTGAATATCCATTTTCCCCATAATCTTGCTATAGTCGCTAGGTTTTCAATAGGATTTACATTAGTTGAGTTCCCAGGCCATTGAAGCATGTTTATTTACATCTCTTAGATAAATTTCCTAACCTTCAATGATATATGGCATGACACAAAGTTATATTGTAGTATTCTATCTACATTTGAGAAATTCTGTAACTTTAGAAGCATTCTGCTCCTCAACATATCAAAATATTTACCAAAGCTCATAATTTCTTCAATGAAAACAACACTTCTAGACCCACCAGAAGTAAACAAACAAACAGACATGTTTGGGAGTGAAAGTATTCAAATCTGATAAAAAATCCCCGATTTTACAGGTTCACACTTGGACTTTTTCTCCAAGAAGGAATAGTGTTAAAAATTACCTCTTTCCAAAATCCAGCCTTTGTTTTGTTTCACCCACAAGAAACATTTCCCCCCCATACAGACAGTCAGCAACATCTTTTAAAAATGTTCTTGGTATTCTTCTAGCCCTAAGAAATGTTGAAGAATGAATAACAATCTCCTCCCACATCCCAAGTCCCTCTGAAAGGCTTTGTTGGTTTTCTGAAGATTCATCAGGTGATTTCACAGAATAGTTTGCCAGTTGTGGGTGTTTTTTTTTATTTGCTTGGTTTTTTTTCTCACCATACTTTGCTTTGCACCTCAGTACAGAGTGAATTCCAAAAGAAAAAAACCCTGACATTTCTCAAAAGCTATCCAGTGTGCAATCCTCTTGTTAAAATCTTGGTACTGGCTTCTGGGTTAAGATGGCAGCAGAGTAAAAAGCAGCTCTTAACCTCTCCTGACCAAAACACACAAGACTCCTCAAGGGGACATAAAAACAAGTCCAGACGAACGGAGGAACCCCACAACAGGGTAAAGCATGGAAGGTACGTGGAATTGGGACATTTCCATGCTATAAAGGGGTGAAACAGCTCTCACTAAATCACGGGCTGAGCAACCACCCCACCCCCACCCCCTCCACACACACCACCTATAG
>NC_058132.1:376075303-376123050 GCF_016433145.1 Gracilinanus agilis | reverse complement strand
AACAACAAATTGGGAAAAAATCTTTATAACGAAAAACCCTGACAGGGGTCTAATTACTCAAATATACAAGGAGTCAAAGCAATTGTATAAAAAATCAAGGCATTCCCCAATTGATAAATGGGCAAGAGACATGAATAGGCAATTTTCAGGTAAAGAAATCATAAGTATCAATAAGTACATGAGAAAGTGTTCCAAATCTCTAATAATTAGAGAAATGCAAATCAAAACAACTCTGAGGTATCACCTCACACCTAGCAGATTGGCTAAAATGAAAGAAGGGGAGAGTAATGAATGCTGGAGGGGATGTGGCAAAATTGGGACATTAATGCATTGCTGGTGGAGCTGTGAACTGATCCAGCCATTCTGGCTGGCAATTTGGAATCATGCTCAAAGGGCTATAAAAGAATGCCTGCCCTTTGATCCAGCCATACCATTGCTGGGTTTGTACCCCAAAGAGATCATAGATAAACAGACTTGTACGAAAATATTCATAACTGCGCTTTTTGTGGTGGCAACAAATTGGAAAAGGAGGGTATGTCCTTCAATTGGGGAATGGCTGAACAAACTGTGGTATATGCGGGTGATGGAATACTATTGTGCTAAAAGGAATAATAAACTGGAGGAGTTCCAGGCGAACTGGAGAGACCTCCGGGAACTGATGCAGAGCGAAAGGAGCAGAGCCAGAAGAACTCTATACACAGAGACTGACATTCTGTGGTAAAATCGAATGTAATGGACCTCTGAACCAGCAGCAATGCAATGACCCAGGACAATTCTGAGGGATTTATGGTAAAGATGCTACCCACATTCAGAGGAGGGACTGCAGGAGAGGAAACATATAGGAAAAACAACTGCATGAACGCATGGGTCGGGGTGGACATGATTGAGGGTGTAGACTCGAAACTACCACACCAATGCAACTACCAACAATTTGGAAATTGGTCTTGATCAAGGACACATGACAAAACTAGTGGAAATGCGCATGGGTAGGGGGGCGCGGCGGGGGGGGGGGTTGAAGGGGAAAGGAGGAGCATGAATCATGTAACCATGTTAAAAATGAATATTAATAAATGTAAAAAAAAAAGGGGGGTTACACAAGCAAAAGCAATGAAATCAAAATAGAAAGGAAACAACAAATCAGGGAAAAAGATTTATAAGCAAGTGTCTCTAACAAAGGCCTCATTTCTTAAATATATAGAGAATTGAATGAAATTAATAAGTATACAAAGCATTCCCAATGGACAAATGGTCAAAGGATAACAGGCAATTTTCAGATTAGGAATTAAAACTATCTTTAGTCATGAAAAAATGCTCCAAATCAGTGTTTATAAAGACATTACAAATTAAAACAACTCTTAAATAACATCTCATACCTATCAGACTGGCAAGTATGATAAAAAGGAAAATAATTTATGTTGGAAGGGATGTGGAAAAATTGGGACACGAATACACCCCTGTAGAGCTATGAACTGATCCAACCTTTCTGGGGAGTTATTGGGAATCATGCTCAAAGGACCATAAAATTTTGCATCCTATTTGACCAAGCAATACAGCTTACTAGGTCTGTATCCCAAAGAGGTCAGAGATGGAGGAAAGCACTTGCTTTTACAGTCTTTTTGTAGTGGCAAAGAACCGAAACTGAAGAAATGTTCATTGTTTGGGGAATGGCTGAATAAGTTGTATGATTGTAATGGAATACTATTGTACCATAAGAAATGATCAACAAGCTGATCCCAAAAAATCTGGAAATACTTATATGAATTGATTCAAAGTGAAGTTAGCAGAAGCAAAAAAGCATTTTATGCAGCAATAAAAATACAGTACAATGATCAAGTGTAAATAGTTTAACTGTTTTGGGTAATGCAAGGATCCAGTACTTCTTCCAAAGGACTCATGAAAAAGGCTACTCACTGGTGTAGAAAAAACTAATGAAGGCTGAATACAGATTGAATCGTGCCACTACACTTTATTTCTTCTATGAATTTTTTTCTAGCTTAAGTAATATGTGTCTCTTTTCACAACATGATGACCATAGAAATATGTTTGTATGATAATACATAGACAACCTATACTATATTACCACCATATTGGGGAGGGAGAGAATGTGGAACAAAAATGTCAGAAAATGATTATGAAAAATTGTACTGATGTAACCTAGAAAAAAATTAAAAACTTATAAAGAAGATATATTTTCATAAAAGAAAAAATATAAGATTTAGTAATGTAACTATTGTTATAGTCTCTAGACAGATTAATATTTTAACTTCATTTGAAAATAAATCAGTTTATTGAGTTATTGAATAAGTATGGCTACATTTCATCTTGCTTCTTTTTGTCTAAATAACTCCCATTCATTCTCCTGCTAGTGATCAGCTTCTCTGATGAAGAAATTCTCCATTCCCAGACAATCCAAATCTCAGGCATCAAATGAACCTCAAGACAATGATATCTATCATGAGGCTGATGTCTAATCCCTTAGGAAAGGAAATACCAAGTGGGAAAGAACCAGGGATATAAGTACAAATTGACTTAGTTGGCTTCCTTGTTCTAGTTGCCACATAAGTGTGGGAATAGACTTTGGTAATGCCAGAGAAGAATAAATCCAGCCTTTATTTAGCTTTACAGGAAGTTTTCTGGTTTTTGTGATGCTACCTGGAGGATTAAAAGAAGAGATAGCTAGAAATTTTCTCTCCTTTTTGACGTTTCACTGAAAATTGGTTCATCTGATTCAGCTGCCAATGAAGAGATCACTTTATTTCAAAATAGCTACCTACTTCACTTCTGAGCCACTACATGGTTGGAAGCAGGAAGATTATTTTGTTTTGCATATTATTCCATGGGCTAGACTTTATTATAATGGTGATGACCTTCAGTACAAAAGTCATTCTATTGAAAAAATATGAAAAAAACAGGAGGATACCTGCCAAAACAAACCCAGACACATATGAATCTAATTATAAAACATTTTATTCAAATAAAATTATATTTAAATGATTGGAGAAATATTAATTATGTGTGTGCAAAGCCAACATAATTAAAATGACAGTCCTACCTAAACAAATCTACTTTTTGAACGTCACCTAAATTACCCCCCAAAATCTTATTGAACTAGAAAAAAATCATTTAAAAATTAATTTGGAAAAACAAGGGGTCAAGAATATCAAAGGAATGAATGAAAAAATGTAAATGAAGGAGATCTGGCAGTACCAGATTTTAAACTATATCATAAAGCAGTAATGAACAAAACTATCTTATACTAATTAGGAAATAGAAAAGCAAATCAGTGAAACAGGACACACAATGAATGGTAGAAAAAGATCATTGTAACCTTGTATTTGACAAGAGTAAAAATTCAAGTTTTGGGGAAAATATCACTATTTGGTAAAAATGGTTGGGAAAACTGGAAAGCAGTCTGGCAGAAACTAGGTATAGACCAATATTTTATACCATATACTAAGATAAGATCAAAATGAATACATGGCCTAGAGATAAAGGTAGATATGAGCAAATTAGAAGAAAAAGGAAATATTGCCTATCAGATTTATGGAAAGAATTTATGAATAAATAAGAGTTAGAAAATATTGTAAGATTGAAAATGAATAATTTTGATTACATTAAATTAAGAAGCTACTCAGACTGGTAGAGACCAAGTGGTGCAATTAGACAACTATTCGGGAACATATAAATCAGTATATAATTCCATTGTTTCATAAGGTTGCATCAGAAGTATTTTTTCCCTATCTGGAGTTAAAAGAATTTGATGCAATCACTTACCTTGGAAAAAATGACTTATATTTCATTTTTTTGTTATTTCTAAGTGACATCCTGACTTGCTATTTGTTGTAGTACTAATATTTGTATATGGTATGTATTCTGTAATGTAAACAGATTATACAAAGTTATGGAAAAGATATAGGAGCATTACTTAATCAAAGTATATTATCTAGTTTATTGGAACATGGTTAGAAACTTATTATGTCTGACGATAGACAACTTGCTTGACACATTGTAGAAAAATTGGCCTCTTTTTTATGAATTACATCCCGAGTATCATTTTTAATATAAAAGTGAAACATCTTTTGGGTGAATTCATTTATGCTATCATCAAGCCTGGACACAGAAGCCACATATTTGAAAAGGGTATTGTCATTTAAAGCTCTGGCTGAAGGCAAAATCTCAACCTCCTGAGGGGGGGATGGAGAGAAACTGAGAATTAAAATTGGAGATTTTTTAAAATAATAAATAATGACATGTAATAACAAATCATGCAAGTAAGATAATAATTGAAGCGAAAGTTTTTGAAGAAAATAGAAAATATCAGATTATTTTAATAGCTGTTTCTAATTGTTTCAGAGGCACTAAGCATGTTCTGTCAAGTTGCAGAAAGTGGGTCTACATCATTTTTTCTTAAGAAATGCTAGTTCTAAAGATTAAATCCTCACAGATTTTTCTGAATTTCCTTTCAGTTTGTTATCAGCAGTTTTTCAAAGCAGGTATCTGGTCCAGACATAAATAAAAAACAGCAAAAAATATAGGAAATCTGAATTCCTTAGTGTAGAAGTTCATAATTGGATATCTTTTACATTAATAAAATTAGAATTTTGAAGTTTGAGTTAGTTCTCACCCTCTGACCTAACTATTGGCAATGCAAATTTTTAGTGATTGTGTTAAATTGTCTCAACATCTATTTTTCAAGCAATTTTAGGGAAAGCTGTTATCAGTGACCTGCATCAGGAGGAAGCAGATCTGCCAGAGGAAATGGTCTGAGGACCAGCATGACTCCAGATGGCATAAAAGATGACAGCAATAGAAGATGATACTAGAATCAGGTTGTTTGTATCATAAGACTTTGAATCCTTAGATATAATGGCTTGGACAATAGGAGTTGAGTCACCTAAACCTTTCATGTCTCTCCCGTGTGTCATTAGTTTATTTGGTTCTAAGACCCTTGTATCAGAGAAGGGAGTGCCCCGTAATGTCAGTGCCCTGTCAATGCATCTATCAGTCAAGTTGACATGATGTTATGAAGCATCCAAAAATGTATAGTCATTATATTCAGGATATTTGATTAAGGAAATTAAGGCTCAATTTCCCCAGAGGAATGGTTGTGAGAATTTATTTTTCAAATACTGTATTAATTCCCATATCAGCCAGGGCTTTAGAGTAGAAAGACTCTAAGTACATTCATGTATATTAGGGAGAATTACTATGTATTTCTGTCTGGGGTCTAGGTCAGAAATTCCATCTAGTCTACTGCTTTTTGCATTTTCTTTGTTCTTTGGAATCCCAAAGAATGTTTTCTGTTTAAGCAGTATTTTTCATTAATAAATGGAGTAAAGGGTTCTTTTGCTGCATAGTTGACCCTTCTACCTGGGGATAGGGAGGGGTAGATGGTTTGACAGATCACTTCTTAATTGGCTATCCACCAATTAGAAAAGTGGGAACTGAATAATGAGCTCTTAAAACTCTTTATTAACCTGCCTCATCCAGTTTCTGAGTTGGTGATCATTCCAAGAGGGCCATGGAAATGTCTATGTCACCTTTTCAGTTATGATACTAGCCTAATCAATAAGCAGATATATATTCAACAAACTGATATTTCTTACTCAAAATCAGTCTCTCAAGATAATTTTAATAGTAATAATAGGAACTTGATAAATGTTTATTGATTGATAATTCTATTAGTTGGCTATGCAACCATGCCTTTTTACAATAATATATTTTTCTAAGTGCTTACAAACTATATCTAGCAATACAGCCTGGAATTTTCCCAGACATTGAAAAAAATCTTTCTAGCCTACTTTTAGAAATTCACCTTCGATTCCATTTTGAAATTTGGGGGAGAGGGATTTGCCTTTTACTAATCCTAAAGCACCACTATAATTTTGTATAATTTTTCTTTTGTTGTTGTTGTTAATTTAATTTTATCAAAATTTATTTCCTGGGGGCAGCTGGGTAGCTCAGTGGAGTGAGAGTCAGGCCTAGAGACGGGAGGTCCTAGGTTCAAACCCGGCCTCAGCCACTTCCCAGCTGTGTGACCCTGGGCAAGTCACTTGACCCCCATTGCCCACCCTTACCAATCTTCCACCTATGAGACAATACACCAAAGTACAAGGGTTAAAAAAAATTATTTCCTTTCCCTTCTACATTCCATGTAAGAGTTCTTAAGTCTTTCAAAGTCATTTTTCTTTACTATATTGGAGTCTTCATGTACATAATCCCTAACCCCGCTACTTCTCACTTCACTCTTTAATCTTTCTCAAGTTTGTCTGAAATAACTATTTTCACTATTTCTTAGGGCATGATGCTATTCTGTTTCATTCATGGATTCTAAATATTTCAGTCATTTCTCATTCCTGGGTACTGCCTTACTAGTTCTTCCACACTACAAAAAAAAAAAAAGCTATTATAAATGTTTTTGTATATATGAGTCCTTTTCCTTTTTATTTGATCTCTAAACTATAGACCCCATATGATTTTTTTCAAAGCTCTATGACATCAACAATTATATACACCATATTTCCAGTAAAGTAGGACATAAATTATTCAACTATCTCAGAAAGTAAAATAATAATAATAATTATATTTTGCGCAACACTTTAAAATGCTATTTCTCTTTATCCTCACAGCAATGAGTTAGTGGTCATTACTACCCTTATTTTAAGTATGGGGAAACCAAGGCAAAAAAGGTTTCTTGCTCAAGGTCATCCATTTAGGAAGTTTTGAAGGTTAGACCTAATATTAGGTCTTCCTGACATCAAATCCTATACTCTATTCACTGTGCTACCTAGCTGCTTCTTCTTCTGGAAGAGACCATAGATACTTTGAATGTTTAAGAGTGAATAGCCACCTTTGGCAATATTAATTTTAACCACAAAAACTCTGAAAAGATTACCTACTCAGCTGCATTAAAAATGTTATCTGTACCCATGAAATGAGTATCACACATATATTAAATGACAGAATCTTACAATAATTACTCTGAGTTTGGTGGATCTATAGATAACATGCCATTCTACAATAATATTTCTGCTGTAAATAACTATATAAATTGTTTCAAACAGAATAGTTTTATATTTTGTTTAACTCTGACTTAGAATGCTCGGTCTATTGATTTCTAGAGTGTAATTTATATAGGGAACCAAATATTTTGGAAGATAGCTCCAATTTTATAAACCTAGTTCACAAGAAAGTATGATTCAGTATGAATTTGCTTTACTGTCAGCATTTCAGAAATTTCTCTGAATCCCAATCAGAAAAATACACCTATAAGTGTATTTTTACCAGCTTCACATTTATCAAATGCAATTAGAATCCAAACAATTTCATTCTTCTTGTTAATTTTTATGGTGACTTTTACTAAGCTTCTACTTGCTTTATTTCTACAGGAAGAGGTAGATCATTTAATTTTAGTCCACTGAAAAGTATTAAACTACAGCAAATCTATTTGTTCAGGGAAAGCAAAAAGAACTTTTTCTGGAGAGAATGGATGGTTAATTCTTGAAATTTTGGCTCTTATATAGATAGTATGTTTAATTATTATAAAAGAATTAATTTTCTGTATCATTATTTGTTTATTATTTTTCTTAATAATATTAGCTCCCATATACATAATTCTTTATGAATGATGAAGTAATTTTCAAACAACAATACTAAAAATACATAGTCTATCATATTCATTTTACATATGATCTCAGAAAAGACAAATGACTAGTCTGGGATCAAATAGCCAGAAAATACTAAACCTGGACCTTGAAACAGCATTTGTTTTTCACTGTACCATTCTGCAGAAACTCATAATGAAATCACTTGCATTTGATGAATGGATTAATTTGTTCCCTTAATTTGAGCATATTTCTTGGCACATGGTAGTTACTAAGTAAGTGACTGGTGATTGTTTCAGGATTCTGAAACTTAGTTCTCAGTTCTAGATCTCAAACAATTTTTTTTCATATTTTACATATATTTTTATTTAGACTATTTTTCCATGGTTACATGATTCATGATCTTTCCCTCCTGGAGCTGACAAGCAGTTCCACTAGATTAGACATGTATCATTGTTCAAAACCTATTTCCATGTTATTCATATTTGCAGTAGAGTGATCTTTTAACATCAAAACCCTAATCATATCCCTGTCAAACTACATGATCAATCATATGTTTTTCTTCTGCATTTCTGCTCCCACAGTTATTTCTCTGGATGTGGCTAGCGTTCTTTCTCATAAGTTCCTCTGGATTGTCCTGGGTCCAAACAAAATTTCTAACAGTTGATTATATTTTGAGAAGATTAAGACAACCTGTAGATGCCAATAAATTAGAATTAGAAGAAACACATGTTTTGACATGGACTAATACCAGTTCTGATAGATGTTTAGTTATGGAAAACAATAGTCACAGTGAAAAGGATAAAAGTTCTAGAAACCATTTTAGCTCACAAATACAAAAATGTGGCAGCCAAGGGCAATGATATTTTTAGAATAAGGATTCTTAACATTTTGGGTATCATTGGCCCCTTTAGCAATCAGGTGAATCCTTGGAACCCTTCTCAGAATATTTCTAAATGCATAAAATAAAATGCATAGGATTACAAAGGAAACATAAACTGAAATAAAGCTATCATTTTTTTAAACCTTTACCTTAGTCTTAGGCAGAAGAGTGGTAAAGTCTAGGCAAAGTGACTTGCCCAGGGTCACACAGCTGGGAAGTGTCTGCGATCAGATTTGAACCTAGGACCTCCCATCTGTAGGCCTGGCTTTCAATCCACTGAGCCACACATCTGCCCCCTCAAAATACTATTAAAACTTGAGTTCATGGACCCCAGATAAAATCTCCTGGTTTAGAACATTAACTTGTTTTTAAGATCTAATGAAAGGAAGATGGTAGATAATCAGAAGTTATCTTATTTCATAAATAATGAGTAGTGGAAAGAAAAATGAGTTTATAGAAAGCTTAGTGCAAGATCTAAATAATAACATTATCACAAGATCATTTAACATTGATTCTTTTTTTAAATTTTTTAAGCCCTTAACTTCTCTGTATTGGCTCCTAGGTGGAAGAGTGGTAAGGGTAGGCAATGGGGATCAAGTGACTTGCCCAGGGTCACACAGCTGGGAAGTGTCTGAGGCTGGATTTGAAACTAGGACCTCCTGTCTCTAGGCCTGGCTCTCAATCCACTGAGTAACATTGATTAGTGGAGAACAACAGAGAAGAAAATTTGAACAAATCTGTTAACATTTCAATAGCAAATTGTATTTTCTCCATCAATTATAATGAAATCCTAATATTAGTTCCTCATATTCTACATGAGGAAATTGCCTTACAAAAACAAAAGAGGAACAGCAACCCAAATAGATCAAGTAAAATATAAACTAAAACATTATAATAATGGCATTATAAATATAAAAAACAAAAATTTTATATATAAAGTAGGTAAGAAGTTGGAGTTGGAAGGGACACCAAGATGAGGATATTTCAATCTCAGGATGTCTGAAAAAGGGTAAGATACTGAGTAGTTGGTTGGAAAATCATTGAATATTTATAGCTGCGCTTTTTGTGGTGGCAACAAATTGGAAAAGGAGGGAATGTCCTTCAATTGGGGAATGGCTGAACAAACTGTGGTATATGCGGGTGATGGAATACTATTGTGCTAAAAGGAATAATAAACTGGAGAAGTTCCAGGCGAACTGGAGAGACCTCCAGGAACTGATGCAGAGCGAAAGGAGCAGAGCCAGAAGAACTCTATACACAGAGACTGACATTCTGTGGTAAAATCGAATGTAATGGACCTCTGTACCAGCAGCAATGCAATGACCCAGGACAATTCTGAGGGATTTATGGTAAAGATGCTACCCACATTCAGAGGAAGGACTGCAGGAGAGGAAACATATAAGAAAAACAACTGATTGAATGCATGGGTCGGGGTGGACATGATTGGGGATGTGGACTCGAAACTACCACACCAATGCAGCTATCAACAATTTGGAAATTGGTCTTGATCAAGGACACATGATAAAACTAGTGGAAATGCGCATCGGCCATGGGTGGGGGGTGAAGGGGGGTGAAGGGGAAAGTAGGAGCATGAATCATGTAACCATGTTAAAAATGAATATTAATAAATGTTTGAAAAAAAACTAATCGAGAAATATCAATAATTCCTGACCTCAATTCAAATTTTCTCACTCTACAAAATCTTTTTGACAGTGATCTACATTTGTGTCTTTATGCCATTCATCTTTTTTTAGTTGTTTCCAGCTTTTCTTTTGGGGTTTTCTTGTCATTGATACTGAAATGGTTTGCTTTTTCCTTCTCCAGTCCATTTTATAGGCAAACAGTATTAAATGATTTGCTCAGGGTTGGACAGTAAGTGTTTAAGGCTGTATTTGAATTGATGAAGATGAATCTTCCTCATTCCAATCCCAGTGCCCTATCCATTGCATTACTTAGTTGCTCAAAATGTATTTAGGTCATTTTAAAAGAATATATGTGATGGAATGGGAAATATTTTATAAATCATTTTCTATAACAAATTACATATTTATATGAAAAAATGACTACAATGTACAAAGAAAGATCCCATTTTGTTTTTTGCTTGCTAAGTTTAAAGAAGCATTGAATTTTGTAGAGCAAAGTACAGTCTTAATGGTCCCACTTTGCATATCCCACATGCCACAAAAGATGCTTTAATAATTGCAACAAAAGAGATAAATTTATTTGCTAAACCTCTGATAGGTACTATTTAGTAGCAAAATGGAGACATAAACTTGTCAAAGGTGTTTGACATTGTCAAGGAGAAGATCTAGTGCAAAATCCAAATGGAAGAGGGACTAGTCTCCTAGAAGCTTCTATTTAAGAATGACATTATTCCAATTACAATATATAGAATAAAAAACAATTTACTAAGATCTTACTATTTGCCAGCCATTGTACTAATGAAGGATTGGGAGTACAAAAATTGAAATAATCTTGTTTCTCAAAGGATTCACATTTAATTGGAGGATACAGCACAGAAAAGACAATTCATGCTTATTTTAAGTTCATGTCAGATAGAAAGGTTGAGTAGTTTCTAGTGAAGAATTTAGAAGGTAGATGGTAGAATGCTAAGGACCCCAGTGAGTGATGATAGGGTAAATGGACTCCAACCAAGAGGACATTGTGTTGCTTCTTAAAACAAAATTCCATGACTTCAACAGCAACACATCTCTAGAGAACTAATATTGCAAGACACACAAAAGACAATGGAAAATTGCATAATGGATGAATAAGCTATACACATTATGAGTGGAGTACTGCACAAGAATCAAGCATCAAGATATCATGAGAGAAATGAATTAAAAATAGCTTGGATTATCATGCAGTAATAACAAATGTTACGTGATGGGCAACTCATGTGAAACCAAGAGATTGCCAAATAGCAGTTCCATTTATCTCAAGTGAAGTTATGACAAGAAGTGAAAGGCTCTCCAACATATTGGATAAATGTTCTTCAAAAGACTTGTCAAAGGATCACCAGTAGAAGTCACACAGAATGAGAAGGAGTGGATGAGTTGTGATTTTTTTCACTTATAAATACTAGGGTTTTTTTTTTCATTTTTCTTGTTTACTTTTTATTTGGTTTTATTTTTATTGATAATTTTTGTTTAATATCACCATTATTTTCAGGTAAATCTTTGCTCATTCCTATACCCAGTGAAACATACCTCGCGAAAGGAGAAAATCATTTAACAAATGCAACCATTTTAAGAAAAAACAAACAATACTGAGTCTAATTGTAGATGTTATATTCCATATCCATAATCCTCCACCTACTTTTATATAATGGGAAGAGATATGCATTTTCACGACTTTTATCTGAAGCTAAGTCTGGTTATTGTAATTATGTGGCTGTTTCCCCTTTTGTTGTAGTCTTTGTACTTAGTGTTTTCTGATTCTATACATCAGTTTGCAAAGTTTTCCTATGCTTCCCTGAAACTTTCATAGTTAATATTTCTTACAATACCATAATATTTCATTAAAATCAAACTGTAGTATAATTTGTTTAGCCACCTCATCCCAATCGATGGACATCTATATTACTTCTAATTTTTTGTTACTACATATGTGCTTCTAGAAATATTTTTCTTTATGGGAATCTTCTGTTCTGTCTTTGGCCCCTTTGGTATATATAGCTAGCACTGGAATCTCTGAATTAAAGGGCATGGATGTTTTGATGACTTTTTAAGTATAATTCCAAATTGCTTCTAAATTGGCTTGACCAATTCTCAAGTCAAAAACAGTTTATTATTGAGCCTGTCTTTTTGAAATTTTTCCAACACTGTTTTTTTCCCCATCTTTTGTCACCTTTGCTAATTTACTGAGTATGAGGTAAAACCTTTCTTATTAGAAATTCATATTAATTTTCCCATCTGGATGTTCATAATTTGCATTATGCAAATGAGAAATATATATCAAACTCTTTGCAAATCTAAAGCACTATGCTAGTCTTAGTTATGATAATGATCATGGGAACTGTTTTTCATATCCGTTTCCGACTTATCTATTAAGTAATGCTTCCTATTTTATGTATGTACAAATTCTGTATATCTTGGCTATCACACAGTGACTCTCTGTACCATTAGAGGAAATGTCCACATCTGAGATTACAAACCAATGAGAAGTATCTAGGTATTATTTCAGAAATGTCATATGGATGCAAACTAAGAATTACCACAATCTATAAAGAAGGTCAATGGAGAAAGATGTAGCAGGACAAAACAGATAAGAATATAATAATAATGATAAATTACATGTAAAAATTACATAACATTTATGATCAAAGAAGCATATAACTGGAAAAAGAATTAGTTGACCATTAATGAATGGCTAAACAAGTTCTCACATATGTTCATTATAGAATACTACTGTACCATACGAAATGACAAGCAGTTTAATTTTTAAAAATCTGGAAAGAACTTTGTGAAGCTATGAAGACTGCAATGAGCAGAACCAAAAGAACATTATATAAAACAGAAGTTTTGTTTGAAGAATGACTTGTGTTTGTCTACTTCCAGAGAAAGAACTGATATATAGAAATAAGCAAGACATATTTTTATATACACATATCTTTTTGTCAAATGATGCTTTCCTTATTGGGAGGAGAGGGAGGAAGTTAACAGAGTATTTTAATGTATCAAATAAACTAATAAATAAATTTGAATTTAAAATATATATATATACATATATATTATATACAACCTAACATAATGATTAAAATCCTGTAGAAGTCGAATAAAATAAGTTATGGATGTATTGATATACCTGTATATATGGGCTCCATAATACAATGAATTAATGAAACATAAAGAAAAAACTCATTAACTGTTTAAAGCTGCCAAATTAATATTTCTAAAGCATAGTTCTAACCGCAATGCTGTCCTGCTCCAGAAGCTCCAATATTTCCTATTTGCTTCTGTGATAAAATACAAACTCTTCAATTTGGTTTAAATGCTTTTCATGATCTTTATCCAGCCTTCCTTCCAGGTTCATCGAACACTACTTTCCTTCATGCATTCCTACTTGATTACTTCCTACATATTATATTATATCCTTCATCTCTGTACCTTTGAATGGGTATCCCCTTTGCCTGAGATACACTCAGTTTTTACCTATCACAGTCCATAAATTCCTTTGAAGGGCAAACGCCCCCTACTGGAGGCCAATCCTGACTCATTTTAGGGCTAGGGCTAATATCTTCATTCCTAGAAATTATTATTAGCTTGTAAGCTCCTAAAGCACAGGGACTATTTCATTTTTGTCTTTCTATACAATAGTAGGAGCTAAGTAAAAGGGTTTTTTTTTGAATGTTGAATTTTGTTAAAGCTCTCTACCTCTAGAGAAAGAACTGATAGAATCTGAGTGTAGATCGAAGCAGACTACTCTTCACTTTATTTCCTTCTTGTTTTTTTTAATTGAATCTTCTTCCACAACCTGACAAATATGGAAACATGTTTTTATGATCTCACATGTATAACCTATAATAAATTGCTTACTATCTCAGGGAGTAGGGAGAAGAGGGAGAAAGAGAATGTGAAACTCAGGTGTTAGGGGGGAAAATGCTTCAAAACAAACTCCAAAAGGTATATTTACATGTAAGTGGGAAAAATAAAACATCACAAAAAATGTTCATACCTGTTATTACCCTCCTAATGTAGGGTGGTTAATAAACTAATCTAATTAATAACCATGAGGCATTATTTGGCCCCCTGATGTACCTTAGAATTAAGGAAGATCTTGACCACTTTAGTAAGGATTAAAAAGTTAAAAACTTAAAACTAACTTACTAAAAATTAATTTGCTCATATTTCATTTTGTGCCATTGTCTTTTTTGTTTATGAGAAGGGATTAATATTTTACTAATCCTACTTATTTCAAAAGCAACATGTCACTTGAAGTTTGATCATTGCAAAATGACAAATATCATTTTACATGTGTCATTGATCAAGACCTAGTTCCATATTATTAATATTTACATTAGGGTGAACACTTAGAGGCCACATCCCCAGTCATATCCCTATCGACCCACGTGATCAAGTAATTGTTTTCCTCCTGTGTTTCCACTCCCACAGTTCTTTCTCTGGATATGGATAGCATCTCTCTGAATTGTCCTGAATTATTGTATTGCTGCTAGTAGAGAAGTTCATTAGATTCTATTGTGCCACAGTGTATTCATCTCTGTGCACAATGTTCTTCTGGCTCTGCTCCTTTCACTCTGCATCAATTCCTGGAGGTCTTACCAGTTCACATGGAATTCCTCCAGTTTATTATTCCTTTGAGCACAATAGTATTCCATCACCAACAGATACCACAATTTGTTCAGCCATTCCCCAATTGAAGGACATCCCTCATTTTCCAGTTTTTTGCCACCACAAAGAGCGCAGCTATAAATATTTTTGTACAAGTCTTTTTCCTTATTATCTCTTTAGAATACAAACCCAGCAATGGTATGGCTGGATCAAAGGGCAGGCAGTCTTTTAAAACCCTTTGAGCATAGTTCCAAATTGCCATCCAGAATGGTTGGATCAAGTGAAGGGAATTTCTCTACCAAGAATTCCTCACAGTGTTGAAATCATAGATTATATATTAAAAACTGGAGATGAGGATGGAAGGGTATAAACCTAATACATTTGACTAGCATAAACCTTTCTACCTGCTATTCTTAACCTCTGAGCAAAGGAAAGGAAGAAGCATTTATATAGCACTTAATATTCACCAAACAACATGCTAAGCCATTTTGCAAATATATCTCATTCCATCCTCATGACAACAGTGGAAGGTAGGTGCTATTATTATCCCCATTTTAAAGTTGAGAAAACTAAGGCAAGGAGAGGTCAAATTGCTTTCTCAAAAGTCATACAGTAAATTCCAGAGGCTAGACTTGAATTCAGGTCTTTCTAGTTCTAGACATAACCTTTTATCAACTTTCACC
Organism: Gracilinanus agilis; assembly: GCF_016433145.1. Taxonomy (NCBI): domain Eukaryota; kingdom Metazoa; phylum Chordata; class Mammalia; order Didelphimorphia; family Didelphidae; genus Gracilinanus; species Gracilinanus agilis. The sequence continues at coordinate 376,107,590 of NC_058132.1, read as the reverse complement.
AGATGCTTCTATGACTATGAAGTTTATGTTCCTTGCTAAAAGAAGCACCACTATGATTTTGAAATGCATGGATATGTTTAATGTCAATTTCTGCCTTTAAGTTTTTTCATTAAATTAGCAGATAATATAGTAAATCTCTTCTCATTGCAGCTTTCAAATTGTGGGGGGGGGGCTACCAAAATCCAGGCAGAAGCTTATCTTTTTGAATATGCTCTTTTACTTTATATCTTCTGCCTTTAGCAGTTCAGTATAATATGGTACTTATAGATAATAGGCTGTTTCAAGGAAATTTTAGGATAAATACTAACCTTTAATTTTATATCTTATTTCAGATTATAATTGTTAGAGTGGTTTAGAGATGACTTATTTGTCCTGAATTCTTTTCAAGAAAGAAATCAAAATCTTGCTTTTGTCCATCTGAGATCCCATGAGAAGTACCTGCTATTCTGATATATTGCAGTAAGATTTTGAGAGGAGAAACTAGCATGGGCCCACACTCACTGAGCTAATTGATCGGTGACAGTTGCTTGTTTGTTTGATTTTTTCCATTGAGAGGACAATAAAAATAAAGTCACTTACCTGAAAATTTTTCAAAAGTTTTCTTTATGACTTTAACAAAAATAATTCTTAATTCATTGTGATCCAACTCAGTGCATGCTTCTTCTCATAATAAAGACATAAGAAGAGCTCATCTTTCCTAGAAACTAAAGAGAAAGGAATATGTAAAGTCAATACAAAGGACAGGGAGAGAGCCATGAAGAGCAAAGAACAAGAGAATCAGTATCCTCCCAAAAGACCTTGAAAGCCTAGGAGAAAAAAGTTTGCATCTAATAAAGTGAAATTTAGTAAAGATAAGTGGGTTAAAACTTAGATTAAAACAAAACAGAACTATTGACAAACCTAAAATAAAATGGGCATGGCTAACCAACAATTTGCATGGAAAAGATCTGGGGATTTTTTAATGGAACCTACACTCATGTGAGTGAAAAGTTTAATCTAGCAACCAAAAAAGTTAATGCTATGCCCTCAATAGCACAGAGAGGTGTAGTGTTTGAAACAAAGAAGGTGATAGTCTTGCTGTCCTTCTCCCCAGTCAGACCCTCTTTGAAGTATTGTGTTCATTTCCATTCATTTTATTTTTTAAAGAGAAATGATTATTTGAATGGTTGTGGGAAGGAAAACTGTTTATGATGCTTTGAACTGATCTCACCATTTTGGAAAATGATTTGGAATTATGCTAACAGTTAATTAGCACGTCCATAATTATTGACCATTGCTGGACATATGCTTCTCTTAAGAAGGTTAAGGACAAAGAGAATGGTCTCATATACTCCAATATGTTCATAGCAAAACTTTTTGTTGTAGCAAAGAGCTACAATCAAATTATATACCTATGGATCAAAGAATGGCTCAATGTATTGATATGCATGAACAATATTACTGTGATGTAAGAAACAACAAACCTAAAGAAATCAGAGATGGATGGGAAAACAGTGAATTGATTCAAAGTGATATAAACAGAAACAAATATATATCCATATATATATATATACAGTAATTATAATAATAAAAGGTGAAAAATAAAAAATACCACACTGAGCACTGTGACTATAATACACAATCTTGGTCCTGAAAAAGAAAGGAGAAAATGTACCTTCCTGTCTTCATTGCATAATTTTGCTTAATTTTGCAAAACTATTTTTTTCTTTTTTTCTTTTGTGTCATAAGACAAGGCTCTCTGGGTAGGTAAAGGTAAAGTGATATATTAAGAAATTAATATGATTGAAACACCAATGACAATTTTTAACAGCTGAAAAATTAAAAATTTAAAAACAAAATTTAAAACAAGAACATTAATTAATTAAGAACATTATGAAAATAGATTATGTCTAGAAGAAGGTGTACTGAGGGCACTGGAGAATAGTAGGGTTACATTGGTTCAATAATATAGAATGTTTAGACTGAAAGATGAGACATGCTCATGAGGCTGTTGGTGATACATGATAAGGATCTTCAGTTAAAAAATTTTAACAGTCTTTAAAAGATTGTCAATGTTTTATTTTGTTATTTTGAAGATTTTTTATCTGTTTTCTTTTGTAACATGGCTAATATGAAAATGTTTTTCACAGCTGTACATGTATAACATAAAAAATTGTCTTCTCAAGGAGGTAAGATGAAAGGGAAGGAGACAATTTTTAAAAATAAATGTTAAAATTGTTGTTTATATGTAATTGATAAAACTAAATTAAATGTGAAAAACTATGAACCATAAGGGTGAGAAGATTTGTGCTCTTTGCTCTGTAGGACAGAGCTAAGAACAATGAGTGAAAGGTTCAGAGATGCAGATGTGACCTTTTAAACTAGCTATCAAAATCAAAAAAAGGGAAAATAGAACAAATGGGGAAAAGGTGAAAAATACAATAATTTTGTACATGTTTTGCCATTTTAAATCAATCTCCATAATTAATCCAAGGAACCTAAAAATTACCTTAGTCATTACATTCAACTTACATGCTATGTAGAGGGCTATAATAGTAAATAGCAATAACAGTTTAGAATATCAACTAATGTTAAAATATGCAGAATGCAGACATAAAAATCTGAGCAGCTGAAACTACCTCGTAAAGCAGTGGTGAGGAAAAATAATTTTAACAAATCTTTCTGAAACATTCCATGTAAACATTGATCCTGATAACAATTAAGAATGGAACTAGAAAAAGAATAATAATTGAATAAAAGATTTGCAAAGACTTTTATGCCAAGCTCTTTTCATCATCAAACACTGTAGTGATGCAATATTTGGATTCTAATATCACAGTTCCAGATATGATGATGATGTAGCAAGTAGAAATGATACCAAGGAAAGCAAAGTTAGCAAGAACAGTCAAACTAGACAAAGAATATACAGAGGAGGTCCACGACTGGGGTGTCTTTTTAAAAAGCTAATGGCATGCATAAAGGGGGAGAATCTTGAACATATGGAAAACAGTCTTGTACCTTATTATTGCTTCCCAACAGAATATTAACAATTACTATCCGCTTGTCTATTTTATCATCCCTCTCAAGGCTATTAGAAAGAAACAGTTTTGTTCACATGAGCAATATTACACAGTGGTTACATCTGAACCTCCTAATAGCAGACTAAAAGATGCCTACAATGTTGTTCCTAGACTCTAGAAAAGCATTTGTTTCAATAACACAAAAAGCATCTTAAAGTCTATCAACAAGGCAATTCTCATGTTGAAATCTTCTAAGATTTCTGGAAAAACAGAACATGGAGAAATATTTGTTAGATGATTCTCAGATTATTAAAAGTGAAGTCTAACATAGGTATTTGTGATCATCAAAGATATCTGTCTCTATCAATGGAAGACGTTCAGTGCAGATTCCAAATTAAGAAAGAATTCCATATAGATGGTAAAGTCCTCCAGATGTTGTTATTTGTAGATAATACCATTCTGATTTTTATCAAGTCCTAGAACACCACAGAATCTACCAAATAAAATCTGTAAAAAGGTTAGTCTACCCAAGGAGGACTTTAGACAGCTTTTAAGGCTTCTCCATTAGCTTATATAAGTTGGAAGGATGTTGTCAATAGACAATGAGTGTGGTTGCAGAATTGAAAAGAACTGGGAGATTCTGAATTGTCTTTTGAGAATGTGTAGTTCTTTTAATGACCTCAAGGTTTTTCTTGAAATGGAGACCCATATTTTTAATACCATTATTCTTCTGGTGATATTGTAGGCTATGTTGTAAGTCATATAATATTATCTCTAAAAGATCATCCAAAAGGCAAGGGAGCAAAGTGGGCACAAATAGGCTGCAAAACATTAAAATATAATAGCTAGCATTTATATAGTGAATTAGGTTTGCAAACATTGTACAGATAAGGAAACTGAGACAAACAGCTTTTAAGTGACTTCCTAAAGGTCACATAATTAACAAAAATGCATGTTTCTTTTTAATAATTAATTTTAAAGACATCCTATATAAATGAATCAAAAATTGAGTCCACCTAAAACAACTAATATAATGAAAACTAATATTTGATTGGCACTCATCAGTTCTTTAAAGGTTGATTTTACAGCTCTTAAAAACTTTTATTTACTATTATGAATAAATTACTATGAGGCAGTTAGGAGCATACTGACCTTGAAGTCAGGAAGATTTGAGTTACAATCCAGGCTGACATTTTCTGACTGCATAACCTTGGGTAAGTCATTTAACTTATATGAAAAAAGCTCTGAAGTATGAAAAAATGTAAAAATATCACTGTTTATTTGAATCATTTAATCAATACAAAATATTTATGATAATAAATATTCCAAAGAGTCAAACAACTGCCTTCGTCAACAAACATTTGATCTCATTGACAAGAAGAGAGATAAATCCAGGTACCAATTTAGAGTTTAATATCATTTGCAAAACATAAAAGAGGAATTTGGAAAATTAGAAACAATGTCATCAAATGAAACAGAAAAAATAACCTATCCAAAGGAATTAAAAAATAAAACTCCTGTGCTGTAGGTAGCACAATGTTAGTCCACTACAGGATCAATTTTCAAAGTGTCTCAAAAGGGAAAGGAATCTCCCAAAAAGGGAAAGCTCATAATTAGGCTTTTAAAAATCCTGTAAAGTTATAAGGCTTATCTAGTATATGCTTACTTTCTCATCTCTCTAAAATCTTTATCAGTATTATATATATATATATATATATATATATATATATACATATATATATATATATATATAAAGTTTATTAAGAAGACACCAACATAGCAATCCACATGAGAAAAAAAAGTGAATGAAGAACACAGAGTTCCTAGATTAAGAAGTTGAATGGAATACAAAACGCAATTGTCAACCAATTGAATTAGTCTATCAGTGAATGAATCTTGGTTAGACACTGTAGATGAACAATAAATTAGACCCAGAATTGATGAGAAGGAACAAACCAGGCTGGATTACATGTAAAAATTTTCACACTATTTTCAAATTTACCAAACTCCATGCTGCAAAAACCCATCTTTGCATATCAACTATTTCACCAGTGAAATTATATATCTGTGAACCATGGAATGATTCTTCTGACCAAGCCAGATTTCACTGGATACTTTACCATACTCCTGGCTCTCCTTTAGAAATTGTGCTTCTCAAAAGAGAATCCACCCCACCATAAGTACTTACTTAAAATGAGGTCCTGGCATTGTACTCCTGTACACAAACACTTCTACATTATTGGTTCAGCATTGGAGCCAGTATTACAATTAACAAAGTTACCAACACCTCACTCAGACACTTCTTATAACATGAAAGGCACATCAGGACAGACTATGGCTTGAATCCTTCCCCTGACACTAAGTGACCATCATCAGCCTGAAGAAATAGGTAGAAAGGGAAACCTAGGACCTATTTGAGACCCTTTTCCAGCTAGGATTCTCAGCTGCAAAACCACTCATTCCATGTTCCCATTCAGATATGCCCATGGCCTTTAACCAGAAACAATACCCTTTTGAGATTTGTGAGCATTACGAAATTCATTTACCACATGTGGCTACTCCTATGGCTGGTAAAATCTCCCCCCGTGCTATTTTTCCTTTTGTATTAATGGACACCTAGAAATCCCATCATCCATCTCCTATTCTTTCCTCCTCATCCTTCTTAGCCCTACTCTCCCTATGTCCTAACACCTGTGATTGAGTTAGGCCATTAGTGTATATATCTTGCCTACCATTTCCACCATGTCTTAGTGAACAAACATCTTTTCATTCTGGTTATCTTCCTTGTTCTCTTTTTTAACTATTTGCTATCACCATGATGTTGCTTCCCACAGTTGAAACTGCATCCCTGATTCTCATATACTGCATGATTTATATCCTTACCCACATCTTTCAAAACCCTGCTCCTAGAGGGAGAATTGAAATTTTCCTTGCTCTCTACTGGAACTTCTAAACTCTCTATTAGCTGCTATGCTGTAGCAATTTCTCTTTTGAAGTTCATTCATTTATCATCTTCCATACTATAAGAATATCATATACTAGACTCCCTGGTCACTCTATCTCCTTTATCAAGGAGTACCACTCTGAGCTCACTGTCTTTCTTTCTTACCTAATTTTCATTTTTACTAATGAAATTTAACAAGTATGTTAATGGTCCCTTCAAATTCCTCATCTTCCCAATTCTTTAATCTCCTCAAATCTAGTTGTCTACTCTTTTACACCACCTCCTCCATAAACACGGACGGTTACATTTTGGATCTTAACTTTTCCTATAAGTGTTCCATATAATTAATCAAAACTTTTTATTCTTCTATCATTCCATTTGTCCCTATAACTTACCTCATCCTTAATCACTATTATTACTTCCATTTCTTCCACCCTAAGTACTGACCCTGCTCTAAATTAACTTTCCTCCCTTTTCAAACTCAATCCTAGCATTAATTAATGTCATTTCACACTTTAATTTATTCCTGAATCCCTCTATCTTTTCCCCTATTGTCACTAATCCCTTATCATACTCCAGTCCTACATTACTCATACTGTCTGTCTCTACTGCTTCTATTCATGTGCTTATATATAGATTTGGAGGAAGTCATACAACTGTGCTAACTAGGTACCATATAAATTTATATTATCCATATTGGACCTCCATCAACACAAAACAGTCCTTTCCCCTAATTAATTTCTTATCTCAGTCAACAAAAAGCAATTCCAAACCTTCTCTATGTTTTTCAGAAGTCCTTCTTCCCATTCTGCTTAGCTTTTCTAACAGATTGTTCCTTCAATAACCTTCATTCTTTCTTTAATATTCCTCCTACTCATCAGTTTCTTCCATACTGTCTTCATAGATGTTCGTGTCTATTTTCTCCTTAAAAATTTATTCAAATAGCTAGAAAAAGCTGTCTATATACATTGTCTCCACTTCCTATCTTCTCATTCAATCCATGACCTTTTTCAATCTGGCTACCTTATCATTCAATGGAAACTCTTCCCTCAAAAGCTATCACAACCTCTTAAGTGCTAAACCTGATAAGCTTTTCTTAATCTTCATGCTTCTTAATCTTTTTCTGTATTTGGCATTGTAGAAATGATATTCTACAAGAAATTCTTGGATCCTCTATTGTCTCTGGGGCTTTGTGATATTTCTCTCTCTTGGCTTTCCTCCTTACGTGTCACAGTGACACCACTACTACCACCAATGTCATTCAGGATTCTTTCCTAGCTCATTATCTATATCATTCCCCCTGCCCCACAACTGTCCACATTTCTCCAGGCTCCAACATGGACCTGTTTCACTTCTCTTCTCTTCTCTTCTCTTCTCTTCTCTTCTCTTCTCTTCTCTTCTCTTCTCTTCTTTCTCTTCTCTTCTCTTCTTCCTATGGCTCTGTCTCTGGACTAGATGCTTACCCAGTTTTCAAAAAAAAAAACAAAGAAGAAATGGATATTTATATTTTGAAAACAAAATGGATTGGTCATAGGGAAGAGTGAAGGGTCACAAATAACAATAATATCAATAATAATAATTATAACTAGTATTTATATAACATTTAAAAAATTTCAAAGTGTTTTATAAATATTTCTTCTGATCCTGACAACAACACTGGAGGTGGATACTATTTATTATTAGCCTTTTTTATAGATGAGGAAAGTGAGGCAGACAAAAGTTAAATGACTTTCTCAGGACCACATATATTGTAAATGTCTGAATTTGATTTCAACTCAGTTTTTCTGACTCCAGATCCATAAGGTTATCCATTACACCAGTAGTGCCAAGTTCAGACAGAATAGGGAGGGGGGGGATGGAAATAAACTTTCTATATAAAAGGATTTCTATGGGCTACATATAGATTGAGAAAACCATATATATAAAATTCGGAAGAACTTGAGTGATAGAAATCATATGCAGCCTACATGTCAGTGTTGGACAACCTTACACCTATATCACCTAGGTGCATCTGATAGCAACATGAGTTCTTTTGAGGGATTAAAAAAATCTTTTAGTGTGCAAGGTACATTTATGGAAAGTCATGAATAATTATGACATAGGACAAGAGGGCTTAGATGGGTTATAATCTGCCCAGGTGGGGATACCCATTACAATGGGTACAGAGTTACAATGAAATTCTGAAGTACAAAATGGGGGTAATAGGGAGATAGAACATGGCCAACAAGGTTGTTATGAAGATCAAATGAGGTAATTATGGGAAAGTTTGCTGAAAGGTATAATGTGTTTATACAAAGGAAAGGCATTATCACTGCTATTAAGCAGGTCTCCCATTCTAGAGACTATGCTAAACTCTAACTTCAGATTTAGCTACCATTGAAAATAATGACTGCTTCTGGGAAGCATTTTATCTCTACCTTATTAGGGAAACTACTTAAGTATCAAATTATCTTGAAAATCCTTGAATTACAAAGAGTGCCAATGATCCAGCCTTTGGCTTAAAATCAGCAGACTTTCCAGCTACAAAATCTATTGCAATTTGTGTTCTAAGAAAAATGTGGCATTTTTCTCTTCACCTTCATATATATTTAAAATCTTCCCCTCAAAGACTTTGATGGAAGGTGAAAATGTTTCTCTGTGAAGATGCATTTATATCTGTTAATTACTCCTTCCTAAGAGAAACAATTCTCAGTTTCTATTTGTACTTTTAAAAAAAATATATCCTAATGCTTAGCACTATTTCTGGTACTTAGTGAGAACTCAATAAATGCCTTTTTGTTTACAATTATTGTAAGCTTGGACACATATATGTTCAATTCTGGGCTCCTTCATACCAGGTCTCTACTCTATGAAGGGTAAAAAGGCAAGCATTTTTCAAATAAGAGAAAAATATAATCATTGCAAAATACTATGACAAATTATTCATGGGGAAAATTCTACTGAACTCAACACCTTTAATGTGACCTCTTTTTCTTTGCTATCCACTTCCATTTTATGTGTGAGTTCATCCCATTCACATTCAGAGTTATGATTACTAATTGTGTATTGCCCTCCATCTTATTTTCCCCTTGAGATCCTGCTCTGTTCCCTTTCACTCTGTTCTTCCTCACCAATATTTTGCTTTTTATCATCTTTATATTCCCACTACCTCCAATTACCTCCCCTTCCCCTTGTGTTATTCCCCTTCTACTTCTCTGTAGGGTAAGATATAATTCTATACCCTAATGAGTATATTTGTTTTTCCCTCTCTGAGCCAGATATGATGAGAGTAAAGTTTTAGTATCACTTGTCACCATCCTTATCCTCCCTTCTCTATAATGATTTTTCACACCTTTTTATGTTATGTGATTCTCTCTTTTCTATCTCTCCCTTCCCATTTCTCTCAGTGCAAGCCTCTTTCACCACTCGATTTTTTACATATCCTATCATATGCATACATATCATATCATACATACATATTGTTTAATATCATCATATTTACATATACAGCATATCATCATATGTCATCATATACAGCATATCATCACAAACAGCTTAATTCCCCACCCTCTTTCTAAGTATTTTCCTTCTATCTTCTCTACTACTAAGAGTAAATTTTGAGAATCACAGATGTACTCTTTCCATGTAGAAATGTAAACATTCTGACCTTAATGAGTCTCTTAAATTTTCTCTATAAAAGAAAATTATTTTAAATAGGAATTATTTTCCTTTTAAGGCTTCTATTTGGTCTCATGTTTGGACTTCATATTTTTTGTTTAGCTCTGGTTTATTCCTCAAGAATGCTTGGAAATATTCTATCTTATTGAATGTCCATTTTTTCCACCTAAAGAATATATTCAGTTTTGTTGGATAGATGACTCTGGGTTGTAAGCCCAGATCTTTTGCCTTTCTGAATATTATATTCTATGCTGTCTGATCCTTTAATGTAGAAACTGTTAGGTCCTTCCTATGTGATTCTGATTTGTGAAGAGGGGATTAATTCTTCCCTGCCCATTTTTATATTTAATCACCAAAACTGTATATACCCCACTTATCTTTAAGGATGGGGAGATCTGTGACCCACGTGTGTGAAAGTAGGTGATGAATCAGAATTGACTGGCTGGCCCCTGGGCAGTCCTAAGCAAAGCTTTAGCTATAATTGGTCCAAATAAAGTGGAAGGAAGGCACAGAAAGTGATGAAAAGAAACGGTCTTTAAAAGTGGCAAGAACTTCCTGTGAGAGGGGTTTTTGCCTTCAGCTTGACCCTAGAGGAGCTCTGGCTGAGGATTGCTTTCTATTTTCTATTAGGTCTACCATTTGGGTGAGTGAAAAAAGGCTGACCTTCTTTCCCTCCCTTGTTCTGGATATACTAGCCTCTGGAGAGGCCCCTCTTCTTTGAGGAGGCCACGTGGATAAAATCCTGCCTTTGTGCCACTTTTCTGGAGCCTTTTAAGCTCTGCCTGGTTCAGACCATGCCAGATTAAATATTCACTCTCTCTGATTTCCTTACTTTTACTATTTCTCCTTTCATAAATAAACTACCATTAAAAGTTCTTTGGAATTGAGTAATAATTCCTGGTGACCACACTCTTATAAAATTAGAACAACCCTTTTATTTTTAACCCTTACATTTATGGCCTTTACAGATTGTAGCTCCAACATATTTGAATGGTTTCTTTCTGGCTGCTTGAAGTATTTCCTTCTTGACATGGGGCCTCTTGAATTTTACTATTATATTCCTGGAAGTGGTCATTTGAAGATTTCTTTGTGGAGGTGATCTGTGAATTATTTCAATTTCTATTTTATTTTATTGTTTGAGGATATCTGAGCAGTTTTCTTTGGTAATTGCTTGTATTATGATGTTCAAGTTTTTTTCTTGATCAAGGCTTTCAGGTAGCTCAATAATTCTCAAATTTTCTCTCCTGGATCTATTTTCCAGGTTAGTTATTTTTTCAGTAAAATAGTTCATGTTTTCCTTTTTTTCCCCTTCCTTTGGTTCTGCTTTATTGTTTCTTGATTTTTCACGAAATCATTAGTTTCTAGTTTATCAATTCTGATTTTAAAAGCCTGATTTTCCTCTGTCAGTTTTTGGTCCTCCTTTTTCATTGGCCCTTTTCTTCTTGCATCACTTTTATTTCTCTTCCCCAGTTTTCCCCTACTTCTCTTAATTTGGGGGGGAGGTCAGGAAGATCAATTTTATTTATTTTTAAAATTTTTATTTTAAAATATTTCTATATTTACATAATGTATTTTCTTTCTCTTCCCTCTTTATTCCCCCCCACCCCCAGAGTAGACAAGCAATTCCATTGGGTTGTACAAATATTATTGCTTGATACCTATTTCTATATTATTTATTTTTTATAGAGTGATTGTTTAAAGCCTAAATCCTAAATCACATACCTACATATAAATATGATAAGTTATGTCATATGTTTTGCTTTTGCATTTCTATTCCCATGTTTCTTTCTTGCAATGTGGATGGCATTCTTTCCCATAAGTCCTTCAGCAGTGTTATGGTTTGTTGTATTGCTACTAGTAGTGATGTTCATTATATTGGATTGTTCCACAATGTTTTACTTTCTACGTACAATGTCCTCCTGGTTCTTCTCATTTCACTCTGCACCAGTTCATTGAGATTTTCCCAGTTCATATAGAAATCCTCTAGATCATCTATTCTTACAGCACAATAGTATTCCATCACCATCATATACTATAATTTGTCTGGCCATTCCCTAATTGAGTGACAACTCTTCATTTTCTAGTTTTTTGCCACCACAAAGAGTGTGGCTATGAATATTTTTGTACAAATATATTTTCTTATTATATCTTTGAGGTATAAACCTAGTAGTGGTATTGTTGTATCAAATGGTATGCATTCTTTTAAAGCGCTTTGTGCATCATTCCATATTGAATTCCAGAATGGCTGGGTTAATTCACAACTCCACCAGCAATGCATTAGTGTCCTGATTTTGTCACAACCACTCTGATATGTATTATTTTCATTTACTGTCATATTGGCCAATCTTCTAGGTGTGAGGTAGTACTTTAGTGTTCTCTTAATTGGTTTTTGAAGTCTTTTTTGAGCTCTTCCAGAATCTATTTCCAATCCATATTTTTCCTTTGGACTTTGCATGTGTTTGCTTTGCTTTTGCTGTCCCATTCTATGTCTGTACCTTGCTCTTTGTCTCCATAACAAGTTTTTAACGTTAGGTGCTTTTTTTGTTGTTTGCTCATTTTTCCTACCTAATTATAGATGGGCTCTGTTTTCTGGGAGGTTAAAGACTTAAAATTCAGTCTTTCCTTAATGTTGCCCTTAGCTTATTTTGGGAGTTTCTGCCAGTTTTAGCTCTTCCAAGGTAGTATAATGGCCTGAGGGCTGGGAGATCTAAGGGCCTCCTTCCACTGCTGATTCAATTGACCCTTGAGATACTGAAAGCTTAGCCTCAGGCTTGGGCATAAGCTTTTGAGCTCTCTCTAAACTTGATCAGGTGGTGGGGGCTGATCAAATTCTAGCCTCAGGTATAGATGCAAGTTTTTGGCCCTGATGTGTTCTTCGATTCAATCAGACACATCTTTAATTGCCCTGTCCTGGAGGTCCACCCTTAGTTTTGGGCAAAAAGATTCTGGGAGACTCCTCCTAAGAACTGTGTCCTCACCCCAAATTGTGGATTATATCCTCATCCCAAACCCAGACTGGGATTCATAGCTTCACTCTGGGCCCATACAAATTAGCACCCTTCAGCCCAGATTGCTCTGGGCTATGACTCCAGACTCCTCCACAGGTTCGAAATTTCAAAGGGTGTGAGTTGGTTTGGACCACTATTTGCCCAGACAGGTTCTCAGAGTCTGAATGTTAGCTTGATCTTAAGTTTAGAAACTGTGACAGCAGATGTGGGGTGGGTTTAGGAGTGGGGGTTGTGGTTTGCTCTAGGCTTGCTCTTCACTCTTTGCTATACTCTTGCTGATTGTGCTCCCCTCTCACCTTAGTGCCCCAGATGATCTCTGTCTACCTTTTAAGTCTTTCTTTTCTTGAAAGTTGTTTCTGCCTGTCTTTATTTTGTGTCTTTTTTATAATATTGATTGGAGAGGATTCTGATGGTAACCTTAAGCTGCTCTGCTTTACTCCATCATCTTGGCTCTGCCCCTGGAGAACCTCTATTTCTTTGAATAATGAATCTGTGCCACTGAAAATCATATAAGGTAGAAAAACAATTGCTTAGTAAATCTTAAACTATTCACATTCTAACCTTGGAAAATAAACCAGAATTCTAGCTGAGGCTCCATTACATGGCTATCTAGAACACATAATAATTTCATCTTGATTCAAATTCTCAAATATGTCTAAGCTATATGAACTTCATATTGTCTCTGGAAAATCAAGCAAGCACCCTTTGGGAAAGATCAAACTTACATTTCCTGCTCTACTTATATGTGACACCATACAGTTTAATGGCCAGGAAAAATACAAGCTCTATAAAAGCAAGAAGTATTTAAGGTTATTAATTTTGCTCCAGTGCTTAGCACAATGTCATCAGCACAGTAGTAAGTATTATATGAAGTTTATGAATTATTCTCTAAGTGCTATTAGTATATGAAAATATTTGACAGAAAAGATAATATGCATATTTTGCATATGCTACATTGGTCACATATCATATAAAACATATATAAGATAATACATATAATATTTACCATTGTCTAATGAATGCAATTCTATGTGGCAGACACTAGCTTAGGTCTTAGCTTTCAACAATGAATGAATTCTACATTTAGTTAATCAAGGGCTTCTACTATAAGCAGAATTTCAGAAATATATGAAACAAATGACTCATAATATTGTTTTGATTTGTTTTTTCAGAATGTAAGACACAATATTCTCATTATCCCACACAGCATCTTATACAACTCCATCTCCATTATTTGACTTATATTGTTCTATTGTTTCTCTACCTAGGGATCTACCCATTACTACCACTACCACTTCTTCTCTCCACTTATCCAAATTCAACATATTTTTCAAACTGGCTCAAGTGTTTTCATGGATGCAAAGATTTTCCTGACCATCTGAATCCTCATTGATCTTCTAAACAGCTCCTCCATACTCCTATAACAATTATTTAGCCTAACCACTTTCTCAATGCTTGTATTTTGCCCCTTGTTACAATTTAGCTTCCTCTATTTTATCTTTACCATCTCTTCATTAAAAGTATAAGCTCTTTGGATGACAAGAATAATTTCTTAAACTTCTTTGTAAGCATAAGTTCATGTCACCTTCCCACATCCCACACCTGCCATGCACACCAAAACCCAGGTGACTGGGGTTTTACTTAAGTCAGTCTGGGCTGATAATCTTCTCAAGTTCAGAGAGCAAGATGACTGCTCTCTTAGGCCAGTTGAAAACCACTCTGACTTCACTAGAAAGGTAACAGGTTTATTATAAAATGTTTAGGATACGGTATGGTATGTGGGCTGAGGATTCCCTACTCTTAATCAATTCTATCTTTCTCCCACCATCTGACTCTGAAAAAAAAGTGCTTTTGTCCTTAGCAGGGCTAAGGCTACTCTTCCTTCCTCTCTGTCTCAGTTTTTTCCCCTCTATCTGACTAACCTAGGCTAAGCCAACATTGATTATAGTCCTAGTGCAAGTCACAGATGTTATCAGAATCAGGTACAGTGCCAGGCATGACCTAGCCACCAAGGTGAAGCTAATGCCCACCAAAGGCAACTAAGCAGTTCAGGTCAGTCTCTGGTAATTGCTGTTGAAGACTTCTCCAGGTGTTGAAACAGCTGAGTCACATATAGACACAGCAAAGAAAAAAGAGGAAGGGGCAACAGCAGCAGCAATACCAATATTGCCAATTATTGATCACATGATTTTGCAGTCAGATTCTGGATTCCTCCATATAAAAAGACATAAGTCATTCACTGCTGCAGATCTAGACACCCTAAAACAATTAATGCCTGTCTTTTATTTAAATCCCTTCAAGGCCATAAAAGAATTTAAAAGAGCATTAAGACTTTTTGATCTCACATTTTTCACATTGAAATTCTTCTTTCTGAATTATTTACACCAGCAGAGAAAGCACAATTTACTAAGGAAACACATAGGAACACAAACTTAACATCTTGGCCACAATATTATGGAGATCTAGAATTAAATAGTCATCAAAACCTAGTATACCTAAGAAAAGCTAGAGAAGATCTTGTAGAAGCTATGAAATCCTTTGCTAAGCATCCTGATTCCTGGGGAAAATTTGAAAAGTTAAGGCAAGAGATAAATGAGTACCCCCTCCAACATATTTAGATAGGTTTGTTGAAGCTGGGGAAAGACTTTTAGGGTTCCAAGACTTAAATGAACCCAACTTGCAGCACATAAGGAGACAGTTTTTTGAGGGCAGTTCCCTACCAATTAGAACATACTTTAATTTGCATTGTCCAGGATGGGAATCATTAAGATTGGAAGACCTATGTAAAACTGCTGCATATGTTCACTCAGTAAGCCAAAGAATCCAAAGAATCCATTAGAGAAAAAGATGATATCATAAAAGATTTAAAGGAGCAATTAAAAGAGGCTAAATCTACCATCAAACAAAAAGAAATAGAGGAAATCAAAAACCTGGCAGCCCTACATGCATATAAAGCAAGACCTCAGTTCCAACAACCCAGACAAACTAACAATAACTTTAAAAATAACATAAAATGTTTTCTTTGTGAGAAATTTGGGCATATAGTAAAAAATTGTCACCTCAAAGCCCAACTTAACAGCAACAACAACAAAAGAAGCAATTAAAATAATACATACACACAATCTAGATACAACACTCACAAGAGAGAAAACAAATGTTGTGATCATAATTGTGCATCATCTAGTCAGCATGCTCCTGACCTGCAGACTATGCAAAAATACATAGCACAGGGTGAAAAACCATGTTATTCCCAAATGCTGATGGAAAAACAAAATACGTTATGATGCCAGGAAACAGCCTGGGAACATAAGGGAAAGCCCAAGGGGTGTGGCAATGGGAAAAGCCATAAAAACCATGATATAAGAGACTTGGGCATGGAAATACACTATGGACATGGAAAAGCAAAGATTAAATCCAGGGATCAGATAGAAGAGAATCAAATGATTAGTGATGAAATAGAAATCAAAAACAGAATTTATGGGATAAAAGACAATGATTCAAAGAGAAAAGAGAAAAATCAAAATGCAACCATTCAAGAGATAAGGTTAAATGAGTGTTCTGAGCAGTTTCACACATAGACAAGCATTGATCTGAAAGAAAGTGCAAAGCAACTTACAATCCAGACCATTGGGAAGGAAAGAGCATTATCCTTAAGCACTGACACAAGCAAACCTCCAAGAGAGTTGGCACATGAAAAGGTTAACAGAGAAAAGAATTGCATTGACATACTAGGACATTCAAACTTAAACCCAACAGTAAAAGTCTTTAAGCCAAAAAAATCTTTGAGAAAAACTTTGATTTAAAAACTTCCAAATTTACAAGCTTGTGTTACTCCAGGAATGCCTCCACCTGGAGAAAACTTTAAATGCTTAAAAGATAGCCAAATAGAGGAATCACTCACACAGAACAATGAATCAATCCATAAAATAATAAAGCCAAGCCAGGGTAACAATCAAGAAAACAACATATTAATGCCATACAGAAACAACAATGTAGGGGAAGCAAATGCATTGCAAGATCAAAATGCATTACAATCTGAGGGTCCAAAGCCAGAACAAACAGTGGTCACTTTACAACAGGAAGAGGACATGGGATATACAGAAATAGAGGCTCCAATGATTCAAGCGAATCAAAAAACACAAACAACTGAACCCATGAGCCAAGTCAACCAAGAAACAGAAAGCAATGAACCACAAATGACTAGCATGCTACCAGAAAATGATTTAGCAGATATGGACATTGAAGCAATTTTAGTATTGGATGAAATTAATACCAAGCCATCACAACCATACCTTGTTTACACAGACTCTGATGACATGAGTTCTGATTATGAAGAGGAAATGAAAAGACTATATCAAGAAGCAAGTGTACCAGTAATCACAGTATCAGACATAGGCATTTTGGAAAGATATGAGTGACTATGTTTCATACATGTACTGGATGACTAATCCATCAAAAGTGCAGAACACCCAGAAACAGTTCAAGATTGACAAATTACAGAAAGTACTGAGGACTGAGAATTGAAATTCAAAGTCATTGCAAAACATCTGAAAGTACATATAACTTACACACACACAAACAATTGATTAACATTACTGACAAAGCATCACAATCTACACTGTTCATGTATCCGGACCAGAGAGCCCATCTGACAACATGTATGGTGACAGACAACATGTGATGAAGAAACAGAGAAGGGAAAAAGCATCAAGAGAAGAAAAGAAAATTGAGAAAATATGCAGGAAGAAAGATGCAAGAAAAGAATACTTGAAAAGACTGTGAAAAAACTTGAACTTTGAACTTTGCAAAAATGGACAATTGCACAAAGAAGAGGACAGAAGGAAATAATTTATGTAAGACTGGTGCGGTGATACCACAAAAACACAAATTAACCTCACACTTTAGGGAAAATGCAACCACAGTACATAGCATCAAGATACAAGAGAAATCTACAGGCAATGAAGAAAATTGACAACTTTGAAAACAAGAGTGAGTATTTTGCATGCACAGTACCTAAAGAGAACACAAAACACAATGCAAAACTGATATCTAATCGAGACCTTGTGGAAATAAGCGAGTGTCTGAAGATGGTGAAAATGCAAAATGTATATATGTCTATAATGTAAATAGTTGCAAATTCCATAAGATTTTAACCACATCAAGTGATTTTCTTGTCTGGTTAACATCAATATGCAGAACTAATTCTTGTACAAATGTATAATAGTGTAAATAATGTAAATTTTATATATACCTGTAATAAAGACTTGAAAAGTAGAGTAGAAATGTAAATAATAGTCCCTAACCATGTAGATACTGTAGCATACTAACAATTTAGCAGATAATATAGAACATTAGACATAGGGAAAGTGCAGAAAGAACTTAGGGAAGTTCAAAATTTTTAGGGAGCTAGTGCAGGGAAAGCATAAGAATAAAATATATAACTGTTGTTGGATAGATAACTAAGAATACTAACATACTAAAATAGATTCTCAATATAAAAATTAACATTGCATTTAAAACATAGGTAGTTTAAGCATAATTTGATAACAGCTAAGAATAATAAAATAATTGTATTGCATTATTTAATAGACATATATATATTAAAAGTAGAAAAAAGTTAAAATTCAGTTAAACAATAACACAGAAGAGTTTAATGATAAAACATTGTTATACTGTAAACTTAAACATTGTGTTCAATGGAAAATTTTTCATGTTACAAAATTGTTTTGTACCCTGTAAATATTGTTATATAAATTGCAACCCTCATCCCCTTACCAACCTCTCCAAAACCCATCTTAGGATAGGAATAGATAGATAATTAGTATAGTGATAAGACAAGATATGGATTTATTATTTTGGAAGGAGGGGGAACATGAGATAGGAACAGGAAATAGTGATGCATGAATTGAGTGGGACTTTAAAAGTCCCACCACACAAAACTGGGATACTGTAAGGATGGGGGATGGAAAAAAAAAAGAGCAGAAGAAGGCTGTTGGTGACAGTTACTGACAGTTAAGACCAGAGGGAATTCTGGGGAATTCTCCCAAGGAAGAAGGAGAAGAAAGGACTTCTGGTGGAGGACTGAGAGAGGGAGGAGGAGAACATCTCAGCTCGAATCCAGTCCTGAGGACTTCCTGAGGATGGTAAAAATAGCTTATAAAGTATTACTTTCCAACATCTGCCAAAGAGGTCTGCTGGCCAGACTTAGAAGGACAGGACTATCTGGACTTTGCCTTGGAGCATTTAAATTTATAAGTGTAATGTCAGCACTTTCTTTCAGCAGATTAGCAACAACTGATCTTAGCACCTACTTCAAATAGGAAGTGTTTCCTTATGTCTACCTCTACTTTCAGTGGGGTCTCTGGGTCTCTGATGTTTATTCTCTTCCCCCAGCTTTTAAGATGTGTTCTATTCCCACTTCACTTCCCTTTGGCACAAAATTACTAATGATACCTCTATTGTTATCTAAAGCAGTCAGCAAAAACAGATAGTCTGCGATGTTAAATGTCAATCCAGATGGCTATGGAAGGCTGCATTTCCCCAGGTGCTCATCATTTTCAAATTCCTGAGAGAAAGCTTCCTTTTAATTGGTTATTCAAGATCAAGAAATGGAGGATAAACAGGACTGTCATTCTCTGTAATAATTTTAGGAAAATCAAGCAAAAGCCAGTTCAGAAACTCAAACAATTTTGTTGCTTTTGATTAATATATTACACTCCCACATCCATTCCAGGGAATAAAAGGGATCTTTGGATGTAATTCAGCATTAGTGAGAGAATTAACAGCTCTGGTTGATAGAGAAAACACTGCCTCTCTATGTGGGAGACCAGATGGATATCGTTGATATTATAGCTTAAAAATTTAGAACAAAGTGCATAGGTATAAAAGATCATATATAACACTCAAGGCCAGGGCTGGCTTAGTTTGCCCTATAAATATCAAAAAATACAAAATCATTTGGCCAGGATGTAAACATATTCAGTGTTTTCAAAGAATCTGAGAGCAGAAAGGGACCTTAGAGGCCCTCTAACCTGGACTTGAACAAAAATTCCCTCCAATATTTCCAACAGATTGTCATCCGGCCTTTGCTTGGAGATCTAATGAAAAATAACTTATTATTCTCTATGACAGATAATTCTAATTTGTTTTTAACTAGTGTTTTTCTGGGACTTTTTTTCTTACATTACAGTCATTTCCAGATATATTACCTCTATCCTCCAGGATGTGAGACTTCCCCTGCAACAAAGAAAAACAATTAAACAAAAGCAATTGACACAGAAATTAAGCCTAACCTAAACCTATGCAATATCCTGTACCCATAGTTTTTCAACTCTCCAATGAAGTAGGGAGATGCATGTATCTCATACTTTTTCTGGGGGACAAGATTGGTCAGGGCAATTATATAGTGTCTAGCTTTGTTTTAATGTGCTTTTTATTTATATTATAGTCATTGTATATGAGGCAATTAGATAGTGCCAAGTCTGGAGTCAAGGAGATGAGGGTTCAGATATAGCCATAGATACTTACTGGCTATATGGTCTTAAGCAAATTGCTTAGTCCTGTTTGCCTCAGTTTCCTCATTTGTAAAATAAGCAAGATAAGTAAATGGCAAACCATTTTAGTATCTTTGCCAAGAAAACTGTAAAGGGGGTCATGAAGAATTGGACACAAGTATAAAATGACTGAACACCATCAAAGTCACTGTGTAATATTGTTTAACTATTTCTTCTAGTTTTATATCAGTTCATCCAAGTCTTCCTTTTTTTCTAAATTCTTCATTTTCATTACATCTTATAGTGCAATAATATTCTATTGTATTCAAATGTTCAGCCATTCTCCAATCAATAAATATTCGTTTTAGTACAAGATTTTTGAAACCCCTAAAAGTATATATATATATATATATATATATATACATTCTGGAGTCTAGTTCAAAGAATATGACTAGTTTAAGAAATTTTTCCTGATATTCAAAATCAGAAATTCACAATTCTACTAACTGTTTTTTTAGGGGATTTGTTTTTCAATAGTCCCTAAAACAAGGATTTTTAAAAATCTTTTCCATCTCTGCTGATTTTCTAGTTCTGANATAGAGAAAATATGAGCGGCCTGCAATACTTACAGTATTTCTCCCTTTTGCTATGATCATTCATTAATCAATAATATTCATTAAATGCCTACTATGTGCCAGCCACTATGCTAAGAGGATATAAAAAGGAATAAAAGAAAATTCCTGCCCTCAAGGAACTTTAATCTAATGGGAGTGACATTCTATCAGTATATATATATATATATATATATATATATATATATATGCTGTATATAGGATAAACAGAGAAAAGACAATAGAATTCAAGGAAATTAGGGAGGGCTTCCTGTAGGAGACAGGATTTTTGGGGTACTTAAAAGAAGCCAGGGAAGCTACTGATCAGAGCAGAGCTGGGAGAGTGTTCTAGGCATGGTGGACAACAAAGAAAATGCCAGAGCTCAGACAAGACTCCCAGAACCAAGAAATGGGATTGTGAAATAACCTCTAGGTCAGTGTCACTAGACTGAAGTGTGAATGTTGGAGAGTAAGGTATGTGAAGACTGGAAAGGTAAGAAGGGGCTAAGTTATGAAGTAATTTAGGGAATAGAATAGAAATTTATAGGAGCTTGGCTATCAGCTTTGAGCATTCTGTACTGGAATGCAATGAGGGGAGGAGTGAAACTGTCAGTGCTGGTGTGAGAGGGGTTTGGAGCAGAGGTCCAGCCAGCAGTGACTCCATAAGCTTTGGATCTTTGGGACTGGAAAAGCTTGAAACATCTCTCAAGACAACCCTTGGGAGTGGATAGTGTCTGTTTTCTGGTGGAAAGTTTGCAGGCATTTTTTCCTACCTGGTATCTCTTGGATTGTTGGCTGTGCAAGGAGTTGGTTCCTGTTTTCCTCAAGCCATCAAAGAAGCAACCTGGAACAATTGTGAGAATCCCAACCTCCAGCTCTCTCCCTCTAGTCTCCAGTCAATGCTGTCAGCCTGACTGAAGTTGGGTTGACTGAGAAATTCTCTCGTAGGACTCCATTTCTTGTCAGTTAGCTAATAATACTAGTTATAGAAATACCTCTCCCATTCTCCTTACCCTTTTTATACATTAAACTATTTTTTTTTCCTTCCTGTTTGTTTCCTCTCACCTCAAAGAACCCATAGTGTGTGAGTAGTTAATTTTTGTGTTATTCCCTGGTTTGTGACAGAGACCAGTAATTCCAACTGTCATTCCTTTAGTGAAGGGTTATCAGATTTACTCAGGCTCTGATACCCTATCCTTCTTTGTGAGTTTAATCTGTGAGTGGCAGTTGCCCAAAACACCTACTGGCTTCTCATAGATTAACTTATATTTATATATTTTTTTAGAAGAAGGATTTTGCCAACCAAAAGATTTTGTATTTGATCCAAGAGTTAAGAGAGAGCCACTGGGGTTTGTTGAGGGCGAGGTGAGATGTCATGATCAGACCTGCACTTTAGGAAAATCATTTCATTAGCTGAGTTAGAGTAGAGAGAGACAAGGTAGGCAGATTTACCAGTAGGCTATTTTCACCATCCAGGCATGAGGTAATGAGGTCCTGCACTGGAATGGTGACTAATGTCAAAGGAAAGACGGGGGTGTATTCAACAGATGTTGCAAAGGCAAAATCAAAAACTCTTCACAATATATTGTATATGTGAAAAGAGATAATGGGAAGCTCAGGTTAATTCCCAGGTTTTGAACCTGAGGAACTGAGAGGATGGTGTTGCTGATTATAGTAACAGGAAAAGTAGTGAGGCAGGGAGGGTTTAGAGCAGTGATTCCCAAAGTGGGCGCCACCGCCCCCTTGTGGGTGCTGCAGTGATCCAGGGTGACAGTGATGGCCACAGGTGCATTTACCTTTCCTATTAATTGCTATTAAAATTTTTAAAAATTAATTTCCATGGGGCTAAGCGATAATTTTTCTGGAAAGGGGGCAGTAGGGCAAAAAAGTGTGGGAACCATTGGTTTAGAAGGAAAAAATGAGTTGAGTTTTGGACATATGTAGTATAAGATGTCTCCTAGATATCCAATTTGAAATGTATGACAGGGAATTGGAGATGTAAGATTGAAGATCAGTAGAGGCTGGAGCAGTACAGGTAATTTGAGAATCGTTAGTATAGATCTTCCCCACAGTGGCTCAGCAATCATTTCTGTCAATTCTTTACAAACACAAGGTATGCCTTGTCCTTGTTATTTGAATTCCCCAAGCTCTACTCTTACTATTTTATTATGATCTAATTTATCTTGAATATTAATTGGTAATTAGTTATTTTAATTGTCCTTTCAAGGCAAAAGATTATTCTTTTTAAGAATAATCCAAATCTTATTTATTCTTCCTATATTCATCACTTGAATCTATCTCCTTCTCCTCACATGGACCCTACTTCAGATCATCATTCCTATTAGTTAGACTATTACAATAGCTTTCAAATTGGTCTATCTGACTCAATTCTTTCCCCTTTGACCTTTCCTCCACATAGTTTCCAAACTGATATTACTAAGGCAAATGGTCGACTATGTTATTTGGTAATGCAGAGCACATGTGTAAAATTGATTTATCATTGCATATACATATTAAAGCTGATGGTACACTAATGAGACATACTCATCAATGTATGTAATCAAATTTTGTTGATTATTCAACAATATAAACATCAGCCTTTCTAAGAATAAGTAATCTAAATCGTAAAAGTACTGGTAAATGTGTCTCATTGTGGTGCTCAAATAAGTTGTCCTCTCTCTGCTCAAGCGGAGGCCATGTGTCTCCTTCTGAAAAGGGCAAATGAGATGAAGATTAAATAAATCATCCAAAGTCACCAGCACCGCCACCACCATCATCAGCAGCAGCATCATTATCATAGCTAACACTATGTACCAGGCACTATGGTGAGTACTAAAGAATCAGTATTTCATTTGATCTTCACAACAAAGGTAGATGCTACTTTTATCTAAATTTTATGTATTTGGAAACTGAGGCAAACAGAGGTTGGAGACTTTCCCAGGGTCTAATAACTTGTAAGTATCTGAGGCTAGATTTGAACTCAGGTATTCCTGACTCTCTCAGTCTGGCACTCTATTCACTGCATCCTTTAGCTGCCACATTCAGGAGTTTCCTTTGGGATGGTTATACTGATTTCTGAAGGAATAAGTAATGATCAAAGCAAGTCAAATTATTATTAGCTTCTAGACTTTTGACAGAAATTTTAATTTCTCACATTGTTAACATCCCTGGTGCCCCATCTTTTACACTAGCCCTTATGAATCTTCTACCTTAGAATCAGTGTATACATGGCATTGATTCTATGATGGAACATAAGAGTTTTTAAAAAGAGTAAGTTGATGGGAACACGTTTGTTGGTGAAGAAGAGAATTGCTTTGGGAGAGTGGCTAATTCAGTGCATACTTGTTTATTTTTATTTAACTAGTAATTGCCTATCCTGTACAATAACTAGGGCTTTGTGAGAACCAGCTCTAAGTGACCTATTACATTTTAAGTATAAGCAGGTATGTCTCAGAAATCAAGAATTGCTGTAAATCAAGACTTGATTTACTGTTTTATTTATTATCTACATTTTAAAAATATTAATAATTCACTATATGTTTAAAAATTTGCGTGCATATTTTTTTTCAAAAGAGAGCCCAGTTGTTAAAGATTTACCAGCATGCCTCTATACTATTCTATAAATATTGTTTAAGCTCAGCAAGGGTGCTGTCAAAGACTCAGACTGGAATCATCACCAGACTGGAAGCCTGATGATTGCAGGCCAAAATTAATGCAAATAACTGGCATTAATATAGCACTTCAAGATTTGTGAAGTGCTTTTCATCCATTATCTCATTTGAACCTCACAAACCCCCTGTTGATAAGGGGTGAGAATTGTTAGAATCTGAAGAGCATTTATTTCATTCTTTGCCTTTGTACCCCCAGTCCCTAGCACAGTCACATAGAAGGTGTCTGTTACTTGATGAAATAATAATATTGGGGAGACTTATTTAATGAAAGTCTAAGAAAATATTTATCTTCTGTTTATGACATATGAAATATTGTCATGGTTTCCCATGTATTAGTTGTGTGAAAAGGGGTAAGTAACTAAGTCATCCACTCAGTATAGCTTGGATAAAATCTGAAAGCAATAAAAGTGAGCTCAGAAAGATTTCAGGAGATGTTGGAGGACAGTAGGACCTGGCATGCTATGTTTCATGGAGTCATGAAGAGTTAGACACAACTAAGTGAGTGAACAACAAAAATTTGCCTGGACTCCATTACAAAAGGAGGGAAAGCAGTAAAGGGGGAAGATTCTTCTCCACAGATTTAGTGGGGATTTGATGTCCAGTGAAACAAGAAAGACCAAAGAAGCAACCAATTATGAGAGTTGTGTTGTCTCCTTGTATACTGGCAATGAAGATGAGCATGTTAATGAAACACCAGGACTTTGCTTCTCATCTGAAAATAAAATGATGAAATTTAGCCCTGAAATAAAAATTCAAAATGAATTCATTGCAAGCATTAAAGATTATAGAATTACATGTCAGGATTGTGTGGATATCAAAGTAAAACTAAATTCTGGGACTCTTACTGATATGTTAGGAAAACTGTTTAGAGTATGCCTTAGGTCTCTGCAATTTTAATTAAAATGAGACAACTGGCCAAATTTTCTATCAGAAATAGTCTTCTAAACCACTGATTCTTCAACATTGGCAATACTGTGTTTTAAAAAGTTGAATATAATGAGTCTTATGAACATTTATCTTTGATACTAGTTTTTATAGATAATTTAAGGAATATATAGGATAAAATTTATACTGAACATTAATGAGAGATTTTAACTTCAAAAAGCTCATTTCAATATATTAAAATAACTTCTTGACATAGTTTATTGGATTTCAACATGGAAAAAAAACTAAAATCTACCTCTATAATGAGGCAAAAGAGATGCAGATATCCAAAACCCAAGTAATGAAATACAGAAATGAACTGCAGATGAATAATTTTGTAAAAAAAAAACAATAAAACAATAATACATTCAAGAATTATTCATTATGATCATGTAGGATTTTGTATTAAGGATGATATTAGGAAGTTCAATATTAAGGAAAGTATTATAGTTGATCTTATTACTGAAAAACTACAAAAAATTATATATTTAAAGAAAAACATCAATAAAAATTCTTTCTTTGATATGATCAAAGCAGTTTTTTCAAAAGCAAGAGTTAATTCTGTGTGTAATCACTAGAAGCCATCCCAATAAGATGAAAGGTGAAGTACTATTTGTTTATTACAATTTTATGTGATATTAGAAATATCAAGCAATTAGAAAAGAAAAATAAAGAGAATAAGCAGAGAGGAGACAAAATCACATACACAGACAATAGGTTGGTTCACTTGGAAAAACCTAGTGAAACAAATAAAAAACTAATCAAGAGAACTGATAACTTTAGCAATGTAGAGGGATACACAAGAAAATCCAGGAGGAAGAGACAGAAGTTCCATTTAAAATAGAGATAAAATTAACAAAATTCCTGGGAGTTCACATATCAAGACATGTAATTCTTTTACAAAAACTAAAAAAGCAATGTTTATACTGTGAAGCTATCCTAAGGTTCCATAGCCTAAGTAAGATCTTTTTAAAGCAATTTTAGGGAAAGATATCATCAATAACCTGGGTCCAGGAAATCAGATCTCATGGAGAAGACGCTGTAAGGACCATCATGATTCTAGAAGAACTAAAAAGATGATAGAAGATAGAGGATGTCTCCAGAAATCAAACACTATATCATGAGACTCTGAGTAAGCCAGTATATAATGAAATGAATTGTGGGATGTCAGGCCCTCCATCCACTTTTGTTCTTCCCATGCGCCATTATTTTATCTTCATTGTAAAACCCTTGTGCCAAAAAAGGGGGAATGCCCCCTAATAGCTCCTTGTCACTTATCGATATTTTTTTTTCAATATGTTAAGAAATACCCAAAATGTTATTAGACCTTCCATGAAATGTATATCATCTTTGGGCCCTCATGTACCATAGTAAGACAATCCTAAAATGTATAGATATTCTATATGGGATGATACATTGGAGAGATGAGCATGTTAATCTCCCAAAGAGTCAGAGGGGATATTGTGTGATTTTAATTGTATCACTTATTCCTTTTGAAAACCTATTTTAGTTGGTATCAGTCTCACGCTTTGACTAGGCATGCAAGTTTACTATGGGAGGATGCCAGAAGCCTTGTGGCTCCCTGGCTTCTTGGAAGAGACTGGCTTCTTGTACTTTGTAACTCCTAGTTACAAAGGAACTTTGTCCAGGAAACTTGACCCTGACCCAGACTGAGGTCAAATCTGTCCAACCAGAGAGACTGAGGAGTTATGACATCACTGGGGTTTTTAAGAGAGGGATTACAGGAAGTAGCTTGCTTTCTTGGGCTGGAGACTATTCCTGGAATGTCTGCTTTTGACTAGCAAACAGAGACAAGCATGGCAAATTCAGATTAGTAAGGCACTGTCAAGTGGTTATGTGTTTCTTACTCTAACTTTTACTAATAAACAATTATACATTAATGTATAATCTCCAGAGAATTTTAATTGTAACAATTAAAAAAGAAAAGCTAAGTAATTGAATAAAGATTCAATACTTGTGTTTGAATTGTATCAATATAATGGTTATGATTTCACCTAATGATACATATTTTGTGATACATCTGTTAAAGCCCTAAGGAAAATAGAGATAAAACAAAAGTAAATGGAATTAATGAGCAAAAGAAGAAAAGGGTCTAGTATTATTAGATCTCAAGTACATAATAAAACAATAATAAAAGATACCTGCTATTGATAACTTAGAAAATTCATAACAATGGAAGACAATAGATAAGCAAGACCTTAAAGTTAATGAAAACAGAAAATATGTTTAATTACAACAAGAACAAAAATTCTTCTAGGAATGAGCCTTTATTTGATCCATTCTCCAATAGATACCTGGTCAAAGCATAAGACTGATACAGTCTTTTAAAAAAAAATCTAACAAGACTTGAAAAATAAGACCCTCATCACTAATAACAGAAAAATACAAATTATAACAACTCAGACGTAACATCTCACACCCATCAGACTGACCAGAATGGGAAAAAAGTCATTGTTGAAAGGGCTGTTGGTAGGAAGACACACTAATTTGTTGGAAGATTTGTGAATTGATCCAAATATTCAAGGAATAAAAACAATTTGAAATAACTGTGGAAAATTACTAAATTTTTATGCTCTTGATATTATAATTCTATTATTTGAACAAAGAAATGCTATTATTAGAAAGAAAGGTCCCATATAAACCAAAATATTCAGAAGAGTATTACTTGTAGAAGAACTGGTTTCTGTGCCCAAATTCAGCTACTAAAGAATGGCTGAACAATTTGTTATATGAGTAAAATGGGATATGATGTCATAAGGAATGATAACTTTGAAAGAAGGATCTAGAAAACATGGAAACACTTCCATAATCTAAAGAATGAAGTAAGGTTTGTTCTTCCCCAGGGCAGAGCCAACATAGGGGAGTAATCCAAAGCAGCTCTGTGCCACCACAAGAATCCTCTCTGACCAAGATTAAAATATCACCACAAAACGAATGTGAAAAGAACCAACAAGGAGACAGAGTGAAACAACTTTCAAGGAAAGAAAAACCCAAGGTAGGCAGAGAATATCTGGGGCACTGAGGTGAGAGGAGAACAGAGCCAGCATGAGGCTGTAGCAAGGAGAGAAGAGCAAGCCAAGAGCAAGCCACCCTCCCCACACCCTACATCTGCTGTCCCAGGTTCCAATCCTAAGCTTAAGCCAACATTCAGATACTGAGATCCTCTATGGACAAATAGTGGCGCAAGCCAATCCAAAGGACTTGAAATTTCAAAACTGTAGAGAAGTCTGGAGTCATAGCCAAGAGCAATCTGGGCTGAAGTGGGCAGGCTAATCCATGTGGACTCGGAGCTAACTCAGGAATCCTAGTCTGGGTTCACACCTTGGGGTGGCTCAGTACCATGTACTAAGTATTGTTCTTTTTACCTAAAGCTCAGGATGGAGTTCCAAGACAGGGCAATCAAGGGTGTGTCTGATTGGATCAAGTACCCAGTAAGACCAAAAAATTGAGCCTTAGTCTGGGGCTAGAATTTGATCAGCCCCTGACCTGATCCAGTTGAAAGTGAGATCAAAATCTTGCACCTAAGCCTGAGGCAAGTATTTAAGCTATCAGCATCTCCAGCATGGAGAGGGAAGTCTCAGAGTTCTCAGCCCTCAGACCATTACCTCATCCCCCAAGCCTACCTATATAACTAGATGGGGAAAATGAGCAAAGAACCTAAAAAGCACCTAACTGTAAAGAATGTTTATGGAAACAAAAAGCAAGGTAGAGAAATAGAAGGGGACAATGAAATCAAAAGAAACACACACAAAGTCCAAAAGAAAAATATGGATTGGACACGGATTCTGGAAGAGCTCAAAAAAGACTTCAAAAACCAATTAAGAAAGGCAGAGGAAAAGTGGGAAAGAGAAATGAAAATAATGCAAGAAGAATGAAGTAAGCAGAACCAGTAAAGAAACATACAGAGTGCTTAAAGAAACTCGAGTAGGAAAAGAAAGAAAAGAAAAATTAACCTTGTATTCAAATAGATTGGGTCACGTTAGTTCTAGAATAATAAAGTTAAAAAAGACATCTTTCCTTTTGTTAGCAAATTATAATATCTTTTTTAAAAACAGAAAGTTCAACTGTCATTCATAGTGACTCTAATAGGTGGTTTTATTTAAGTATTTTTTCCTGAAAAATTACTATTAGTAGAAGGGGTTGAAATGACTATCAAAACAAAATGCATCAAATAAATTTTTAAAACTTTGGACTTAAGAAACATGTACCCAAAAGAAGATGAAAACAAATTATATATTTCTCCAAATTCCAAAGTTTAGGAGTCAAGCAGAGAAGCTGAAACACACCAGAGCAGCCAATGGGTTAAAGAAAAGATCTCACTTGGGTCCAAAAGCCATTAACTTGTATTCACTGGGTCCATAAAATTCAGCTTTTAAGGCAAACCAATTTGGTTATAGAAATAGGAAGGGGTGAATTATGGACAATTGTGTGGAGAAGTGCACTCATGTTTCATTTAATGATGGGGTCCATAGGGAAGCTACTTATCTTTGGTCACCTAGGTAGCAAGTAGCAACATTTAGAGTCAAATCTGGTGTTCTTCTCCCTATAGCACCAATGTTCAAATGAAATATTCATCTAAAAAGGCAACATTGAGCAAAGAAAGTGTATATTTTCACCCGTGGTGTTTGGGAACTTGCTTTAATAGCACTACATTCCTAAAGGCATCAAATTCTTGGAGAGTGAGATAGAGAAGGCCCAACTAGATAAGGTTGTAGGGATGAGACCTTTCCTTTAATATCTGCTTTAGCCTATTCTTTAAACAGCTGGAATGTCCCTTGGTATTAATTACTTCAGTGACTCTCACAGTGTATATCTAGCAAGCCCCCTGCCAACAGCTGTGGCTGTTTATTTACTCTCATTCACTCACTACACAAAAAGACTGATATTAGCTCTTTACTGTATGAGGAAGAACTCTCAGGAATAACTACAGCCTTATCTCAAGTCTTGTGTGGTTTTTAGTATGTTCTTTTTTTTAAGTGAGAAAAAAATCAAGAATTAAGGAACACAATAGTTTATGTAAGGGATTGGAAAGGTTTACATCCATGAACATTAAAAACAAAACCATCTCAATGCAAATTTATGGTGCCTGAGATTCAACAATGAATGGGGCGTGAGATCACAATATGGGGATTCAATTTCTTAAAACCCTGAAAGTCACATTAACAGAACTGTCATTTGTCTCGTGGTTTCAAAGGGAATTCCACGGAAAAGTACCATCATCTTTTCCAGTCCTCAATCTGACAATAAAGACAGTTCATTGTGAACTTGACCCTGTAAGCTTCTAAAACTTTCTCTGGATGAGGCAGACAATGGTGGCCAACACTTCTTTAAAAGAGATTGTTTTAAAAAGATTTATCATATGGCTTTTCTTTTATATTAAGGTTAAAATTTAATGGGCAACAATCTATTTCTTTTTTGGTTTATAATGGACCTATGAGATTGGAAACCTTTGATTGAGGTCATTAGGATTTTCTCTAAAGTGCTCAGTGCACAAATTCTCATGTTCAAATAAGCTCTTCAATACCTATTGAATCCCTCCCTAGGAGTTCCAGAACTATCCCGCATTGTGGACTACCTGTAGTGAGCTGTATATTAAATTTGATGGCAATTAATAGGGATGATTGCACATTGGCATTAAAGCAACATGAAGTGTATATCTTCAGGTAAACTAGGATGAGATTATTGAAGTGCTGATTGTTGAAGTGCCGAAGCTCAATTTATGGATACTGAAAAGAATTTTGCAGCAGCTGCTAAGATCTGCATCCAATTTAAGAGGAATTACACGAAACCAAAAGGATTCTAAAATGAGTTAGTATGTGCCTTGCTAGAATAATTAAGAATAAAAGTATCACTTTAAAAACTGCTTTATGTATAATGTAAGTAATACCATAGAGGCAATATGACAGACCGAATAAAATGCTAGCTTTGAGGCTAGGAAGATTTGGGTTCAGCTGTGCCTCAGATGCTTACTTGGTTGTGGGACCATTACTAGACATTGACTCTAACCTGGCAGAGTCTCAGTTTTCACATCTGCAACATGAGGATAAGATAGCACCAACTTTATTGACCTATTGTGAGGATCAAATGAGATAAATTATGTAAAATGACCTACAAATTTTAAATATCATCTAAATGTGGAATAGCAACAATAATAAATATAACTATAATATAAATGCAGGATGGGTTAGTTCTTAGAGCAGTGAAAAAAATAGAATAGAAATAAATTCTAAATGAACTCTAAATAAACTCTTAGAGATAAATGAGGTGGGGCAGCTAACTGGCTCAGTGGATAGAGAACCATGCCTGGAGATTGGGAGGCACTGAGTTCAAATGTAGCCTCAGACACTTCCCAGCTGTGTGACCCTGGGCAAGTCACTTAACCCCATTGCCTAGCTCTTACTGCTCTTCTGCCTTAGGGCCAATATTTGTATCAATTTTAAGATAGAAGGTAAGGGTTCAAAGCAAAAGAAAGAAAATAATGTGACAGGCTTTCCTTTCTTAGGATAATGACCAGACAGACACAGAGAATAGCGATCAGTGTTACCCCTCTGAACACTGGAAGAGCAAAGAGGCAATATATATTGGAACAAATCAGAAATATCAGTATGCTTGAATACATATTCACTAAAGTGAGCACATATCAGTTCACTTGAGATGGACATAAGACATGGAAATGTTAGTTATGTGCAAGCCTCTTAAAAACACTGGAAATAGATCTCATCATTTATAAGCAGGGGCTTCATATTTACTGATACTCTGAGCTCCAAAACATATGATAAAGTATTGCTAAATAATATAGATCAATACAAATCTCTGTGTTCTCTGTCTCTGTCTCTGTCTCTGTCTTCTCTCTCTGTCTCTCCTCTATCTCTGTCTTCTCTCTCTCTCTCTCTCTCTCTCTCTCTCTCTCTCTCTATATATATATATATATATATATATATATATATATATATATATAT
>NC_058132.1:376056534-376075061 GCF_016433145.1 Gracilinanus agilis | reverse complement strand
TCTCTCAGACACACACACACACACACACACACACACACACACACACAACTGTCCTCCCTAAGTCTAAATTAGGTGAAATAAAATGAAAAGAAAGAACCATTAAAACAGGGAGAGGAAATATTTGAAAGATCTCAAACCATTAAAAAACTTTAATATGAATCTCTAAAAATTAGACCTACTATTGAAACAAGTGAAAAAGACAAACAAAACCAAGCTTCCAAATGACTTTGATAAAGGAGATAACCAAACAGCGTGAAATTCCAAAAAAGTATTTTTTTTGAGTAATAATTTGACTAGTAGAGCAATTTTACGAAAACAAGTTGGGACAATAGATAAAGCACCATACCTGGAGTGAGGAAGACTTATCCTACTAAGTTCAAATCTGGCCTCAGATTCTTACTAACTGGATGACCCTGGGCAAATCTCTTAACCCAGTTTGCCCAGTTTTATCTCTATAATATGAGCTGGAGAAGGAAATGGCAAACAACTTCTGTACCTTTGCCAAGACAACCCCAAATGCTGTTATAAATGACCAAAATGACTGAACAATAAAAAAACTAGAGATTGGACCTGGACTTTCATTGTTATAGAGAATTTACAATGAGGAAACTCCCTCTACCAGTGCAGGTTAACTTTTTCTCTGCAACTTCTATTCTTAGGGAGTCACCTAGAACAAAGAGAAGTGGAGATGTGCTTAAAGTCAGTAACATGGTAAACACGTGTTAGAAGGAGGAATATGAATGTTAACTCTAAGATGTTACCTCCAGATGGAGCCTATGAAATAACTAAATCTAAGAGAGGAATTAAAAGATTTTCCAGGAATGACATTCATATATACTCAGCCAGAAATATGTCAACAAGGAACCACAATATGAATGGCTGAATCATGTGGATCTGTTAGGAGAAATGGAAGGGTTTATGATGATAACTCAGGACACATCATTGTCCGAGAAATTTAAGACAGGTCGTCTTTAAGGAGTCTTGATGTAGTGAAAAAATGAAAATTATGTAAAGAAAAATGGAGACTGTATCATATCAGTGCAAGCAATAAAAAAGTAGCACTTACTAGATACTGAAAAAGAAATAGTTTTGTGACTAATTATATATCAAAAGCTTGCTATCTTTTATGGACTGACAGATGAAAAATCTCCATACTACAAACACAGACCTCAAAAATGTACAATGTAACTGGAACCGGGCCATTATAACAGACCAAGTTGCTATCCACAATTGCCCAGACATAGCATTGATTCATAAAAAGATTAAGAACATTGCTTTTTAACAAGTTCTGTCATCCCAAATCGTCATAATATCCAAGTTACTTAGAATTAAAAGCTTTCGAAGCATAAACAAACACCCAACATAGGAGATAAACATCAGATAGAAAGAGGAAAAGATTTGTTTCATCTTTGAGGTCCATTCTGCTCCTGGAGTAAAACTAAGGGTGCTTTCAATGAGTCAAGTTAACTTATATCCTAATACATATATTCAGCTATGAAGAGTACCTATTTTATTTACTTGTGCAATATTCAATAAACATTACCTATAAATAAATAAGATAGCAGCATAGTGCCTCATTCCTGTGTCATTTTAATCTAAATTCTATAACTAAAAAATACAAAATGGCACTCCTTGGGTCATAGGTTAAAATTTTTTAATCTGAAAGGGACTCTGGAGCTCATCAAGCCCTCTCTCTTCTTTTACAGATAAGAAAACTGAGGCTATAAAAGATTAAGAGACTTCCCTAGGCTCACCCAATTAGTTATTGTCCAAAGCAGGATTTTTTTTAAACCCTTGTACTTCGGTGTATTGTCTCATAGGTGGAAGATTGGTAAGGGTGGGCAATGGGGGTCAAGTGACTTGCCCAGGGTCACACAGCTGGGAAGTGGCTGAGGCCTGGTTTGAACCTAGGACCTCCTGTCTCTAGGCCTGACTCTCACTCCACTGAGCAACCCAGCTGCCCCAACCAAAGCAGGATTTTAACTCGTGCCTTTCTGATTCTAAGTTCAGTACTCTATCCACTTAAAAGGAGAAGATAATAGTCATACTCTAACTAGGAAGCATTTTTCAGGTACGTAGTGTACTCAAGACTCTAGAAACACAAAAATAAAAACCAAAACAGTCTCTGTCCTCAAGTGAGTTACTTTCCACTGGAGATGAACAACATGAACACCAACAAGAATATACAAGCAAAAAGTAGAATAATGTGACTTCTGCTTAAGAACTTGGCTCAGGGGGCAGCTGGGTAGCTCAGTGGAGTGAGAGTCAGGCCTAGAGACAGGAGGTCCTAGGTTCAAACCCGGCCTCAGCCACTTCCCAGCTGTGTGACCCTGGGCAAGTCACTTGACCCCCATTGCCCACCCTTACCAATCTTCCATCAAGGAACTAATACACAGAAGTTAAGGGTTTAAAAAAAAAAAAAGAACTTGGCTCATTAAATTCACAAAGGTCCCATCGTCAAAGTTTAGTCAAATAAATGGGGTTGTATTCCCTGCCTCCCTCCTCAGACATAGTAACTCATGAAGATGCACTACTGAGACATGAAGTGAGTCAAAGTTGATATCCAAGGAGGGATTGTGCCAGTGAAATCCCTGAAATCCTTGAAATACTGAAGAATCGAATCATATCCTAACTAGCAATGCTAAGGCAATAACATTTAAGAAACCTTTCAAAATTAGTTAACAAAAATGTCAGTGGAATTCATATAAATTTTGATATAGTACATTATAGAAGAATAACTCTTTTTTTGTTTTTTCTTCTTTAAAGATATCTTTATTTATATCTTTATTAAAGTTTTAAAAATGTTTTATTTTATCATTTGCATGTGATAATTTTCCACATAAGTTTTCTGAAGTTATAAGATCCAAATTGTCTCCCTCCTTT
This sequence comes from Gracilinanus agilis, assembly GCF_016433145.1. Classification (NCBI taxonomy): domain Eukaryota; kingdom Metazoa; phylum Chordata; class Mammalia; order Didelphimorphia; family Didelphidae; genus Gracilinanus; species Gracilinanus agilis. The sequence continues at coordinate 376,072,178 of NC_058132.1, read as the reverse complement.
CCTTCCCTCCCTCTTCCATGAAATGGTAAACAAGTTGATCTGGGATATACATGTATCATGAAAAACCCATTTCCATATCATCCATTGTTGTAAGAGACTGCTTATATGAAATAAAAATCCCCAAATCAAAACCCAAATAATCTAAAGTGAAAAACAATATGTTTTGTTCTATATTCGAATTCTAATAGTCCTTTCTCTGAAGGTGGATGGCATTCCCCGTCATAAGATCTTCAGAATTGTCCAGGATCATTGAATTGCTGAGTTACTAAGTCTTTCACAGTTGATCATTCCCCAGGATTGCAGTCACTGTGTACAATGTTCTTCCAGTTCTGCTCATTTCACTCTGCATTAGTTCATGTAAATATTATCATAGTTGTCTATTATTTAAGAATATTCTGTTCAATTTAATTCTATTGGCAAATTCTCTTGCCAGTTCTAAAATATGCTGTATAGGTGTTGAAAAGAGAGATCATATGATCACCAGAGTGTCCACCTTAACCAATACATGTGAAAGTATTTTTGTGTGTTTGCCTTTCAACTTAATAAAGGAATCTGTCAACATCATATTAGTGTAAAAATAAAATAATATTGCTTGATATAACAAAGGCTTTAGGGAGAATGAGATGGCCATACTTTTGAACATTCCCATTTGAAAGAGTTATATCACAAAAGGCCATGAATGACTTTAAAAAAAGTCAGGAGAGCATAATAACCATGGTAATATGAAGAAAAGTGAATGGGAGTAAATGAAAAGAAATGGAGATTTACAGAAAGAAATTGAAGGAGCATTATAACATTCTATGTGCTGAAATTAACTAAAGACAAATAATTACCTAACAGTTTTGTGTTGGGACTAATGTTATTTCTAATGAAATATATATATATGACTTTAAATATGAGTTCCTAGCTATTAGAAGTTGGTTTAAATTTTTCTTTTATGTCAGTAACATCACATGATGGTAGAGCAATGAGTGGCTTCAAAAATTTTTTAATTAAAAAAATTATTTAAAATATTTTTCCATGGTTACAAGATTGATGTTCAGTCCCTCCATTCTTCCTTCTCCCCTCCAAGAGATGACAAGCAATTCTATTCAGTTATACATATGTCATTGTTCAAAATCTATTTCCAAATTATTCATATTCGCAATAGTGTTCTTTTAATGAAAAAACATGAGTCATATATACATTGAAGTATGTATTCAGGTTCCCAGATTTTTTGATCATATACCCTATTAGTAAAGCACTTTAAGTATATATATTCCCAATAAGCTGACATTTATTTATAAAGTAAATGCTTCATGAACCAGAGCTGCTCTATGTCACCATGAGAATCCTCTCAGACCAAGATTAAAATATCTCCACAAAAACAAATACAGGAGTGAAAGAACCAATAAGGAGACAGAGTGAAACAAGATTCAAGAAAAGAAAAACCCAATAAGTAGGCAGAGAACATCTGGGGCGCTGAGTGAGAAGATAGCAGAGGCAGCAAGAGGCTGTAGCAAGGAAGAAAGAGCAAGCCCCCCACCCCCTCTTTCCCCATATCTGCGGTCCCAGATTCAGAACCTAAGCCTAAGTCAATGTTCAGATCTCAAGTTCCTGCCTGGGCAAATAGTGGTACAAGCCAACCCACACCCCTTGAAATTTCAAATCTCTGGAGAAGTCTGGAGTCACAGCCAAGAGCAGTATGAGCTGAAGTGGGCTGATCCAAGTAGGCCCAGAGATAACTTGGGAATCCTAGTCTGGGCTTGGGATAAGGACATAGTACACAATTTGAGGTGACTGATAGTACTAAGTGCTGATCTTTTTGCCTAAAGCTCAGGTTGGAGCTCTAAGGACAATCAAGAGTGTACCTGATTGGATCAAGTATACATTAAGACCAAAAAATTGAGCCTAAGCCTAGGACTAGAATTTGATCAGCTCCTGACTTTATCATGTTCAGAGCAAGATAAAAAGCTTATGCCCAAGCCTGAGGCAAGTTCTTTTTTTTGGGGGGGGAGAGAAGTTTTATCTTTTTTTCTTTTTCTTTCCTATAATTCCTGTGTTTGTTTTGGTAGATAGATTCCTAAGTATTTTATGTTGTCTAGTGTGATTTTAAATGGTGTTTCTCTTTCTATCTCTTGCTGCTGTGATCTGAGGCAAGTTCTTAAGCCATCAGAATCTCAAGGGTCAATTGAAATAGCAGGAGGCTCTCAGAGGTCTCAACCCCCAGACCATAACATCAGCCTCCAAGAACTAAAACTGCTAAAAATCCAGAAAATAAGCTAAAAATAACATCAAGGAAGGACTGAAGTTTAAGAGGGTACCCCATTGTAAAAGGGTAAAAATTATGGTTGGATTGAATATACAAGAGGGTGGTTGCCAGGAACTGATTCAATTCCAAATGAAAGACCCAAGTCAAAATGACTTCATGGTAGTTTATATGCAAACAGGAAGAGCGAGTGAAAGAAAATCAGAGAGAGGATAGAGCAAGATATCTAACCTATGTAACAATAAAAAGAGCCAGAAACCAATGTTTGATCAAAGGGAGAGAGAGAGAGAGAGAGTCAATGTAGTGCGTCTCTCTTCCAGCTCTCCCATGGGGCTGAATATACACTGGGAGACTTTAAGGGATGTCACCCTGAAACTGGGTGACCTGGATGGTCTTGCTGCCCCATAGAAGTTGGGGGTGAGGCTCCCCTATAAGTATGTGGTACCCCAATCTGATCATGAATAAGGAAGGGGTTCACACAAACCTCCCCCTGATCAGTTAATTTCACAGTGGGTGGTCTGGCTTCAAGATGGAGGCAGGCAGATCAAGCTTTGGTTCTCCTCTACCTTGTTGTCTCTCGGACACTCTGGAACACTGTCTGACTGATGAATGGCTTTTATTATTTGCAATCTAGGGATTGGGGGAAGGGGTGATGGGCAGAGGGATAATGGGGTGACCTCTTCTCCCTCTGTTTCTATTTCTAATTCCTATTTCTATTCCTTTCTATAATTGTAAGTTAGACTGGAAAGTGTCTCTCAGCAAGGTTGGGTAATAGGAGGAGACTAAGAGATTGCTCCCAAAATGGAGTCCAAAAACTTATCTAACTCTATTGTTGAAGTCTTGATGGGTGAGATGCGATTGAATGGCTTTGACCAAGGAATCAGGATTTCAATTTCCACTAGAAGATACTCAGGAAGCCCTCAGGACTGAATCTGAGCTGGGATGTTCTCCTCCTCTCTCCTCCCAGTTCCTCTGCCAGAACCCTTCCCTTCTTCCTCCTGAGTTCCTTTCCCAGAACCCTTCTTGGTCTCAACTGTCAGCAACTGTCAGCAACTCCCTTCTCTGGCTCCTTTTGTCCCATCCCCCTGAACAAATCCCTTCCTTACACCTAAGTAAGTACTTAGGTGTAAAACACACTAAGTACTTTGCTCTGGCCCCTGGCTCAACCCAGGCAGGGCTAATTAGTCCTCAGTCAGAGGGGCCTGAGCCTTGAGCCAAGGATCAAAGGCCAAGGGCAGAGGGCTTCAGTCAAGAAGCCTCTCTTAAGAGGAGAGTCCCTTCAAAAAAAATCCAGGGAGTCAGTCTTTTTCACTCACCACATTGTAGTTCAAAGGGAGAGATGCAAGAACAGTCTCGCCAAGTCCAAGGTCTCAGATCCAGTGAGCAGATTCTTCATCAGCCTCCAACTCAAACTCTGAACTCTGAACAACAAAGAAATGCCCACAGGAAGCTGTAAATCCATTTAAAAAATGCTTCTTTTATGTCACTTCCTGTGCCTTCCTCTACTTTTTACATGTACTAATTACAGCTAATGCTTTGCTTAGGACTGCCCAGAGGGCAGTCAGTGAGTTCTGATTCATTACCCACTTTTGTACATGTGGGTTATAGACTTCCCCCACTCAAGTGTAAGTAGGGTGTTTACACTTTTGGTGATTAAATCTAAAAACAGACAGGGCAGGATTAATCCCATCTTCACACTATCTTCCCAGAAAACAGAACCTACCTATAATTAGATAGGAAAATAATGTTTATGGAGACAAAGAGCAAGGTATAGATACAGAAGGGGATAGTGAAAACAAAAGGAAACACACACAAAGTCCAGAAGAAAACTATGGATTGGACACAGATTCTGGAGGTGCTCAAAAAAGACTTTAAAAACCAATTAGGAGATACAAAATGTAAAATAAATGATTTTGATTATATCGAACTAAAAAGCTTTTGTACAAACCAAAACAATGTAGCCAAAATCAGAAGGGAAACAAATTGGGAAAAAATCTTTATAACAAAAAACTCTGACAGGGGTCTAATTACTCAAATATACAAGGAGTTAAACCCGTTGTATAAAAAAATCAAGCCATTCCCCAATTGATAAATGGGCAAGAGACATGAATAGGCAATTTTCAGGTAAAGAAGTCAAAAGTATCAATAAGCACATGAGAAAGTGTTCTAAATCTCTAATAATTAGAGAAATGCAAATCAAAACAACTCTGAGATATCACCTCACACCTAGCAGATTGGCTAAAATGAAAGAAGGGGAGAATAATGAATGCTGGAGGGGATGTGACAAAACTGGGACATTAATGCATTGCTGGTGGAGTTGTGAACTGATCCAACCATTTTGGCTGGCAATTTGGAACTATGCTCAAAGGGCTATAAAAGAATGCCTGCCCTTTGATCCAGCCACACCATTGTTGGGTTTGTACCACAAAGACATCATAGATAAACAAACTTGTATGAAAATATTTATAGCTATGCTTTTTGTGGTGGCAAAAAACTGGAAAATGAAGGCATGCCCTTCAATTGGGGAATGGCTGAACAAATTGTGGTATATGCTGGTGATGGAATACTATTGTGCTTAAAGGAATAATAAACTGGAGGAATTCCATGTGAACTGGAAAGACCTTCAGTAATAGATGCAGAGTGAAAGGAGCAGAGCCAGAAGAACATTATACACAGAGACCAATACACTGTGGTAAAACAGAATGTAATGGACTTCTGTACTAGCAGCAATGCAATGACCAAGGAGAATTCTGAGGGACTTGTGGAAAAGAACACTACCCACATTCAGAGGAAGAACTACAGGAGTGGAAACAGAAGAAAAACAACTGCTTGAACACGTGGGTTGAGGCAGACATGATTGGGGATGTAGACTCGAAACTACCACACCAATGCAACTATCAACAATTTGGAAATAGGTCTTGATCAATGTCACATGTTAAAACCAGTAGAAATACGCATCAGCCATGGAGGGGGGAAGTCAGGGGATGAAGGGGAAAGTAAGAGCATGAATTATGTAACCATGTTAACTTTTCTAAAAATTAAATATTAATAAATGTTTAAAAAAATAATTAGGAGAGGCAGAGGAACAGTGAGGAAAAGAAAGGAAAGTGATGCAAGAAGAAAGGAAACTGATACAAGAAGAAATGAAAGTGATGCAAGAAGAAATATGCCAATTGAAAAGGGAGAACCAGAGGCAGCTGGGGGGCTCAGCAGATTGAGAATCAAACCCAGAGAAGAGAGGTCCTAGGTTCAAATCTGGCCTCAGACACTTCCAAGCTTTATGACCCTGGGAAAGTTGCTTCACCCCCATTGCATAGCCCTTACCCCTCTTCTGCCTTAGAACCAATACCCAGTATTGATTCTAAGATGGAAGGTAAGGGTTTTAAAAAAAAGAAAAAGAAAAACTGATAGAGGGAAATCAGGTCTCAAAAATAAGAACTCACCATCTAGAAACCATGATTTCATGAGAAGCCAAGAAAAATATAAAGCAGAATCAAATGAAAGAAAAAAAAAACAGAGGAAAACATGAAATATCTTATTGAAAAAACAACTGACCTAGAAAATAGATCTAGGAGAGTGTTAAAAGGTGGAGAAACCCTTAGGATGTTGGAATGAATGACTGATCAGGTTTTTTCAGTGAGCTGACTTGGCTGGGTGTCCCTCTTTTCTAGACAGAAAGCAAATAGCTCCCTCTGTCCCTGATAGAATAGCCTGGAGGCAAGAGGATACAGAATTCTGTACCAGATAGGAAATACCACTGGTAATGAATTAGAATTTTTCTAGGGTTTTGTGTAACCTAGTCACCTTCAATGTCCCTTCTGTTACAAACCCCTGCCGGAGAGACAGAAATGATGGCCAGCCCTCTGAATAATCCTTCACCCACCAATCACTCTTTCCTCTTCCTTATAGATCAATTTGCCTGCTTTGCCAGATTTGATGAATATTTATTAAAAGGGGTAACAGGAGCTAAGTTTGGGAAAGAGGGAAATAGGAGGTACCTAATTTGAAGGCTGATCAGTTGTTCAAATTCTCTCGGCTTTGGCTAAAGCCAGGCTGGCTTGACCCTCTCTGTCTGTTCTGATTTTAATGGCTACCCTAGGCTAATTAAGGAAAGTTTATAGTCTCTAGGTTTGCTGGAACAACAGAGATGATTCTCCAGTTTGACCCCGTTCCTCTCACAATGGTCCCTTCAAGATAACTGACTGTTGATCCAATTTACACAAGTTATCTCAGTTCAAGACAGCAGACTGATCAGGATGAATGGCTTCTCAGAATGGTTGAGGAAAATGACTGTGGAGATATGTCATCTTTCTAGGAGTCTCTCTGGGAACTCCTGCTCTGTAAGAGTCCAAGACAAGACTCCCCTAAAAGTCCATTAGCCTTCCCAGCAGCCCCCTGCTTCCAGGGTTCTAAATGACCTTTGGGCTTTGTCACTGTTTTCTTGCCTTCATGGCTTCCCTGTGTAAATTCCATTCCTCAAGAGACAATTTGAGAATTATTGAATAACCTGAAAGCCAAGATTAAAAAAAAACATTAGACATCATATTACAAGAAATTATCAAAGATAACTGCCCAGAGATCCTCAAATAAAAAGATAAAATTGAAATCAAAAGAATTCACAGATCACCTCCAGAAAGAAATCTTCAAATGAAAACTTCCAGGAATGTAATAACTAAATTCAAGAGCCTCCAAGCCAAGGAAAAAACACTTCAAACAGCCAGAAAGAAACCATTTAAATACCATGGAACTATAATCAGGATCACACAGGACTTAGTGGCTTCTACATTAAAGGATTGAAAAGCAAGGAATATGATATTCAGGAAAGCAAAAGATCTGGCTTTACAACCCAGCATCACCTATCCAACAAAATTGAGAGCAGTGGTACCTTAATGCACAAGCACCTAAAGTCATGAAAAATTTGAGATATGAACAGTCATGATTGAGATTTTTTGCTTTAAATCACAAGCGAATATTTCAGTCATGAGCTTCTGCCCATGGGAGGAGCCCAAGATGGATAAAGTAATCAGTACAAGCAAGATTAAGGAAATGTTGAGGATTTGACACAAAAGCAAATTGAGTTATGATCTTGGCCATAAAACGAATTAAACTTGTGTATCAAGGTACCACTGTATATGATGATATGATGTTTATGTAAATGTGATGATATGGAATAATATGTGTGTATGATGTGATATGTATGCATATGAATGATGTATTAAAAATCAACCAAGGGCTGACAGAGAGAGTTGCACTGAGAGGAAAGGGAAGGGAGAGATGGAATGGAGTAAATTATATAACATAAAGTGGTGTGAAAAATCATTATAGAAAGGGGAGGGTAAGATGGTGATGCGCAATGCTTAAACTTTACTCTCATTATAACTGGCTCAAAGAGGGAAAAACAAGTATACTCAGTGGGGCGTAGAATTCTATCTGACCCTACAGAGAAGTAGTAGAGGAATAAGAGAAGGGAAGAAGGAGATAATTGGAGGGAGGAGAAAGTGAGGGGGGTGACAAAAAGCAAAATACTAGTGAGGAGGAACAGAGAAAAAGGGAATGTAGCAGGATATAAAGGGAATAATATGATGGAGGGCAATACACAGTTAGTAATTATAACTCTGAATGTGAATGGGATGAACTAACCCATAAAATGGAAGTGGATAGGAGAGTGGATTAAAAACCATAATCCTACTATATGTTTTTTACAAGAAACACACATGAGGCAGAGTGACATATACAAATTAAAGGCTGGTGCAGAATTTACTGTGCATCATCTAAAGTAAAAAAAAAAAAAAAGAAGGAGTAGCAATCATGATACCAGATAAAGCTAAAGAAGAAATTGATCTGATTAAAAGATATAAGGAAGAAAATTACATTTTGCTAAACAGTACTATACACAATGAAGTAATATGAAGTAAATGCTTTATATTATCATATTCAACAAAAATTATGTTTTAAAAGTCTGAAATAAAGCTGAAATAGTTTGATCTTAGAGTTAATAGGTAGTTATTGAAATATGATGAGTAGAGGGAAGAAATAGTTAGACCTGTACTTTGATACTATCACTTTGGCAACTCTGTAGAAGATAGACTAGATTGGAGGGGGACCTGAGGCAGGAAGATCAATTAGATAACTATTGTATTAGGCAAAGGGAGAGACGATGAGATCTGAACTAAAATGGTGACTGGATAAGTGAAAGGCCCATGTATGTAGGAGAGACGTGGGAGTAGAATCTACAAAATCTGTCAGATGATTAAATATGTGGATGTGGGGTAAGGGAAAATGAGGGGTTAGAGATGACACCAAGGCTATAAAAATATGGATGACTAGAAAGAATGGTGCCCTTGAAACTAGCAGAGACTTTTGAAAGATGGGTTAAGTCTGAAGGAAAAGCTATAATGATATCTGCAAATGAGATCACAATTTACTTATGCCTATTCATCATATGTGACTCACTGTCCCCAAGTCAAAATTTAAAATAGCAGAGACTAAGTTCTAAGTCACCAGTGCCCACAGAGCCTGCCTTCTGAGAAAAACCTTCTATAATCACAAGTGATCTGAATGGAAAAAAGTGGAAATGAATTTTCTCAATGATACCCCCATTTTACTTATATACTTATATATAAATGTATATGTTTAAAAATTTATATATATATATATATATATATATATGTACACACACACACATACACTCATATATATCCATCTAATGTGTACATATATATATATATAATGTGTAGATCTATATCATGTCTATATTTATATAAAAGGTGTATATCTTTATTCATGCATAGTTATATATATGAGGTGTTTAGGGTATACAAGTAAGACTAGCACCTCTGTTGTAAGGGCTTCCTGAAACCTTTTCAGGGCTGCTCATCCATCTTTGGGGTCCACATGATACTCAACTCTCACTTGTGACCCCAAGAAGCTATAGATTGCATAGTTGCCACACCCCAGTAAACTATCTTGGCAGAAGGGCTAAACCAGATTTAGGGTAACCAATGGTCTATAAACCTATTGGTGAGTTAGGGAAGTATCTACTCCAAATATATGAAGACTTCCCCAAAAGGTGGATGAGAAAATTTTGTTGTAATGTCCATGATAGAAGCTAAAGCAGGCGCTGTGGAGTACTTGAAGCTTGGTTAGATGTTTAAATACTCACGGTCATCCACTGCATCCTGCAACATCACCAATCATCCTGACATTTGTCTTGACACTGTACTTTGATGACTGGAAGAGAAAGTGAGACTGAAGACTTTGTGCAACTCTGACTCACTTAAATCTAATTCTTGCACAAGTCAAGAAAAAGCTCCATGATGTCATTGGTCCTCTTCAAAAATGAAGAACAAAAACAAGTTATATATGTTTATGTACATATAAATTAATATGTAGTTATAGATGTGTGTACAAAAATTAGGTTTTCCTAGCTACAGTTGGCCTCATTTTTTTCTTTTATAATAGTAACAATTAGCCTGCTACTCTTCTATGAATAGTAGTTTAGATTAAAAATGCCCTGGGGGGGAGGGCAATTTGGAACTATGTGCAAAAGGTTCTAAAAGAATGCCTACCCTTTGACCCAGCCATAACACTGCTGGGTTTGTACCCCAAAGTGATAATAAGGGAAAAAACTCATTCAAAAATATTTATAGCCACACTTCTTGTACTGGCAAAAAATTGGAAAATGAGGGGGTGTCCATTGATTGGGAAATGACTGAACAAATTGTGATATCTTATGGTGATGAAATATTATTGTGCTGAAAGGAATAATGAACTAGAGGAATTCCATGTGAACTGGAAAGACCTCCAGGAATTGATGCAGAGTGAAATGAGCAGAGCCAGGAGAACATTGTACACAGAGACTGAAACACTGTGGTAAAATTGAATGTAATGGACGTCTGTACTAGCAGCAATGCAATGATCCGGGACAATTCTGAGGCACTTAGGAGAAAGAATGCTGCCCACCTTCAGAGAAAGAACTGTGGAAACAGAAATGAAACACAGAAGAAAAACATATGATCAATCACATCGTTTGATATGGATATGATTAGGGTTTTGATGTTAAAGGATCACTCTACTACAAATACGAATGACATGGAAATAAGTTTTGAACAATGATACATGTATAACACAGAGGAATTGCTTGTTAGCTCTGGGGAGGAGGAGGGAGGAATAAGATGGGGAGGAAAATCATGAATCATGTAACCATGGAAAAATATTCTAAATTTTTAAAAAATTCCCTGAGGGATTGATTTTGGGGCTCAGGAGAGACATGGAGAACTTTCCCTGTAAAGAGGGGGAAAGTGGAGGAGTGTTTTGAAAGAGTAGATAAGTGTTGTTGTACTGGAAACAAACCCCACAATCAGCTAAAGGGGATAAGTCTGTCTTTCTGCCCCTCTATTTATCATACTCACTCACACACTCACACAAGCATATCTTAGAGTCTGGCCAGTATCTCTGGCGATCCTTGGTATAGAAGGTTTGGTACAGAGACCACAATCATTACATAAATAAATAATGTTATTCCTTTCAATTGATAAACATTTATTTAGGACCTGCTATTTCCAGGCATTGTGTAAAGCCCTAGAGATACAAATAAGAAAGAAAAAAAGGCAACACCTCAAAGAGTTTCCAGTCTACTGGGAGAGACAACACATGAAAGGAAGCTGAAAGTGGGGAGCATAATAATCACCCCACCATCCACCAGTCAGAGAAAAGAGGCAACCAAAGGTATTGAGGAGATACTGAGAGAATCAGAGTTGAAGTAATCTCTGTGATTATGAGATTTCTGGTGATGAGCTCATCCTGGGGTGAGAAAGCATGATGGTGGAGCTGAAACCAAGCAGAGCAGCTGGTGGGAAATAAGGGTTGCTTAGCAGCCTTTTTTTAGCCTCTGAGAAGAAATTCTCTGGGGTTTCACCATTATTTCTAATGCTAGGTACTGTGGTGGTTAGGTGACATGGTATATAGAGTCTTGGACTTAGAGTCAAAAAGACCTAAGTTTGAATCTTGGTCTAGACCAGTGATTCCCAAAGTGGGCGCCACCACCCCCTGGTGGGTGCCTCAGCGATCCAGGGGAGCGGCGATGGCCACAGGTGCATTTATCTTTCTTATTAATTGCTATTAAAATTAAAAAAAATTAATTTCCAGGGGGCTAAGTAATATTTTTTTTCTGGAAAGGGGGCTGTAGGCCAAAAAAGTTTGGGAACCACTGGTGACATTTCCTTAGCTCTGTGGTAATGATGAACTCATTTAATTCAACTCTAGTTTCTTCATATATTAAATGAAGATAATAATAGCACCTACCTCCTAGTCTTGTGAGGATCAAATAGGATAACATATGTAAAGTGTTTTGCAAACCTTAAAGAGCTATATAAAGGTTAACTAGTATTATGTATGTGTTTAGAATTTTAGAAATTTCTCTTAGGTGGCTAGACTATAATAACAACTCTGTTTTAACAAGGGGACAAAGAGATGAAGGTTTGCAGGGGAATTATTAGAATGAATGGCAATTCAAAGAAAGAACTGTTAGAGTTTGAATGTAGAGCAAAGCATATCATCTTCCACTTTCTTTCATGAGATTTTTATCATATGTATAAAATGTTTTCTCTCAGGCTACGAGCAATATCGAAATATTTATTGCATGAAAATGCTAGTATAATCTACATAAGATTATTTACCCCTGTAGGAGGGGTATGGAAGGGAAGGAAAGAGAAAATCTGAATCCTAAAATATCAGAAAATAATTGACAAATTGTTTCTACTTGTAACTGAAAAAATTAAATTAAAAAAAAAGAATGAACGGCAATAAATGGTCCTAAAATGAAAGGCTATTACAACTGAGTAAGGGTCTATTGATTAATTATTATCTATTATGACTATTAACAATTCCAAATTAGTATTTTATTTTCATACCATGTTCTCTCTCCCTTGGAATCTGCAACTTGTCAAGTTTTTAGAAAGAATAATACAGGGGTATGTTTATGACACAAAACTCCAAAAAAATGATAATTTAGAAAGGTGGTGAAATGATTCTCAGTGACTTTCCAGATATGAAAGGGGTCCTATTCCTTAGGTGAGAAGACCTAAATTTCTCAATCTGTTGTAACATAAACCCTGTCCCAAGATTAGTCTTTGAATCTCTGGGATGGAGGATTCCAAATAACCTTAAAGTTCATGAACTTTTAGTGGATATTAGGGTAAATGAAGTCATTAATTTAGGGTTATGGAAAATTAGTGTTATATGAAGTAACAACTGCTATCATTGAGCAAATTAGAAAAAACTTGAAGGTTTTGCAAATTGTTGGGGGAACAATACGTTTTGGTTTATTTTTTTCCCAAGTTTAGTTTTAAATCAAGGGTGGGTGGTTGGGCGGAGAACTGTGAAAGCTTTTGAGAACAAGCATTGTTTTACACTGTTGTAGGGCGGGCAAGAAAACCTGAAACAAAAACAGAAGGGAGACCAGCAGCGGCCAAGTGACAAACAGCTTTGGAGATGAGTCATAGCTCGTGAGCTGCAGAACCGGGTGTCCAGTCCCTTGTACTATACTGGTACATGATAAGTTTTAAATAAAGCTGAGCAAAGATCAAGAATGAGAGTGGGGGCCACAGATCACATGAGAGAGAAATGAAATCCCATTGGTTATTTGGGAGGATATTTTCCTGGAAAAGAGGTGCTGGTCATTCTCAAAATGATGTTTTCCAGAAAGTCCTTTTTCCTCTGGAAGGGTGATAATATACATTTGATTTCAAAAGAGCAACAAAAAAACCCATCCTAAACAATCATGACTATCTTATAATAAGGTCTATACTATAGAAGAGACATTTCCCTTTAAACATAAATAAGCCTCACAGTTCTTTCCATTTCTGGAAACTCGTTCAACTTTGTGTCAAGCTCTCAAGTCTGAAGTGACAAAAATAGAGTATACGCCCCCATGACACATTCTCTGGCTGCTTCATTTCTTGTATTACTCCTAGGCCCTCCTCAGTATCTTCCATGGCTTGAAAAAATAAATTAATCTCAATTCAAATATTTATGAAGCATCTACTATATACGAAGAATTATGTTAGGTGCCAGGAATGGTAAGATGGGGGTAAAAAGTCTTACTTCAAATTGCAGGAAGACATCTAAAGTCAGTAGAGTTTCTGGACTTGGAATCAAGAAGACTTCAATTCAAATTCTGCCTCCATATTTAAGAAGGGATCTCAGCTCAAACCTCTCCCCATTTCTCACTTAGCTGCACTATACCAGGACATCTCTGATTTTCAATCATGCCCTGTGTCAGGTATATTCATCCATTTTCATGTGTTGTTTTCAGTTTCTTTTTGTGTGTAACCTCCCTCCATTAGATTATGAGCCCTCTGGAGTCAGGAGTTGCCTTTCCTTTTTTGTAATTGTATCGTCAGTGCTTAGCTCAGTGCCTGGCACATAGCAATTGCTTAATAATGTTTGATTGATTGATAGTTTCCTATTCTTTTACTACCACAAAAAGATCTGCTATATTTTTCAATGAACTTTTTCTTCTCTCTTTGATCTCTTCAAGACAATAGACCTTTTATTACTATTGCTGGGTAAAAGGACAATTGTCCATTTTACCTTGTGTTATTTTCTTTATTCATGAATGCTTCCCCTATTCATAAAAATGATAGGTATTTTCTTATTTGTTCCTCCACTTTACTAATGATGATACATATCTATTAATATAATCATATAATTGTTGTTCTTTTTACTAATATTGTAAATTATATTGATGATTTTTCTGATATTAAATCAGTCCTGATTTCATGGTACAATGCAGGAGGAATCACAAAAAGTTTACAAACTTGCAAACTTGCTGCAATCTCCTCAATAAAATTTTACTTAAAACTTTTGCATCGATGTTCATTGAAGATGAATATAGTCTATAGTTTTCTGTTTTTGACTATCCCTGGTTTAGGTATCAAGAACATGTTTCAATCATAGAAGGAATTTGATAGGACTTCTTATCTTTTTAAACAGCTATGTCAGTATCAGAATTAATTGTTCTTTAAATGTTTGATAAAATTCACCTATATATTCTTTCCGGGTTAAGATGGCGGCAGAGTAAGAAGCAGCTCTTAACCTCTCCTGACCGAAACACACAAAACTCCTCAAGGGGACATAAAAACAAGTCCAGACGAACGGAGGAACCCCACAACAGGGCACAGCGTGGAAGGTACGTGGAATCGAGGCATTTCCATGCTATAAAGGGCTCTCACTAAATCGCAGGCTGAGCAACCGCCCCACCCCCACCCCCTCCACACACAACACCTGTAGCTCCGAAGCCAGCTAAAAAGAAATAGAGCAAGTTTGGGGCACCCATCGAGTCATTGGCAGCTCCGGGACCTGTTCCTGAGAGCAGCAAGACTTAGGACCCCATTAAGCCAAAAAAGGCACCCGAAATCTGAGCGCGCGCGGGAGCAGGACGCAGGGCGCACAGCGCAGGCTGAGCAGAGCGCAGACACTGCGGAGGCGTGGGTGGAGGCAGACACAGCCAGGAACTAAAGCCTAAGTGGGGAACCAGTGCAGACGGGTATACGACTGTGGAAGTAGCTCCCTGAGACTTGTAAAGGAACCTCCTGCAGAGGATCAAGCAAGGGAGTCCACCAGGGGGCTTGACCTTGGAAAAAACTAGAACTCAGACCTCAGGAGCCAATAGATCTCTGACAGACACTGAGCGCGAGGATAAACCTGAGAAGCTGCTGGGCTAATGATGGCTAATCAGTCACAGGAAGTTCAGAAGAGAAAGAATAATAACAAAAAAAAAAAGAAGTCTTTAACACTCGACAGCTTTTACACAGAGAAAATCCAGACAACCGAGCAAACAGAGGAGGAGAACAAACAACCATCCAGACCCTCCCCAAATAAGGAAAACTCCTCACAAGCTATGGAAGAGTTCAAAACTGAGATTTTGAGGAAAATGGAAGAGATCTGGCAAGAAAATAACAGTTTAAAAGGTAGAATCTTGCAACTGGAAAGCAAGGTTCAGAAACCAAATGAACTGATAAGCAAATTGAACACAAGAAATGACCAGATTGAAAAGGAATACCAGAAGATTATGGACGAAAACCAGAAGATTATGGCCGAAAACCAGAAGATTATGGCCGAAAACAGAAAGATTATAGCCGAAAATCAATCCCTAAAGGCTAGAATTGAGCAAGTAGAAACTAATGATCTCTCAAGACAACAAGAACAAATAAAACAAAGCCAAAAGACTGAAAAAATAGAAGGAAACATGAAATATCTCAATGAGAGAGTGACAGACCAAGAAAACCGGTCTAGAAGAGACAATTTGAGAATAATAGGTCTTCCAGAAAAAACAGAAATTAATAGAAACCTGGACTCTATACTAACAGAAATAATTCAGCAAAATTGCCCTGAA